>NC_134643.1:39649250-39952280 GCF_030463565.1 Pelecanus crispus | reverse complement strand
ATCTCATTGGAATTTACCCCTTCAACTAAGTGTAGCCCTGACTACCTCTTGTAGTGAGTTGAGTTGACGGCATTTTGTGATACGTAGTGCTAGATGACTTGTCAAGGATCTGAAAGGCTTAGTGGGTGCAAGTTTTCTTTGTCGTTCATGCCTCAAAATTGGGAAAGTTGGGTGAACATTATGTGTGTCCCATACAAAAAGCAGAAATCAAAAGGTTTGGAGACCTTAGGATTATTTTAATTTGATGCCTTCTCAGTGTCTCTTCTGAAAGTGGACAGTATATCTGTAAGCTTTGAGCTACAGCTGATGACCCCTTCTTGTGAAGCTTACTGGTGGTATGGTTCAGCTGCAGCCTGGTGGTTCTGCTTCCTAAGGGGTCTTGGGGTCAAGTCATGAACAGATCTCAGTCTTAGGGAGTGAAATTGAAATAAGAGAGGAGGAGTCACTGGCCTTTTCAGATCTGATGGACCCGAAGCAGAAATAATCAGCCAGTTTGAATGCTGGTAGATTTACCAGTTCACATCCTTTTGGCTGCTCAGGAACATACCTCATGGTTGTATCTCTGATTTAGGAATAATCTACTGTGGATGACTGTAATCCTTAGTGTACTTCATAATGTCCTGGGTGGCTGTAGTTCTTAAATCCTCTTTAAAGCAGGAATTCTTAAATTTTCATGTTTCATTGCATCCTTATTTAGCATTACAAGCAGAACTTTAAGTCAATGGGAGGTGTTTGACTCTTGTACATTTAAGTATATGGGAGTTAAAAAAGATGCTTAAAGATCTATTTGCTTTGCTGCCTTGCTGTTATCAGAAACAGAAATTTGAAGTGGGAATATGACCAAGAACATGGTGAATGCAAGGAATTAACTGTTTGTTGTTGATAATCATGGAGTGGTACAGATAAGGTCCTCTAAGTATGGCAAGATATTGCTAAAGAATGTTCTATGCATGTTGGTGTGCTGCTGAAGAGATTAAATTGGGCTGTATCTATACTGAGTTTAATGGCCTTTCTTGTTTAACTGAAGTGGTGTGTGATGTTAATCACAAAGCACTTCTGAGAACCCTCCATTAAAATTTGTCAGTGATATACATGGGTAACTTCTACGTGTAAATCTATTAGTGAATTAATCAACTGCATGATCCTGAGAAAGAACACTAAAATGCTTTATTGGTTTGCTGTTCATTGCATTGATTATTGGGGGCTGTTCTGAATATATTCTCTGATTTCTGCTGCTTGCCAATTTGTCACGGCAATAGTTAAATGACATTTTGCTAGCTCAGCATTCTTGTCCGCACTGGAGTTGTTGCAGTAACTGAAGGTGATTCCCTTTTACAAGGTGGACGTAATTCTCTAGAGAAGGGAATATACTGCTAGCACTGATAGTCTGCAGTATTTTAATAGTGAACTTGTCTTCACTTACAATTACTACTGGTTTAAAATAATTAAGTATTTTGTTATATAAAAAATTAATATATATTCATCTAAACTTTACATTTTGTTGATGATTAAGCAAATCATTGCAAACTGAAATCAGATGGGTTTGTATTTGGATTGTAGCACTAAGGATTTTGCAGTAAGTAAATAATTTTGAAGAAACATTTGTTTCAATTCTTTTTCATGTCTTAAAGAGATGGACAGGGGAAAAAACTTGAGGAAAAATCATTATATGATCCAGATAAAAGATACTTAATTGACTTTTTCCCCCCTTTGAATCCAGGGATGTTCTGATCAAGGAAAACCAAATCTGTGTCCTGTGATGGGTTTCTAGTCATGTTGTCTTTATTAGTAGTGTCCAGACTGTATAGGGTAATTTTAGGATGATGTTTCTATCCTCTAAGAGTATTGAAATTGATTCATGGGATGTAAAGTAGTATTGATTTTGTCTTTGAATGTCCTAGATTATTCAAATAGAGGATCATTAGTGCCTGTTTATGTAACTAAATAATATAAAAGATTTTTCCAGCTTTATTTTTTTTAAAGATGTGCATTTCCACTGATGAATTGGTATCCAGAAACCCTACTCTCAGCAAGTTATGCACTTCTGAGCTGGGGGGAGCATATAATTTCCTGACATGGAGAGCTTAGCACTGCATGAGATCTTTGGTCTATGGAAATTACTTGGGGAAAAGAAACAGAGAATAAAAATGGAGAGGAAAAAAAGTACGTGTCAACTGTCACTTGTTCAGCTGTTTTCTTCTAAACCTCCCAACATGTTTTTCCGAGGAACTAAATGGTGTGATTTTTGTAATTCCTCAAAAGTCTGATGTAACTGTGCTGTAAAAGGGGCCAGACCCAGCTATGGGGAGTTAAAGGATTTTGAGCAGCTGGCTGTGACCTCTTGGGGATCCCAAGAGCTCCCTTGGTTTGTGGGAATCTCTCAAAAGCAAAGTTGAGTCTCAGGCAGGCTTCCTTACAAGCCCTCGGCTCCTGCGTGCAATGTGTAAGCAGACAACCTCAGCTGTTATTTTATTAATTACCTGAAGTTCATTAAGAATAGAGTTCTTTTTTTTCCCCACAAAGCAGTAATTATTGAATAGGAAGTTAAAAAATAGTAAATGTAATTATTTCTGTTAACCATTTAATAGAGACAGGTCATTTATACTGATGTAACTTTTGTTTCTTTGTTCAGGGCTGTTCCTCCTTTGAAGTAGCAGTGATACGTAATAAATCAGGTCAGTCACATAACTAATCGGCTGTGAACCAAGGCATAATTTTCTCAAGCAGGAAAACCACGCTGAAGGATTGACAACGTCTTCTGCTTGGTCTGAGTGGAAAAAAGGAATGTTTTAGTGAAGTTTGATTTAAAAACTATAGCCTTCTTGCTTCCCCAGTGTTGTCTTTTTCCCCCCAAAGTTTTTAATAAAATTTTAGTAGACATTTCAAAACAAAATGACTGTTCAGATGGAAGCCTTAGAGATGCAGTATATATTATAGCACATAGTATGTAATGTATTATTTGAAATTATGGAGTGATTCAAACGTGTCTGGCTCACAACATCAGAACAGTTCTCTCTCCCACCTTCATTTTCTTAGTGACTCAAATTCAGGTTTGTGAGATTTGCATGACATTGATCCTTTCCTTGGGCAATGCACAATTTCATAATTCAAGTGCGACAGCTGCTGTAACCATCACGCCAGCTGTCCCTGCAGATGCTCAAAAATCTACAGCTTCTCAAAGATGTGTATATGTCCCTGGGGTAAACCATTTTTCCAAGAGGTAATGTATGAAGTACCTTAAAAGGGTCACTATGCTGGCAGCTCTGAGTGTGTAGTGCATGTAGTGCTGCTTTTCTTGACTAAAAGCACTTCTGTGTTTCACCCTATATGGCCCATAGCAAAAAAAAAAAAAAAAAAAAAAAAAAAGCTCCCAAACCACCAACAAAACAAAAAACCCAAACGAAAAAACCCTTCTGTCTATCTGTTATTGTTATTAACTAAAGGAATGAAGCTCTTAAATAAATTAATAATTTAGGTGGTAAAATTTGCCAAGCAGGGCACAAGCTTCTGTCCAAGGCAGATGCTTACAGATTTGGTTTCCCTGTTCACCAGCCTGCAGAGGATTTACTTCATGTAGAAGAGATCCTGGATGACCTCTTCTGTCTGCCTGACTGTCGTGGATTAACCCCAGCAGGCAACTAAGCACCATGCAGCCCCCACCATGGGATGGGTGAGAGAATCAGAAAGGTAAAAGTGAGAAAACTCGTGGGTTGAGATAAAGACAGTTTAATAAGTAAAGCAAAAGCTGCGCATGCAAGCAAGGAATTCATTCACTACTTCCCATTGGCAGGCAGGTGTTCAGCCATCTCCAGGAAAGCAGGGCTCCGTCACGCAGAATGGTTACTTGGGAAGACAAACGCCATCACTCCGAATGTCCCCCCCTTCCTTCTTCTTCCCCCAGCTTTATATGCTGAGCATGACATCATACGGTATAAGATATCCATTTGGTCAGCTGGGGTCAGCTGTGTCCCCTCCCAGCTTCTTGCACGCTCCCAGCCTACTCGCTAGTGAGGTGGTGTAAGAGGCAGAAAAGGCCTTGACTCTGTGTAAGCACTGCTCAGCAGTAACGAAGACATCCCTGTGTTATCAACATTGTTTCCAGCACAAATCCAAAACATAGCCCCATATAAGCCTCTGTGAAGAAAATTAACTCTACCCCAGCCAAAACCAGTACACTGACAAAGGCTCATCCCTGCCTGGATGTTCAATGGGGCAACTGCTAACCTCCACTGCGGTTCAGGTGGTTAAGTTTCCAGTTAAGCCTTGTGAATTCTGATCGTCTCTTTGGGCTGATGCGGTGCTTATCCGTGATCCTGATCGAGGTGTGGGCACACTGAGTACCAGGTTGTGTGCAGACTGCAGTCTTGAGTGCATCTCCAGCACTGAGTGAATAAGGTGGGGTGTTACCGAACTGAGGGTCTCCATTTCTATCTTTGCATTGAGGGCTTTCCGCAGTTACTGGGCTGCAGTGCTCGGATCCTCTGAGGCAGAGCCATTGCATCGTTGGTTGTTGGAGCTCCTTGAATGAGTCATGGTTTATTAAAGAGGGCAAAAGAGTTTTCAGTATGTTGAATGCAGTACCTTGCATTCAGACTAGGTCTAAGGACCTAATGGGCCTATATTAATTGAACTGATTATTTTGTATGTATTCAATGAATCATCTCCTTACCTTAAATTAACAATATCCAAAAGCTGAGGAAGACTTTAAAGCATTTGTTTTGTCATGAAATAATAACTTGATATGTAATAAGCACCCTAGACTGGTAAGGCAGGAATGTTCTACACCTGAATCCATAACCCACACATTTTACTGCTGCTCTTTCACGACTAAGAAAGTGTCCGTCATAGGAGCCCATTAATAAGGAATGCCTCTGGAGGCTGATGTTCCTCAAAACAAAGACTTGGAACAATTCATAGCTAGAATGATCTTTTTTTTCTCCTCTAGTCCTGCTTACTATGAGGTTGAAAAGAAGTAAATACAGATTGTATCTAAATTGGTCCTATCTGAAGTGAAGATAATCACCATGGTTGTGGGGCTAAGCCTAAGTTGGAATGGCATCCCTTTCTGTGACTTAAGTTTCCTGGATCCTACTACTTCTAGTAATTTGGTCTTCCTATTGCCTCTTCTTGGTATATCCACTTACCTTCTGAGATCCTGGGAACAGCCAGAAATCCTTTTGCTCTGCTGTCCCTGCAGGGTGGTGAATGTGGGCAGTTGGGAGGTGATTTTATAGTCTGGGTAACTCTCTGCCTGGAAAATGCAATAGGAGAGGAAAAAGAGTTTCTTTCTAATCAGCCCCAAAATTATAAAAAAGATTATTTTGGAAATGCAATTAGAAAATTAATTGCTTTTATGTTTTTCAAAGTGTCATGCCTAGTCCCAACCATCTGTGCTTTACAAATGTAGAATTTTCATTTGGGCATTCTTGTAGTTGAAGAAATTGTTCATCTAGGGGACAGTTAAAGACATTGGTTATCAAAATCTACTTCTCTTTCAAAAGGGTTTCTGGGTGATTCATTTCTTCAGGAAAACATGTTTTCATGTTTTTTCTTCTTGAGTGAAATAATTCAGAATTCCAAAAAGTAGTAATTTTGCTGGACAGGGGAGACAACATGTGGCAAAACTCATAGTTTAATAAGACTTAAAAATATATATTTTGTAATCTGTTCATTATTTAGAATGGGGGTAAAACTCACCAGCCCCAGAGCATAGTCTTTAATAAGTAGGCCTTTGACGTTCTTTTATACTTTATTAGTAAGTTATAGCTGTCAGGTGAATTTTTGCTCATTGTTTCAGGAGTAGACATTGATTCTAAATTTAGAAACAATTTTTTAAGATTAGAAGAGAAAAATCTAGCTGATGAACAAAGGTTAAATTAAGAACAATAAGTCACATCCTCTGAATGCTTTTCATCTTGAGACCAAGACAGATTAAAGTACTATTTTGAAAGATCATTGTGCCATAAGATAATAATTTTATTAATCAGACTTTGTACTTGTGTCAGTTCCATAGTTGGTGGTGAAAGCAAAGTAAAACACAGGTATGAAAAAGTATTTCCAAAAGAGAATGCAATATAAAGCAAATGTTGCCCGAACCTATAAATAGCTTGGGGCAAGAATGCTAAGATCCAATTCTTAAGTCCCCAAAAGCCATGCTGTTTAGTATTTCGTTTTGATGCATTATAGACCTAAGGACCATGCCATGAAGTTTGCTTAGCCTAGTGGACCCAAGTTTTCCTTAAAGGTTTGTGGGTGCTCTTATCAAAGGTGTACTTTAAAAATACATTTCAAATTATATAGTTCTTCCCAGAATGGAAATAATCAGTCTTTCATTAGAAATTGATGCAAAATAAGCAGCTTTTGAGAATAAACACCTCGATTTTGCTTCCGTTGATGGTAGTTCGCAGCAGCTGTTTGTATCTCTAGGCAAAATCATTAAGATAATTCACTTTGATTTCCTGTACAACACACATTTTTGGTGTTACACCATTTGATTCCATCATTACCATAGGACTTAATATGTCTGCAGTGATATACATCCACTGTATGCCCTGAGCTGTGATCTATGGGCCTATGATCTTCTTGCTCCCTTGCTCCCTGTGCTCACAGCTTTGTAACACAGGGACGTGTGCTGCCGAGTTCAAGTACAGGATTGTTGTCTGTCCCAGGTGCTGGGCTGGAGGAGAAGAGGATTTGGAATCAGGGTAGAGTAGATGCTTGATCAAACATGAGCTGGGGTCCTGGCGCATGTCTGTCTGTCATCCTAGCTATGCTAACGAGGGGTCTCTTTTTGCAAAATCAGATCTGCAAGCAGACTGTTGTCTCTACTTGCCTCTTCTATTAGACTCAGCAGACAGGCTAAAGGCATTGAGTACCTTTGCAGGCAAGCTAAGGTCTTTGAGTCCATGCTCGTTACCAGAGATTAGGCTATTCAGAAATAAATTAGATTTATAAACCTTTATGCAACCATTGCATTTCCTTGTGTTCACATAATTCAGTGGTGTTCAAATAAAACATTTCCTTTTTTTTTTTTTTTTTTTGAGGCACCTCCATAAACCAAAGCTTCCAAAGGCCCCACATGTACGGTATGCACCACAGCTGCCCGATTTCCAGGCCGCTATGAGTGGGTTATCACCCATCTCCTCTACAAAATCAAACCTACTTTCTCTTCATTGTGCTAACAGATCTTAATCACTTACTACTGGCATTTAGCAATTCCTGCTTGCTGAAAGAACAAACTGACTACAGATATTGCCATTGAGAGTTAGCTTTGTAGAGGGAGACTTCATTACTGATTAGTGTGATACCTAGCTAATGGAGGAGCTTCTTGGTTGGAGTAAGTTTCTTTTTATGGTTTGCTTTCATAAGATGGGATCTTATTTCTGCACTAATCCTTGTCTCAGTACTGGACAGTTGCCGTTTGCTCAAATAATGGCTCATAAAGCATAAAAACTGTTTCTTAAATCTTCTCAATTGCTTTGCTGTGGGTACTTGTTTTATGACTGTAGCTAACCTTTAAATACATATTTAAGGCAGTGGGCAAGAAGTCAGCTGTGGTATTATTGCCACAGTGTTAGAGAAAAAGCTCTTTGATTCCTCACTTGAATTCTGTGTGAGGGAAGAGAAGTGAAAAAACAACAGGGCTGAACCTGTAAAGAGAAATGTATGTTTGTGCATGTTTGACCTTTACGCCATGTGGTGGGCAACGGACATGATGTAATTGGGGTCCTTTAAAAATTCATAACACCACCATCTGCAGCACTAATTTGTCAACTTCTGAAACCATTATGCCTTTTCTTATAAGAAGTCTTTGTGTCCCTTCGTTAAACAAAGAAAAGCGATGCTTTGGGGAGCAGGGACACATGGTCCATCTCTAAGAGGTTCCTTGTTTGAGGAGTCCTGCAGAGACTGAACATACACCTAAAATCAGGTTTTTGACAAACCGGTAACCTAATGTCATGCTGCCTCTGCGTCACGTCCTTTGACTTGGATCCCCATCCCAGAGGTCTGAGTGTTTGTTAAGCAGATACCTGTAACGCTTTGCTCCCCATTAGCTGGATAGCACGGGGGAAATTGTCCCAGGACACTTCAGCAGGCTTCTTGCTGTCTTCAGGGAAAAAGCTGCTGCTGATCTGCTGAGAATCCTGCCAACCAAGCTGCATAATGATTTCAGCTTTACTTATACGAAGGTGGTAGGTCCCAGAGGTTCAGTTCCATTGCTGTGCTCCCTGGCTTTCACGAGGAGCCACCTCTGTATTTGCTGTTACTTCACAGCTGCCTTATTATTATTTATTTGCAAAGTTTTTATTGGAATTTAGGACATCGGGTGGTATCCCTGCCACAAAGTATCCTTCTCTAGAATAATTTTCACCTCAGTTCACCTACCAGTTTGGTGTTCATATGTCTCTCCCAAAAGTATTAACTGGAAGATTTCTGGGTAAGTATAGATGTGAATGAACTGTTTTGGTATCAGTATTTTCCCCAGCTTACCAAAAGCTGATGGCACAGACCTCTTTCCCCAGTGGGAGGCTCAGAGAGTTTTCTCAAAAACCAGCATATCTGGGTATTGTAGCCATCATTCCTCTGCATCAAGGAGGTTAAGAACAAATTTTCTGTATGGCTTATAGCGGGAAGAAACTCTGTGTGGAACACTGTAGTGGCAGGGCTTGCGTCACTGGAATTGGACAATGCCTATGAGCTTTTTCGAACTTGGGATCAACGGAAGCAACTGGTCGCTTTCTGGATTTGGTGGCTTGGAAATATATAACAAGAAGTAACTAGCTTATGCCAGGGTAGGTGAGTCACTTGTAGGGAATACAGTTTTGTTTGTAACATATATTTTTTTCTCTCAGTCTCACATGAAAAACGTTCCCCGTAAACCCTTCAACAAAATACCAATATTATTTTTTTCTTTTTTCTGGGAAGCTTAAAAACAGAGTGAAGGATTACTGATTTCTCATCTATGAAGTTTAGCGGAGATGATATAAATAGGCTTGGAGGATGAAAAATAAGGCATTGCTGGTACTGTTCAACTCAACAAACTCAATTGTTTCTAATGGCTTTGCAGCAGTGCACAGTAGGCTTTATCTGACAGATTCTATGAGTTGTGATGAAACTCACTTAGGAAAATAACTGGGGTGATAATTTGGGATGAGCAAATGGAAGTTTAGGTGCTAATTTGAAGGCATGAAGTCCTTTCACACAGGCCTTCTCTCCCAGTGTTTGGTTTCTTCCTTCAGCTTTTATTTGGAGGACAAGTTTCTGCTGCTGTGCAGAAGGCTTTCCCCCTCCCCAGGGGTGTTTTGGAGGGCCTGCGCCTCAGTGCGCTGTATATCCTTCACACAGATGGTATCCAGTGTGCCCATAGTCCAGCTGTAACAGCAAAGTGTTTTTGAGAAACCAAGGTGTTGTATGGCACAACTTTCCAGGGGAAATGGTACCGTGGGAGCTGCTCTCTTCTTCCTTCTCCTGTAAGCATCAGAGTGGCTTCTGCCCCCATATCGTTTGCATCCTTTAACGTATTTTGGCCAGTTCCTGTGCTCTCCCCAACTGCACCTTCTTTCCACCCCACATGGGCAGCTCTCCCCAGTCCCTGAGCAGATGTGCTTTTCTCTTCCCTGGTGGCAGCCAGCCTCTGGACGTGGACATGTTCTCCCCCTTCCTTCCTCACTGTCCCTGTTTTACTTTTTTCCCTGCTCTGCTGATGATATGAGTGAAGAAAGTGCCTGAGTCCAGAAGAACACTGGGGACCAGCCAGGCACAAGCTCCTGTCTGCTTGCAAAGGGCTTTTGCAGTGACAGGGCTTCTATTTATTTTACTGGAGCCAGATGCTGTGACTTTCCTTGATGCCACACTTGAAGTCCTTTGTGCGGTCCTGGCCAAGGGCTTTTGGCAAGTGCAAACCAGAGGCAAAGAGGGTATGATCTGCTGGATGACATTACGCAAGGCAGTGACAGCCCACCAGAAATGCTCTGAATAACGATTCCTGTCACAAGGAAGCTAATGAACAAAATGCCTTGCACAGTCTCCTGCCTCGGCCGCCTGCTTTCCACTCTGGTGGGGCCACAAGAATGGTGGTGGCACCTTGTGGCTCCTCAGGCTGCTGGGCAAGTGATTTCCCAGTGCTGATAAAATGGGATTTGGCAATCAGCTACCAATATTTGTGTCAGGTTTGTCACACACGGTGCATTTTACTGTTCAGGAGACGCACCAGGCTGTGTAGCTAGATCTCATGGGGTGAACAGAGTGAAAGGGATAGGAAGAAAATACTTGTCGTATAGCAAAATTAGAGCATGATACAGAATGCAATTAATGTGATGAAGGTGAGGCTGTAATTCTAATCATAGTCTGTGCTGCTTACAGATCCACACATACCATCCTAGCCCCTTTAGCCATCTTTTCTGCATTCCTGAAGACCTTTGCTGCGCTCTGACCCTGCTTTTGACTTCATCTCTGACTTGTTCCTTGCGTTTCTGTTGGCATCTTGCTACCTTGAAAATTCCCGTGATTTCAAGTAGTGTCTCCCAGTCAAACCGGCAAATGAAACACTTGAGGCCTACCTAGTAAGAACACCACTAAAGCCAAGCGGACTGGGAGACAACTGTTGCCAAACCAGAGCAGGCTCAGGGAACAACTGTCCAGGTGACAGAAAGAAGTGAGATGTTAACCCAGCAGTGGAGAAACCCTTTCTTCAACTGTGTTGGTGCTATTTTGATGCATCATTGGATTTTTTCTGCATATTTACAGGAAAGCATGTGTTTGCACGTGTGCCAGTGGAGTTTAAAGCTGTTGTGTTTATACCAAAAGGAAATAACATCAGACATTCTAGTTAATTTATGTTTAATGAATTATAACTGAACATTTAGAAGTTAGGTGCAACCGATAATGCTGTAATTTCCTATTTTAGTAAATCTGTAGAAATATAGCATGTTCCCACTTATTCAGTCTTTTAAAAACTAGATTTCTACCCAGAAGTCACCGTTTTTGGTTTTAACCACAAGTTTCTTGGATCAGTTTGGGCTGCAGATTTCTTTCATTTGGTTCTGGAGGCCATCATCACCACTTGCATCCTTGATAGCTATTAAAGAATGAGGGTGACATTATTAAAAACATGTTAGGGGGCTATGTAATTATTAGCTGGTTTAGGTATCATCTTTCAAGAGAATAATATTAAGTGACAAAGCTCATATTTTCTTGCTAGAGCAGATTCTTTTATGCTCTTAGGTGTATTTTGTCCTTTTTCCCGTTTCTTGAACAGTTCTCCTAGATTTTCTTTGTATTATGTCTAAACTCAAAGGATTTATCAGAACTTTGTATTTTCAGATCAGAAAAAAATCAGAGTTTCTACAAAATTTGAAAGTGTCTCCCATGCATTTTTAATATTTTTGTCATTCTTTTTCCATGAGGTTTTTTGTTTGTTTGTTTTACAGGGAGGGCCTTACATGGAGCTAATGAGTACCAGAAAATTGCTTATCAATATTGAAATGTTTATTTTGGGGCCTGGTGAATTTGAACAGGATCCGCCTGGACTGATGCAATGTCTGGTGGGAGTTCTCATTCAGTGACTTTGTGACCTAATGAGTTACAGCTGGACTCGTGTCTTGGGTTGAATATACCTCCCTTGCGTTGTGCAGTTTTGTGTTCAGCGTACTAGCAAGCCGTTCCCATGATCCTGGTCTTACCACGGGAAATACTGTCAAAAGAAGGATGGAATGTGAAGCATCCAAACTGCAACTCCCGATCTGTGTGGCCATGCCATGTGGGTACTCTTCAGTATTGAATTAAACTGAAGGAAAACACTTTGGAGAAGGAGGGAAAGACTGATGAACCTAAGACAACAAGTTTCTCCTTGTGGTCAGTGGAGGAAGGCAGAGCGGTCTCAGTTCAGAGCAGACAAGGTTAAGCCCAGTGGTGGAGTTGTTCCCTTTTATAAGTCTACATAGAAGACACTAAGTAACTGAAGTTACTCTTGCTAAATAAAGTTATTATTTGTAAATATCGCCTAAATCTCACAGAATTAAAAATTTTGTTTTTTTATTTTTTAATTTCTTTTAATTGGGAAATAGAATATTGATGTGCAGTCTTGATTTCAAATGTTAATATTAAATTTTTATTGGATACCCTTTCTGATTTTTTTTGGTCAGCTCTGATTTTTCTGTTTTATACTCTCTTTCCGCAAAAGATAGGCTGTATCTAAGTATCAGTATCTAAGGTAGTCTTCTGCACAGTGCAACAATCTAATAGTTGGTTCTGATGTCACTGCTTAGTATTTTTAATGTTAATTCTGTATTTATTTTTTAAGTGCAGGGACCAGTTTACTAAAAATGAACCAACAGTATGTTTTTTTTAACTAATATGTTCACGGATTGTACCTAAATGAGATGATGGTTAGAAGCTTTAGCTTGGTAAGAGAAACTGATCGGAATTTGTACAAAAATTACTTTTTACTTTTGGGAGTGAGTCTCCCCAACAATGACACAGTCAAGAACCTCTTGGTCAAATAAATGTCTGGAATAGAGACTGCTGATTTTGTTTTTGTCCACTTCATCTGACCTCTGATAGAGTGGGAGGATGTTTTAATTTAGAGCCTGTATTTATTTTTACAATAATTTAGGAAAGCACCTTTTAGTGACTGTCAGTTTTTTAAATGTCAGGAGGGGACAGATTGTCTGATCTACTGGAGATCTTCTGCTCCTGTCCAAGAGGGTGATTCATTCCAGGTGTGGGCTGAGCAGATCTCTTGGCTGGCACAGAATGAGGACATCATTTGGTCCACCATTAAGTGAATGTTAAATACTTGTGTTTAAGTCTGCATTGAAGGAATTTGGCTTGATAGTTCTAAATTTAGTGTTGAATATTACAGCTGAAAATCCTTCAAACCTTGAAGATGGGGGACCTGAGACCCTACTAAGTTGGCTGCCTGTGGGACACCTCTCAAAGTGACAAAGACGTGGTCACCTTCTAGCTGGCAGGCACTGGCATTGGAGCAGGACTCTGCTGGCTCCTTCACTGCCTCAGGTGGGCTTACTGGCAGCAAAACCTTTGCATGAGAAGACATATCCCCTCTGGGCAGGAGGTCTGCATGAACCCATGCAAGTGAATGTTCTCATGTTGCCCTGGCTTTATTTCCTCAGTAGTTCCGATGAGATTTATAAAGCTGTTTTCCTTCTTTGGTTTCATAATTAATATTCCAAGAAGAAGAAATTAAAAACGCTAAAGTAAAAGTTTCATCGCCTGATGATTTCTGCCTGATCAGTTATGCTGGTGTTTATGGGGATACCGATGTATAAGCTGTCAGGGCACGTTCATTGTGCTGGACAGGGCAGACAAGGAGAGAGCTGTGTGTTTTTCAGACCTGGTTGTTGCTGGCAGATGTTGCGTTTAATGGAGGCTAGTTTGTTCTGTGTTAGATTAATCAAAGTATTCCTGGACAGGTCCATGACAAGATTGTCAACCAGTAAGAGTAAAATTTTTGTTTAAAAATTCCTTCTATTCCAGCAGAAAATGTTTCAACCTCTTGATAACTAACCTGGGTTTGCATGTTCCATCACAGAAGTCTATTGTTGCTGGTACATGTGCTGCACTTCACAGTACAGGGGTTTGGCTGGGGCCAGCCTTGATGAGCCTTTCCCACTGGAAGTTGCATGTAAACGTATTTCATGTAAGTTCTGATTGATTTGCAGCTTAATTCTTGGTAAGATGACTATTTGACTTTTGAGGATGAACCTTCTGTCTCCATTGCATTACAGTTTAATATACTTTTGCAAGTTCGTTTAATAGCTGGTTTTGCTGAAGGCATTTCTGCAGCAAGCCATATGCTCCTTTTTTCCTTTTTTTTCCTCTATCAGTGCCTGGTTTTGAGGTCAGAAGGGTTAAAATTGGCTCTTTTACATGCTTACCTGAATCTACAAGTGTATGTTATCACTCTCTTCTATCCAGTCCTGGTACACAGGACACCACTCACATGCTGATTGAAAAGCTATCCAAATAACTCCATCAACCAGTTCACTCAGTGCAAACCAACTCCAAACACTTAACCTAGGACATAATTTTGCATCTGTACATTCTTTTTCTTAAATTATTCCGTAAATCTCTCATAATCAAATCTTTTGACTTGATACTTGGGGTTTGTGTGGCCTTGCTGGCTGGGGGGTGATCGTGATGGCCCCTGGCTCTGAAACCTGGATGGTAATTCTGTTGTTCAGGTCATCACATCTTCAGCTATTGCTTCAGACAGACTTCTTTATTCTTAACAGATCCTTAACCTGAAACTTCTGTCCCAAAATTCAAGATGCTTTGAATATAATCCTTTGCCTGTTCTTAGCCATCAAGAAAGTTGCAAAGTATCCCTTTTTTTTAATCTCTTCTCTTTTGGGGGTGTTGTTATGTAAGCATCAAGGACAGGATGGATGTGCCCATGTGATGGAATTACAGTTAACAAGATGAAAACCAGCAAATCATGCCTGAAAGCTTGAAATAGTCTGTGGAAAGATGAAAAATAGCAGTATAACTTTCAAACAAATATTTTTTCCTATACCATACCCTTTTTTTGCTGACAAGTTAATTCTTTCTGACAGACTTGGCCAGTGAGCAAGTGTCTCCAAGGCAGACACTGAAGCCTTTTCATGAATTCATGTTATAGTTTCTCTGATATTGTTGCTCTGCTCAAATGGTATTTTTAGCTTTATTCACACCTTGCTGTAACACTTTTGTGAGTGTTATCCAGTCCAAACCAAGTTGTGGGTTAGTGTTTCTCATCATTACTGTTGTCACGTTGTCCTTGAAGGAAACGCTTGCAGGACCTAGGCTCTCTGGAAGGGAGCTCTCTGACATCAGGAGTATTTAGCCAAGAATCTTACCCCAAAACTTGGACCTCTCACATTGCAATGTTATGATTCTTTTTTTTAAATTGGAATATTTTCTTTAGAGATGTGTAAAATATTCAAATTCCTAATAGTAAAAATACTATACCTCATTATATATTTACTTGATTGATATTTATTTAGACTGTTTTGTCACACACATTTGCTCACAGAATATGGTTTTTGACTGAAAGTTTTACATTGAAAGAGGTAAGGTCCTTCACTGACCTCAGCCTGTGTTCACTTCTACCTTGTGCGCTGTACCATTAAAGACGTGTGGTCTGGGAGGGTGTTCAGCAGCAAAGCTAAAAGCACAGGAAAAGCCTGTGCAAGATAGAAGTGCAGAACTTCTTTTTTCCCAGTGCCAGTAGCACAGCACTGTGTTTCCCATTGACAGCGTCATCACAGGCATGCTAGTCCCCAGCTTCCCACCACCCCAGTGTCTCCATCCTCTGCCATCCTCTGAAAAGTCCTGTGGCCAATTAACAGGGGCAGTAACAGCTCAGCAGAGCATCATCACCCTTTTCCTGAGATAGCAGGGGACAGAAATGTTCTCCTGGGGTGTGTTAGACATGAAAAGCAGGACAAAAATATAAACAGGTAGGAAACAGAGAGAAAGGCTCAGTGATAGAGATCCCAACATTCAAATTAATTTTAGGTGTTTGTCATGCAGATCCTTGTCAAAGCCAAATAATGATAAAACATTCCAAGTACCTGTCTCAGCAATGCATCAAGTTGGAAAGTTAAGCAGTCCTGTATCTCTCTGAAATGTGTCCTAAAGTGATAGATGCCTGCAAATTACTATTGAATAGTCTGTCCTCCACTGAGGAAGCTCAGACAGGTTTAGCAACGGGTGCTCTTTTCTTGCGGTAAGATCTCAGTCCTTACCTGGGCCTCTGTGTGGCGTGAATAGGCGCTGCCTTGCCACCCATGGCGTAGCTCAGCACTGCTGCAGCAGCCTGCGGTGTTTGCTCATCGTGGAGAGCATTGCTTATGGCGACGCTGTCTTCACTCGCGTGAACAGCCTCCTGGTTGTACCCGAGGCTCTGTTCTTACAGAGCAAGAGCTGGGGAAGGAAAGAAAATTCATCTGCTTCAAAGATGACAGTGAAAACAACTTGGGAGATCTCTATCGGGCAGCTTTTGCAGAGCTTTAGGAAGAAAAAAGTCTACTCAAGAGGATGTGGAAATGGAGAATTTTGGGCCCTTTTTGCAAAGAGTAGGTTGAATTATATACGTCAGCTGCAGCGGCAACGGAGAAAAATAAGAGAAAATTGATTTAATGTTGTAGGTTTCAATGTTCCTTCCAAAATAAGAACACTCTAATGATGGAGAATTTCTTTTCAAGTGACAGATGGCCACATTAAAGCTACAGCTGTGCCACCGTTTTGGAATTTCTGTAAGGCACACAAGAGGAGGGGACAACTGCCTAATAACGTAGGTGCTAGACTCTCCTAGGAAAGCTTGTTTTTAACCTGGATCTGATCCCTGACCTGGTTCATGGTGCGATGTCCTGGATGGCTCTCCCAGCTCAGCAAAGGTTGCGGTGCAGAGGTGGTGGCATGGGAGCTGCCGAGGTGGTGTGGGGAGAGGGAGGAGAGAGCTGGGGCTGCTTGCCCTGACCTTGGCGCCAGCAGAACCAACGCTGGAGTCAGGGAGCCTGGTTCAGCAGGAGTCAGGAGCTGCTGTCTTGTGGTGAGGTGTGATGAGATGCTCAGCAGCATCTCCCAGTTCCTGCTGGGTTTTTATCAGCATAGTTAACCTTTAACTTGAAAAACAAAAGTGCAGCTGCCTGTCACCCTGCTTTGAAAGTTTGCTAGCCTCGGCACTAAAGGAATCGGAAGACTTTGAGCTGGAGATGCGGTTTTCTTGGGCTCAGAACAGCTGTAATTACTATTTCAGAATCAATGTTCTCTTCTAATGAGTACAGTTGTTGCAGTATCTGGAATATTTACCCAGGAATTAGTCTGGCTGTGTAAATTTTACTAGCTCATAAGAAAAGTAAGCTTAGTTTGTGCTTCTTGAGTATGATCTACCACAAGCCTTCTTGAGAAAAAAATACATGTAGAAATAAAGTCAAGGTAATAAGGAAAGGCAGAGGCTTTATCTTTTTATGAAGAAGTATGTCGATACACAGACATGTATGTGTGTGTCTCTATATATATAAAATGTGAGTATTTGGGTTAGGGGAGAATGCTTATATGGGGCATGGTAGAAAGCAGAAATCAGAGGCAGTAGAGAGTATAGGGAGGCAGTGGCACAACAGAAAGAAAGAGATGGAGGTGAAGTGAGCAGGGAGGAAGGGCAGGTGCTGAGGGAGGTGGCTGAAATGCCATTTGGCTGGAAAAGCCTTTAGCTTCTTTCTTGCACAGAGGCAACACGAGATGTACAGCGGCACTTCTCGGTTCTGTTGTGTTTCTGCTGGCACATATAACCTCTCCGTGGGAATGAAAAGCAGTGGGCTGTACGGTCGTTGAAAACGGTATGGGCAACTACAGGAATAAAATTGAGTTTGGAAGGGAAGAAAGATTGTTGGAGGATAAGGAAAAGGTAAGGATGGCTGAGAAAGTCTGGAGAATTGAGAAAGAAAAAAGGCAAGACAGCAAGAGACGTCATCTGTAGTCAAGCAAAAGGCAAGTGGGATGAACAGCATGAGGAAGCACAGACAGATTTCATGTATGAAACGTCAAACAAAATTATTGGAATGGAGACTAGAAAGACAACTGGAGACTATGACAATTCTCATGATTGTTTCTAAATATGACAAAAACATGTCTTCCAGCACATGTGCTTACTGTTGATATTTGAGTGTGTTTGTAACTAGTAGGGTTAACTTTTAATGCTGTATTTTTCTGGCCTCTTGGGTAGCTTTCAAGTTTTTTGCCTTTTGAATACACCAAATGGGTAGGCATTTATTTTCATGTTATTCAGAGCCTTTTATTATTTTCCATGCAAAAGAATTTGATAATTTCTAGGTTGTTTAAAAGATACTATTCAATGATTTTGAAGTTGCAAGTGTTTGAAGTCATTACAATAGCACTGCAGAATATAAAAACTGATGGATCAAGATTCTTACGTCTGAGAAACGAGAACAACAGCAAACCCTCTGATCTGTTTCCTACCTCTGCAATGCAGAGCTCACCACAAAGCACCTCTGTCTGATGACATTTATGGTTTTATACTTAGAATATGTAGTTAGTAGTTCAGGCAGTTTCTTGAAATTTTCTAGGTATAAGTAATCCACCTGAGTTTTACAGCTGTTAATTTAATCCCACTACTGCTTTCATACCTCTCCTCATCTAGTAACAAGTTTAGCCCAGACACAAGAACTCATAAATTAACAAAGAAATATAATTGAAGTGTGCCAAACACAGTATTCAGAAGGCAAGTGGTATTAGCTTAATTCCTTTCCTAAGTCAGTGCATGAGAATCCTCTCTTGCATGTCTCTTAAATACTGATTTTATGGGATCAGGTTACACTAATTTTTCTAGCAGCAATTATTTTGAATTTCTTGTTTGCTAAGGAATATGCTTTAAAAATTAAGCTAGTCATTGGTGTTACCCATCTGCCATATTCTGGCAAGCAAACTGATTTCATTAGAATGACCAGTATAAAAAATGAGGTTTTCTTTTTGTCAGATGCACAATAGTTTATTAATGTATAAAATCTAAAAAAAAACCCCAACCCAACCAAACAGCATTCATGTGAGAAGTATCTCTATTGACACAGACTGCTCTCTGGCTGTGTGCGTTGTTCTGTCAGTAACTAAATGTCATGTTCAGATAGCACATAAAAATGTTGTGACAATTTCTTCTTTTCACAGGAGATCTATAGTAGAAAGAAAAACACCTCTGGAAATTTACACCTGCAAATAGTAGGTTTCCCTTGTAAATTGAAGCAGGAATTCCTTTTCTTGTAGGGAACTATTCAGGCTAGAGAGAGCTTCTGCCAAACATCTTGCAGCTTCTCTCAATTTGTCATGTTGGGAATAATTTATTTGGTTTTCTGTGAACTTCTGAGGGTTATGTTGTTCTCGTAACGTTAGTTTAAAATTTTTGTAATAGGATGCCAGTTGGTTTTGAAGAGTAAAAATTCCAGCAATGCTTGCTGAAAAAGGTATCATAAGTATAAAATAATAAAATACTTTTTTTTCCTACTATTTAGGAGGATTAACACTTCTTTGTTTTACCATTAAATTATTACTGACGTCACGAATACATTGTTTACAACAATGATAAAATCTTTGACTCGGATGTAGGGAAGTGAGAGAAAAATGACTCATTTTTAGTATATGTAGTTTCATCCAAGGCTTTTGAATTTTTATTCCTATTACACATGCATTTGTTCTTGTTTCCTAGGTAACAACATGTTTTACAAAAGCAAATTTTTACCATGGTAGAAGTAAGAAAAGTTAATCTCAGATAAGTATGGAACTATCAAAATCTTACTAAACCTTAAGCTTTTAAAACCTAGATTTCATGTTTCAGTCAAAGGTCTCTGTCTGCATGTCTTTAGACATACGTATATAGTTTCTGGAGTATATAGGTATATATCTTTGCTTAATTTTAAATTGTAGCATAATTGTTAATTTCATTCAGGTTGTACATCTGCACTTCCAAGTTTAAAGATCATACCAGTTTCTGCCTTTATTTTCTGCAGGTAATATGTATATATGAATATTTTATATAGCTGAATCACAATGAGAATTACTGCAAAAGGAGATATATATAAAAAATAGATGTTTATGCAGGTTGAGAGTTCAGGCTTCTTGGAAAATGATCATTCTGTTGTTTTCTGCATATATGAAAACAAGATTTTTTTGCCTGCCCATGAGGTGTGTCTAAAGAGCTTTCTTCACAGAGTTTGGGAACTGTGCTGGAGTATTCAATCTAAATTGAACTCTGATGTTGAAAGACTTTTACAGGTTTCATTGGAGGAAGGGGAATACTGCCTTTCAAGAGTTAGGAAAATAAATCTCAAAATAAAAAGGTACCACTGGCAAATATTTTACCTGGCAGTCATGTTTTTTTCTTACGCAAAATGTGACAAAAACTATGGACCTTGATCATGCAAGAAATATTTATTCTCTTAAGCTGATAAAATCAGTCACATTAGGTAATTGGTATTACTGTGGTCTCTTGTACCACTAATGGATTAAATGTAAGCAGTTCCAAGCTCTTTTTTTTTTTTGAACACATTTACCAACAGCTTGCTTATAGCGAGAAGAAAGCATTACCTCTGCTTCTTAAAGGAAATCAGTGCTGGTCTTAAGTTTAAAGAAGCATTTTTATTTTGTTTCTGAACATTCAAAGCAATATCCAGATATGAGGAATGTTACAGAACTTCCTAACTTTATAATATCTTCAGTTCTTTTATTAGAAAGTAACAGCTTAAGGTTTAGTTCTCCTCCATGGCCTGTGTACATCACCAGTGGCCATGAGACTCTGTACATACAGTAAATAGGGCTGTATGATCACGTTTCCAGTGTGAAATTAGTTTTAGAAAATGTGATCAGCTGAAGGTTTTTTGTTCCCTCCTTGAATCTTTTTAGAAGATCCACAGGTAAATTCCCTGGGTGACAGAGCCAATCTCCCTTTGTCTTTTGTGCTGTGAAGGCCTTGGAAGTTAAAAAGGGATTTTAAAGTTGCTTGCAATGATTGTGCGCTGTGTATTTCTGTGTCACTACACACTGTCAGCCCAGTACTCAGTGGAGGTTGCAGCTTTGGCTGTCAGCAAAGTGCCTGTGAGCCTCTTGCGGAATTGCAGAGGGGATAAGGAAGTATTTGAAAATATTATTTTATATGCTGACTATGGTAACCTTCTTCACTGTCATCGTGTCCCGTCCGTCCCCCCACCCTTGTTTTTCATGCAGTCTGGTTTATAAAATTAATTTCTGAGTTTATCAATATTAAATTTCTAAGTATGGTATATTGTGTATTTATTTATGGTTATAACCTGTTAACTAAAATAAATGAGGCACTGTTCATGCAAAGAGGAGAAAACACATATTCTGTCTGAAGATTTATTAGTACCTTTCAGTCTTCAGCATTGCAGGAAAGAAAGCTGGAATGAACCTCTGGAGATTGTATAGTCAGTCTCCTAGCCCAAGGCACTGTCTTTGTCATTCTTCACAGATACTGTATCACAAAGAATTATAGAATAATTTAGGTAGCAGGGAACTTCTGGAGGTCATTTGGTCCAGCCCACTGTTCAAGACAGGGTGACCTTCGAAGTTGGGTCAGGTTGCTCAGGGCCCTATTCAGCTGAATTTTGAATACCAGCTAAGGATGGTAAGTCTTCTCTGAGCAACATGCCCCAATGTTTTACCACCCTTATTACGAGTTCTTTCCCCCCTTCTATCTAATTGGAGTTTCCCTTTCTGCAACTCGTGTCTGTTGCCTTTTGTCCTTTCACGGTGAGCCTCTGAGAAAAGCCTGGCTCTCTCTTCTCCATAATCTTTAAAACAGCACCTAGATTCTCCCTTAATCTTTTTTCTAAAGATTAGAAACTAAACAAACTCAAGCCCCTCAGGCTCTCTCCATACATTGCATGCTCCATCCCTCAGTCTTTGTGTTGGCCCTCCACCAGACTGGCTTCAATATGTCCATCTTTTTCTCTACTGGGGAGCTCCAGATGGGGCAAAATGCTGTAGATGCAGTTTCATAAGTGCTGAAGCATGGAGAATGATCACTTCACTTTATCTGCTGCCTGTGCTTTTACTGATCCAGCCCAGTATGGAGTTGGTCTTCATTTCTACAAGGATGCACTGCAGGCTAATGTTCAACATGTTGTCCACCAGGACCGTCCGGTCCTTTTCTGCAGAGCTGCTTTGCTTTCCAGTTGGTGCCTGGGCTGTCCTGCATCTCAGCTGTGGGACTTGGCATTTACTTTCGTTGAATTGCTTGGGGTTTCTGGTAGACATTCCCAGACTTCACTGCCCTTATCTGCAGAATGTTTTGCCTTATGTTCCACCTGAATCTTCCGGACATCTCTGTAGATAATGGAAAACAGGTTTTCTTTCTTTTTCATGGTCTTTGACATTTGCATACTCCGTTTATTCTGTTTCCACATCAGTCTTCTCTGCTTTCTTCTTTGTTTCTTTTTCAGATTAAATTTCACAGATCTTTAATCCAGGCACACTTTTTTTTTGAACCGTAACATCTTAACTGTGGACAGAAACATCCAGTTGAGACCTTACCAGTGTAGAAGAGAGCAGAAAAATAACTTTGTGTCTGCTATAATCCTATTAAATATATTTGTATGTTTGCCTAGTTTGCAAATAGTGGATGTTATGGAGCTGGGTTCAACTTCTGAATGACTGTGGTGCCCAGGTGCTTTTGAGGGTAATATCTACCTAATCACTTGCTCTTCATCCTTGGTTTGTATAGTTGAATATTCCTGTTTATTGGAACATCTTGCATTTCTCTTTATTGAAAGGCATCCTGTTTCTTTCAGATGATTACTTCAGTCTGTTTATTTTATATTCTAATCTGCTCATCCAGAGTACTTGCAGTTGGTCTAAGATTGGTGATGTGTTGGTATTTATTCATGACCTACATAGATAAGTATTGAAATTGCACGTAAAGGTTTGAATATGTATAATGTGCAGAAATACTGAATAACAGTGGATCAAAAAAGTTCCAAATTATTTGCTTTTCTGTTTGGACTCAGTATAGCTTTCCAATCAGTTTTGCGTTCACCCTGAGATAGGCAAACTTTCCTTAAGAGAGTGACATATATTATGTTCTTGTGAGAATATTTAGTTAGCACATATGATATCTGTTGTGTTCTCTTTGTCTATCTGCTTTGCTGTCTTGCTGCTGATTTGACATGATTTAATCGTGAGAAATCCAGGTTGGCTGGTTTTTTTTCCAGGTGCCTTCAAACTGTTCTGTTCCATTTTTTAATTCCAGTATTTCCTTGAATTGAAGTTTAATGCCATCTGTATAAAGGTCTTCCTCTCTCTGCCTTTTTTTTTTTTTTTAAAGACTGAAGTTGACCTTTTCTAGTTGTCTCACATCTCCATGTTCTCAGAGATGACTACTAATGGCTTTGAGACTGTTGAATTATCACAAGCCAAGCCATAGCTTCTCTAGTTGCAATAGTGAAGAAAATCTACCTCATGCAAATGTAGTGGAATTACCAGCAGTTGCTGATACTTTGTCCAGGACATCAGCAGTAGTCACTTGTCTTATGTGAAGGTGCCATGGATTCTTTTAATGACCATAAATGACTGGTCCTTAGTTTTAGGTCCAGTTTTAAACTAATGTAAGAGTCCGAGTCATATTAACCTTAATTGTGACTGGGCAAAATAAATTAGTTCTCTTTGTGCTTAATGGATGTTGATGTGCCCGTTAAAAAGAAATACACATAAGTTTGGAAGAAGGCCTGAATGCGGCTTGAATATTGCATTTCTTCACTTGCAGTCAGGCCATTAACATAATTTAAACATTGTTCTGTGTAAATTTTTAAGCAAATGTACACAGGCATTTGCATAACCCCATTTCTAGACAACCCCCTGTAACTCTGTGCTGCCAGTTTAATATTGTTTCAAATACTGTGACTTCATCTGTTGGAATATTCACTACCTACTAACTTGCTGAGAGTGTAAAAAAAACCCTTGAAAATGTTTTCCCTTGGTGAATAATTGTCAGTCTGTGTGTAACTCCTGATGTTGGTGATTTTTTTTCTCCTTAAAAAAAAACTTAGGTCTGAGCTTAACCCCTTAAAAAAAGGTGTGTCAGGTATTTACAATTTACCATCCTGCTCTCTACTCTTGAAATTGGCTTGCCTATAAATTATGCCATGCACTACCTATTCAGGTGGAGATCACAGCCTTTTTGTACTTCTATAATATAGGATCTCAACGTACAAATCTTCTAAGAGCTTAACCTCACACACCATCCCACAGAGCTGTACACGATGCTCAGTGGTAGCCAGCGCTATGATTATGAGCAGTTGCTGCATCAAACGCTCATCTCTGCATTGGTATTGCCACATCCTAACTGCAGATGCAGTTGTGCCACAAGTTCTGTTTTACTTAAGAAAAATGTAAGTGAAATGAAAATAATCTTGCACTGGTTTAAAGAAGTAAAAAAAAAAAAAGTTATCTTTTTTTTTGAACTTTGCACCAACTCTTTGTTGGTGCAAAGAGTTAGTAGGGAAGAGTCTGGCTTTATTCGGATTTTGCCTTTTGACTTGAAGAATGTCTTTAAATTACATTTCCAAACTTTTTCCTAAATCTTGCATTCTTTAAAGTTGTACTTGAACTACAAGTTGAAATTCACATTTACTGTCGTCCAGGAGCTGGTGTTAAAGCAGCTTACCGAATATTAGTAGGCACACAATGCCTTCCACAATGTAGTTTTTGGAAGCAGTGCCACCAAGTTAACATTCGGTGTCACATTTTCCCTTTCACCTCTTGGAAGTGGAATCAGAAGGGATTCTTGGAAGATTGGCTGCATTAGCAGACAGGAGCTGTCTTACTAAATCGAATTTAAATCCTCATTTGATATATGTGACTCATAATTTTTTATCTTTCCCCTCAAGACAGAAGTGCTCATAAATCATTAATGCATGCATTAGTATAGGACTTGATTGTAGCCCAACTAGCATACACACTATTAAGGAGTATAGGCTAGTCTTCCCAAACCAGATGGTTAGTCTTTTTCCAAAATTAGCAACAGGAATTCTTCCATTCCTGTGTTCTTGTTACAAAAAAATGGCACTGTGACAGTTGTCAGTTCTGTAATGCAGATACACTGTATTAAAGAGCCGTAACTTTTCAAGGCCAGATCTCCAAGTGTGTTTTCTCCCCCAACTCTTGTAGGCTTTATTTTTGGCATTACCTGCAAGGTCTCAGCTTTTGGACTTTGTGCTTATGTGCAACAGTTGATGATGTCAAGAACACAAGCAGCAAAATAAATGGTCTTCTCCCACCTGCCCTTCGATGCGATTTTGTTTAGGTTGTTGTAGAGGAACCCCTAAAGCTTGAATTCAGGATCTGACAAAAACCTCCTTGAAATCTGATGACCGTTTTTCCCATTGGCCTCAGTAGATGCTAGTGTTCAGAGAACTCATTTTTAAAGGTAACAGTATGCAAAATAAAAAATTTAAACAATTATTTTTTTATTACTGACGAAGAGTCTGGCCCAAGTATTTTGCATTTTATGTCTAAAATCAATCCATGGACAACTTAGATGGAAGCTATGGCTGTGGGAATAAAAGGCAGTGTGAGTCAATGCTCTGGGCAGCGGTCTTACTCTGTTTGAACAGGCTTCTCTACGTGAGAATAGAGGCAGGAGGGAAAGAAAGTGCAAGACAGACTGTTCCCAGACATGGGCAGGATGGAGCTTAATTTTATTGTCTGAAGAGTCTTTTTGATTTCAGAGTAGCTCTATGTCATGTTGGGAATCAGTTACTGGGATGTGTGTTGGTGGGATGGAGATGGTGGGTCTGTCAGAAGGGAATCATTTGGGACAAAAAAGAACATGCTTGGAAGCAACCAAGCTTCAAATTAACTTTTGTTTGCTTTTTGTTTACTTTTTTCTTGGAAGATGCAAAATGCTTATTTTTCAACTTCCTTGTTTGTTTACAGTAGTTTACAACTCATTAGAGATCTGAAGTCCTTTTCAGAGTTTTGCAATTCTTACTCAGTTAGTCTTTTTATTTGGCAATTAGACCAAAATGAATTTTTATTCTTTGAAAAAAAAATGTGATTTAATGTATTCACTGAGATTTGAAGTGGTAATGAGTTACGATGTCTTGGAAGTGAACAGGATTTTTTAGCTAACTAAATCATTAAAAAGTTAGCAGTTGTATATATTTGGTTATTTGTTTTATATAGCAACTCTGGTGTAGTACATTAAATGCAGTAGGAGTATCAGAATATAATAGCTCTCCCTTAAGTCAACAGAGTTGGAATTTTTCCTTTAATTTTCCCTTTAAAATACACATCAGTGTAGACTCAGCCCATGTTAAAAAAAAATGAACAGTTTTATGTCTGCATACTGTAACAGTTAGTCATCCCTTCACACAAGGCCATATATTTCCAGTGGCTTCATAAAAAGAAAACTAGTTTTGTCAGTGTATCAGAATCTCCACAAAAATAGTGCATGGGTTTACTTTTTATGTTTTTGCACTAAAAATAATTCTAGGAGTACTAAATAGAAAGAAAATTATCTTTAGCTTCTGTATTTTCTCAGCATTTTTCACTTCAAAACTGAATTTTTCATGACAGTTCAGACACATGGTTCATTAATGCACTTTTAGTGACTCTTACTGATGATGCAGTTTGTAAAGTTACTGTAAAGTGAAATTAGAGTAAATGTGACCTAACTTTGCAGTTCTGCAAAATCTGTAACAAAGTGACTAGCAACTTAAGCGACTTCATCCATCTGTGAAATATTTCAAGGTCAAACCTTTATTGGCTACAAGATTTCTAACTAAAAAGACAGAGGGTGACAGTACTTACAGTTTGGTAATATTTGCTTACTGAGCGTGAAATGAAATTTAACAGTGTGGCACGTCTACATTTGTAAATTTATTGTGGTTGTTTAGACTTCTTGGAAAATGAATGTCAAGCTATCACCCTCAGCTTCCAGAATGTGAAGGTCCATTCCTTAGGTCCAACGAAGAAGTTCACTCTTTTTTTTGTTCTTCTTATTTAAACCAGTGCAAGATTATTTTCATTTCACTTACATTTTTCTTAAGTAAAACAGAACTTGTGGCACAACTGCATCTGCAGTTAGGATGTGGCAATACCAATGCAGAGATGAGCGTTTGATGCAGCAACTGCTCATAATCATAGCGCTGGCTACCACTGAGCATCGTGTACAGCTCTGTGGGATGGTGTGTGAGGTTAAGCTCTTAGAAGATTTGTACGTTGAGATCCTATATTATAGAAGTACAAAAAGGCTGTGATCTCCACCTGAATAGGTAGTGCATGGCATAATTTATAGGCAAGCCAATTTCAAGAGTAGAGAGCAGGATGGTAAATTGTAAATACCTGACACACCTTTTTTTAAGGGGTTAAGCTCAGACCTAAGTTTTTTTTAAGGAGAAAAAAGAATTTCAATTTCCAAAAGAGTTTATTAAAGACTCTTATATGTTAGTCAATACCATGTGATGTTTTTCCCTGCACAATATGGTATAAAACCAGGGAGAATGCATGAGCATGTCTACAGAGTTGCTTTAGTGTTTCTGAGCAAAATTGTAATGGTTGAGTAATCAAAATACCAATAAATAACAAGTCAGTTTGTAAAATACACATCCAGTGTGAGTTTTCATCTTTTAGAACTGTTGTCTATACATATATACTGAGTATCTAAACCAGTGAAAATGCTTCCCAGCTGGGATATCTGCCATAAGTTATAAAACTCTTTAGGATAGTGAAGTTAGTTGTGTCAGTTCTGTACCCTGACGGATAATAATTTATCTGTTCTGGCGTAAAATTTCCTTAATTTTTTCTTTTATCTTTTTTTTAATTGTTTGATTGATGTTGGTGCAAACTGAAGTCTTTGAGTATCTTGGTCTCTTGAATCTTGAGATGATTACTTATGAGCTCTGCCACTTCATGCACATGCTAGGAAATATGGAACTTGCTCTTTGAGCTGTGTATTCATCTTCTATGGCTTTCATAATTAACCAAGAGGAGTGCTATGTGTTTCTTGATACGCACATTTTTTACTCAGGTGTCCAAATAGATTATAAGGAGCAAAAATTGCAATAGTTGCAATAGCAGATTCCTGCAACACAACCTGTAGACCAAGAAAGAAACAATGCCTGAAGATACGGATCTGGTTGAAGAGAACAGGGAAGAGAGAGTGAGGATGAAAATGTGTATGAAAAAGTGCGTTAAAGTGGATGTGTTAGGAATGACTTCCTGAGAATGCCTTGACAAGCATTTGTATTTACCAATGACGAGGGCCACAAGAGAGGAATGAAGTAAATCCTGAAGTACAAAGCATCATCAAAGGGGAGTTTGAAAAATTAGGTTATTCTGTGTCTCTGAAGTGCCACAGAATGTAAGTTCCAAGTAATCTTTTTTTGGGGAGCTATCAACTTTCAAAGAGAAGAAACCTCAATAATCCTATCGCTTCTGGAATGTATGCTGAGGTCAATGGTCTCAAAGTCTTTTACAAACAAAAATGGAAGTATTTGTTCTACCCTGTGTCATTACCCTGTGAAGGGTGCAACACTGAACAAATGATCACTTTATATGTAGTCCCACAATTTTATATAGCAAAGCTGTTCTTGTAAGAGTGAACTTCCAGCAGAAAATGCCAAAACTCATGGAAGAAGTGGATGAGTTTCACAAGCCCAGGTTGTGTAATGCATTTTTATCCCTGTGGTTTGCCTCTTGACATTCAAAACCAGGAACACTAGTCTCATGGAGGAGAACGGAGCACACAGTTTTGAAGTCTATGTATTTGCTTTGTCTGTATTTTCTTTGTTAACCACTTCACAGCAGCATAAAGCAGATTTTCTCTTTTTTTTTCCTGGATGGAAGAAAGAAGGTGGACTTGCACTAGGAAACAAATTCCAGTCTGAACTGCAGAACATGCTCTGTGCCCTTGGGATGGGTACAGAAGGGAAGTCAAACCTCATCCATGAAGAGGTGTCAGCAGCTCTCATTTACCAAACTGCGGGTTGGCGTGAGGGAGATAAAGTACCACACTAATGTTCAATGGGCCTTGCTATTGTACTGAGGGCTTGTGGATGGAAACTGTGATCCTTCAGTTCTGTGGGCATGTAATACTCAGGCCTCGTTAATGTGGGGTTACATGTGAAGTTGTCCCTTTGCCTTTCAAGTCTATGTTCTTTTTACATGGTATGCTTTGTGGTTTCAGATTGTGCAAGGAAAACAGGAGTTACTTAAAACTCGGTATTTAAAAAGAAAGAGAGACCAACTGGGTGTTGAGGGTATTTAGAGAGAAGGAGAAGGGTTAATCCATCTGAACAACTGGATTCTTCACTGCCATCGTGTTGGCCTGTGCCTCTAGGGCAGGGGACTCCAGATGGATGGTTTAATTTGCATATATATATTTGCATAGTCTTTAATCGTAAATTCACATGATCATAATAGAGAATTTGTCTGTAGTTGTCTTTTCTTGAATGTTGAACAGAATTTTCTTCTTGTCAGAGCTCACCTGCAATGAAATCTTTCTATTTATCTACCGTATCTTGACCCTGATAAAACATACGGGGCTTAGGATATTAATCACTTTCTGGATGCCTGTGTTTCTTCCCACAGGGGCTTTTTCATTGCTCCAGTTTTCTAGTTGCAGTCTTCCCTGTCAGATTTCTTTCCTGTTGTCCATCCTTTATTAATTCTAAGCACTCCTTCAATTTATTAAATTACAAAAGTTTCTTGTTGCAGTAATTCTTTGATCAGAGAAATGCAGAGTGGATGACTGCTGGATATTTTCAAGAATGAAGCATAACAAGGGTTTCACTGCTACCAAATGATTACTGTTATTGGGTATTAGTAAGAGAAGAGATAGAACACCCATCATGGTGCTGCTGGAGAGTACAGACATTCCTCTACACCAAGAAATTTGTAAATCTAAATCTTTCATATGATATCTGTGATACAGAGAAGTGATATCAGACAGAAGATGGGCAGAGAGGAGGATTTATATGAAATGGCACATGGAGGTTGCTTCTTTCTAGTGTTGTGTATCATGCTGGTCCTTGGTGAAACCTCTCTACCACCATGGAAGTAGGATGGGATAATCTATGGGAACACGTGTGTGTGTACTTAGAGCTCACTGCTCAATGAGGCTGTGGCCACGGATGGTAGAGAAGAGTCTTGGTGAGTAGGATAGGATGCATCTATGGTAGGATGAGCAGCAGGCTTTTCCACACCCATTTTTGCTAATCTTATGAGGTAAAAGAAACTAAGTCTACTTAATGTCACATAATAAAAAGTCTCTTGCATAAACTTTTACACAGAAAGATATGCCCAGTGATGGATTCTCCTGTAGCCTACCTTAAATCTCACAAATCACGTTCAGGTCTTCCACTGTCAATTAACTGTGAATCCCACCTACCTCAGCCTTGTTTGATGGCACCCTATATCACCTGTAGTCTACAGGTATGCAGCCTAAGAAAATATTTTGATGATTTTATTCAAGAACTTCATTTAATGTATTTGCTAGGTATTGTTGTTCTAGTAAGCTGTAATTTAATTAATTAATTATTCTTTCTTTCCAGTGCTCTATGTACATTTTAGTTATGGTTAGAATTGAAATGTGCAGTCTTTGAAGACTGGAAAATTAGGGAAATATAATGGTTTTTACTCAGTGAGGAGTAAAAACCATATCCATATTCCAAACCACTTTTCCATATGTATTTCATAGTTGATTTGAGATATACTTTGTGCATAAAACAGACACAGTATGCAAAATCTTGGTAGTGTTCCCTCTAGCCATTTGCTACGTTTTTTTAGAAAGATGAAAACACCTTTAATTCAGACTTCTCAAAGAATTATGTTCTAGTTTTAGTATTTTAAAATATCAGTCTACTGCTTCAGCCCTTGAGCGGTTTCAAATATGGTTATAGTAGTACTCTGGTTAGCTTTTCTTGTAGAATGATTATTGGTGTCACAAAATATTAAGCAAACTCAAACTTTTTTTGTACTTAATTTTACCTAAGTTGTATTTCCTTGGCAGTGGTCAAGTTAACACTTGCTTTTACATATTCGTGTATTCTAATTAGTCACATTTAAAGCCAAATAGGCTAGAAAGAGAGGAAGAAAAATAGAATGTATGCAAACTGTTTCAGCTGAACTGAAGGGGAAAAAAAAAAGAGCTTCTTTTCCCTGAAGCATACATTCTGCATGAAATTCAACTTGACAAGTGACCCTTTTAAAACAGTGCTACAAAGATTTCTCAGCATTCTCCATATACAAGAGGCAGCGTTCTTGTGTTAAACCTACAAGCAGCCCCCCAGTTCCCTCTGAATGAATGTAACCTCTTCCTCTGTCTTTTGTGTTCTGCTTTATCCTCATTCACTGCATTGGCATTCACAGTTTTATGTCCACACTTATATGTGAGAAAATGTTGCAAAAAGCAAAACCATTGGGAATGTTAATATGAAATAATATATGTATGGTAAAATATAATAAAGAACTCCGCCAAGTATTTGCTGGCAGTTGCAAGTCTCTCTTGAAAATCTGTGTGTTCACTTGCAAAAAAAAAAAAAAAAAAAAAAAAGATTTGCCAGTTAATTTACAACTAGGTGACAGAAAAACTGAACTCCAGCTCTTAGGTCTTGCATTCTTTAATTCAGGAGCAGAAGGAAACAGTGGTCTGTGATTGTATGTGAGCAACAAATAACAAGAATGTATGAATGGCTTGTGGAACTGAGTCTAATGCTTTAAAATCAGAGCAAGCTGATAATTTAACAGTATATAAAAAGTATCAGATCTTAAAAATGACAGTAGTGGATGAGCAGTGTTTTATCACTATCCGGTTGTCACGCAGCAATATTCCAGAGATAGTGCACTAGTTATTCTGCATTTTTTTTTCTATTTTCAAATGAGAGAGATGTGCAGTAATATTTAGTATGTCCCATGCTTTCGATGGTGTCTCCAGGCACCTTCAGGAAGAGCACAGAACTTGTGTTCAGAAGCTTGCTTCAGATAGGGATTTCAGGTGGTCCTGTGGTACCTCAGGGGGGTGGCGGGCTGCTGCTTTCTCCTCACACACAGTATTGACTTTGTACACAACACTGCTTTTGCATATATGGACCATATGTTCTTGCAGTGCTTAATAGATTGCAAATTACAGGCATTTGATAATTTTCAAATAGATAAGCTCACATTTTACACGAAGATTTTTTTAGGGCAAATTTTGAGGGGAAAATTGCAGCCTTAACATGAGCAATTATGGCATGTAAACAAACATCTGCTCTTGAAAAACCAGAAGGTCAGGCGAGATGATACTCTAAGATGAATAAGGGGAATTGTTCCTTTGTCTGTTACTGCTGGTCTCCAGAAACAACGACAGCAGATTATCAAAGGCATCACTCTAGTTGAAAGACAGCCAGAGCAGAAACGGTCTGTCCTTCCCTTTTGCAGTTTACAGTGTCTTTATGGTTAGGGGCTTGAGGGAGGAGGGAAAAGAACTATTTTCTGTGTTCAGCCAACATCCAAGAACTGTTTATATTCATCTTAATTTTTGTGTTGTGAATTTATAATTTTGTGGGTTTTTTTTCTAAGAGAGTAACCTGAAGCAGGTAGGTCTCTGTGGGTGCCGTTGTGTGCTCTCTTACATGGTTGCCTCCCAGTGGCATTCCTTCCCTCAGCAGAAGGCTTTTAGGGGCTGCCCAGAGAAGCAGAGGGAGAAACAGGAGGGTTCTTCCATCTAAAATAATTTTCTTTTCAACACTGAAACACAATGATGAACAGGATGCAAAATACCTGCTTGGAACTGTTAATATTTGGGGCCAGTTCCCTTCTGTATTTATGATACAACACGTTAGAGAGGCTTGCTTCAAACACAGGCTGTGGTTTCAAAGCATCATGTTTGCAAGCCCACTCAACTGGAAATCCTTGTTAAATATTTACTACCGTAGCGGCTTGTCCATGGATACCAAAATGTTTTTCCTACTGCTGTCCCCAAATCCTGGAAGAAGTGCTGTAGAAAATAGGTACGTCACCTGTGAAAGTTTATCTTGATAACATTATAGTTAATTTTGTGCAAGTAAAAAGTTGAATTCAGATATGAGAGACCTAATCTTTTCTATGGATAGAAAGGCAAGTTAAAGCTTAAATGCTTAAATATCTTCTAGAGAATTGTCCATGGCTGCAAGAGCATTTATGCCTCAGCTTAACTATTTGAAAAGGACAGTGTCTTAATGGTGTATTTGTTTTATTACTACCATGAAGTTTTTTCCAGTAAGTCACTGACCTGAGACAGATCCAGTTTGATGGAGCTTCATTGGTTATCAGAATGGAGAATGTAAATATTACCTAATTGGTGTCAGTTGGCAAAATTTGTGTTATGCAAGTCATGCTGGAGACAGCATGGCAATCCTTGCTTCTAAGGAAGCCACCTTGGAAAGCACTTGCTTTGATTGCAGTAGGTGTATTCACAGAGAAAGGATGAACCAAAGAGCTTAAAACATATTTACATTGTAACTTCTGTTGTGGTATTGTAACACCAGAAAATTTATTCCCCAAATTCTAGTTCAGAGAAAGCTTCAGAATATCAACCGACTCCTGAAAGGAGGTTGTAGTGAGGTGAGTGTTGGTCTCTTCTCCCACGTAGTTAGCGATAGGATGAGAGGAAATGGGCTCAAACTGTGCCAGGGAAGGTTTAGGTTGGATATTAGGAAAAATTTCTTCATGGAAAGGGTAGTCAAGCATTGGAACAGGCTGCCCAGAGAGTTGGTGGAGTCCCCATCCCTGGAAGTGTTCAAAAAACGGGTAGATGTGGCACTTGGGGACATGGTTTAGTCTAGTCTACCCTTGATTGGTTTAGTGTGGACTTGGTAGTGTAGGTTAATGGTTGGACTGGATGATCTTAAAGGTCTTTTCCAACCTAAACGATTCTATGATTCTGTGATTCTAATTTTATATCCTCTGGGCATAATTGTCCTATTCTCTTTGTCATTAAGGGATGAAACTCACTGTCATCTCTGATGTTTTAAGTTTTAAAAATTTGGAAGTCAATGTTTGTTTCTTTCTCTGCTCCTCCCATAAAATCAATATGCCTTTCTGGAACTGTGTTATGCATCTACTATGTTTCTGCTTTTTTATTCCTTTTCAAGCAGAAGGTTGCAATAGCTGTATTCATTTCCGTGAAGGAATGAGATGTTCACCACAAAAAGCTGCAGAAGGCTGAATCCTGAGCAATGGGGAAAGCAGTAGTTAGCTGTTTAGTTTTTTTTAACTACAGTAAACTGTGTTTGTGAAACTGAATTCTCTGCTTATACATTTGAAAGTAGGACTTTGATAAAATATTTACAGGTATGGCATGAGGACTAGCTAATGAATGTCTCCAGTGTTCTCAGCAAAGCAGTAGAGGTAATATATAATACATATGAAACATAAGTTTTGTTCAGAAATCTTCATAGTATAGTGAAATACTTAATACTTTGACTCCTATTAATATATAACACCATTGCCTTCAGTTAAGGTATTTCCTTCTCTTTAAATTGCCCTGAATAACAGAATATGTTAGGGTGGGGAAAATCCTATCAAAAGTCAGCTTGTTCTAGGTTTAAAAAAAAAAGCTGAAATTGTTTGTCTCTGCTGTTTGCATTCATGCAAAAGGAAACAGGTGTATTATTTACATCCTGGCAAGATTGTCAGCTTGTGTGTTAGAAACTGTGGGCAGCACCTGCTTCTGCACCTTCGGTGTGGGAGATGGAGCCTGTCTTTGTAGACAGTAGTAGTTGGTGGGATACAGTGAGGAGCAGCAGAGCTTGAACCTGCTGTGCTTATCCAAGGAGCGCTGGTGCCCCCCCTCAACCCCTTCATGCTTTACATACAAGATATGTGGCACTCATCACCTTGAGCACTGATCAATAATACCGTTTAGTGCATTTTTTCTGCTTTACTAAATTAGCCGTATATTTATGTGATGCACCTGGGCGATGCACTTCATGAGCACAGGGAAGAGAAGGGAAGGTCTGTTGCGCAAGGTAATGACATGCTTTCCAAAGCTCAAAATTCGCCCAAATTTAGATCGGTTCTCCCTAGAAAATGGTCAGGCAGTCGGTGTACTACATCTGGTGCTTACTGTACTAGCTGAGATCATTTGGTTGTGCCCTTGTCTGCTTATTTGCTGTGTTGGTCTTGTTATGGAAGGGACTGAAGCCTCCCTGGGGTGTGCTGAGGACCAGGAAGCTGCCTCTCCAGCAGCTTTCATGATACTAATGAAGTGTTTTTGCTGCTTGGTGGCAGAGCACAGAAAAGACACGTGAATTGAAACCTGCAGAACATAACAGTGATCCCTTCTTAAAGATCCATATAAAAAGTTTTATTGGCTTTTTTATTTTTGGTAATATGCCTGTAATATTCCTCTAAGGTCTTTACCCTTTGAAAGTTGAAAGCTGTGTGATAAAAACAGAGTTGTAATAAAACACAACCGCCTTATAGAAGTTACACTAAAAATAATTCTGGTAGCGCCCTCGGGGTGTTCATCAGTTAGCGACAGAGGCTGCATTTTCAACAGTGGAAAAGCAGGGGCTGGTAAGGTCAAGGAGGATGAGTCTGTATTCCTGTGGAGAGCTGGGTAGGTGCGTCCAGGGTTTTTGGAGCTTTTATAGATAAAATGGGTGCGGGTTTGTGACAATATTGTTTTAAAATACCTGGGAAGCCCAGAAGAGTTCCAGTGCCTGCTTTCAGCGTGTGTTTGTTTTAGGACCCTCAGATAGCAGGTCTAGCTGACCTCTACCAGTAACTCTTACATGTTTCAAAACTCGAAACTCCCAACTCGGTTCTGATCAATCTCTGCATACTTCTGTTGCAACAATAATCAATTGCAGTCCTGACTTTTGCTTTACTTCTTCTTTTACGCTTCTAAAAAAACTGCCCTGCTTCGCTCTTTGCAAAATAATGACTCACTGAAGTGTCTCTACCCCCAGAAACTAATCCCACCTCTGCCTGCTCTTCATTTTCCAGGTGATGATCCTGTAAAATTGATTTTACAGGAAGACTCTCTGACTCCCTCATGCTCATAGGTGCAAAATGGTATCTTCTGCGAGCTTGGGTGCAGGTGACCATGTTCAATTCAGCACGTGGTTTGACTGAGGTGACTGATTGATCCCCAGCTTGTGCCAGCAGACAGGAAAGGTCCCGCTGGACTGGAGATCTCACTTGGCTCACGGGAGCATGGTTACAAAAAAAACCCCGGTGGTGGATGTCAGTGTGATAGGATTTGAGCAGACACTGCTTTTATTCTTGTGCGGGAGGGAAACTTCCATCAGAAACATGGATGAAATTCCAGCCTTATCTTAGGGAATGCATGTGGGATTCAGGCACGCAGGAAGAGAAAAGAGCCAGCGCCTTTTCAGGCTTTTTGCTCCTGTCAGTCTGGGCAAAGGGTAGCCTGCCATACGTTAATTTTAAAGTTTTCAAAACTCTGCCTGGATTTTAAACGGGTATTGTCGTGGCATGCTCATGATGTCGCTTTCTTTGTTTGCCTATTGCCATCTAGCCTGACAAGCTCTATAGGAGACCTGTCTGTGGAGTGCCTTTTAATGTTTAGATCTAGCAGTGATTAGAATACACTAATGCCCAGTGGGTATATGTGTCATTTTTTAACAGCTGCCGAGCTTTCTCCCCGCTGCTCCAATTAACACATTCAGCACACACTTGCCGGTGAGTGGGCTGTGTGTATGGATTAAACCACTTTGCTATTTATTCATCCAGCATATGTGATGCCAGAAATGGATCGACGCATTTCCTCGTCTTACAGCAAATTAAATCAAATGGGCTCCTGAGCCTGTGCCCAGGTAAATATGAGGGCAGCCTTTAACTGGCAAATGAAAACCTGTTTTGCCTTGATATATGGTTCAGTCCATTGACTAACATCTATCCCCGCCTCTCAGCCCCTCTTTAAATGATGGAGACTCAGGACAGGGAGCTCTCAGTGCTGGGCTTCCCCTCACTGGCTGGCAGGTCTCTTCAACTTTGTCCTCCTCTGTCCATTGAAATCCCGACTTTCTCCTTTGCATCAATATTTTCCTCCTTTGTCTATTTTCATGTTGAAATATTCCAGTCAGTAGATTTGATAAAGTCCAACCCCACCCCCCCTGCCTTTTTTTTTTTTTTTAAAGGGAAAACAATATGCTTCCTAGTCACCGCTGAGATAAGGGAGGGGTTTTTTAATGGTACTAGAGCGGCTGGTTGGAGGCTGCAGCTTTGCTCCAGTGCTTTGCAGTTGATTCATGCTGGGACAGCTCTTTGTGAAGGAGAGGGCAAAGGGGGCTGCTGGCTGGTGCTGCTGAGGGAGGAGATGGAGCGCTTCTTGGGCTTCGTCAAGCAGATAAGAAGATCAAGAAGAAGAAAAGGCAAAAAGTACCGGCCAGAGGAGGATTACCACGAGGGCTATGAGGATGTCTACTATTATGCCTCAGAGCATTTTCGAAGTAAGTATTTTGCATAACCTCATTTTCCTTTGACTGTGATAAATGCTATGCTTTTAAGATTTTTTAAGCCCTGGACCCCCAAAATGCAAACAATATTCCTTGCTTGCTAGAACCTGAGCTTCACACAGGTATTAAAACGTCGGTTCCTGTTAGGGCTTTATCTGGCTGTGACTGCTGATGAACAATACAAAGCAGCTGAAGTGGCACAGCCGCTCTCAAAGTAAGCGGGGTCTGTCTGCAGACCCGGGTAGGATTTCAGGTACAATTAATTGAGTCTGACTGCTGGAAATCTTTTGTTAACACTTTGTGTGTTGAGAAGCAATAGGGTGGCGGTAGCCCTTGTATAATGTATACATATAATGTATAATGTCTTTGGAAAGCCGCACGGTGGATGCTTTTAAAGTGCTATAAAGGCTTTTTTTTTTTTTTTTAATTACTTACTTGTAAGTTGGAGTTTATGATTAATGTTTGTTGCTGAGGAAGAGTCAGTCCTCTGAGCCTCCGCTGTGCCCTGGTCTTTTCAGTAGCGAGTAACTCAAGTGGGCTGCTTCCTCGCTGCAGGTCCAGGACCACTCGTGAGGAATTAAGTGGTGGGTTTTGTTTGCTTGCGCTCATGTGACAGCGGCAGCTCTCCCGAAACCAAAATAAACCGCCTGCTTGGAAGTCCCTGTGCAAACTGTGCGCTGTTCCCTGCAGCTCCTTAGGGTTTGTCCCCTGTACCTGTCGGGCTTCGGAGCTGCAGGTCTGCCTTGGGCATCTCCCGGAGGAGGGGATGTGCCCAGAGGCGCCTGTGGGGACGGTGGCAGGGAAGCCATGCTCAGCCCCTGCCCCGGGTATTGTGCAGTGCTGTCAGGGCGAGGTGTTGGCAGTAGAGCCAGTCATACACAGAAATTACCTTTTTAAAAGGTTTCTGCTGCTCTGACCAGTGGTTTGGGAGCTTTGTAGGGAAGCTGTGCCTTTTGTTGAGCAGCTGAAGTTTGATGGACTTTTGTTGCTGTTCTGTACTGTGTGAGTAGCTGTCGGTATCTTTTTGCATCATTTGGCTTCATTTCCATTTTGCTGAAATAAATTCGAAGAATCTTACGTTTGTTTTAAGACAAAGTGATGAATGTGATTGCACTTTACAGCGCCAGAGTACTGCTATCCTGCAGAAAATTAGGAGGCAAGAGGTTTTTCCCCTTGGTTTTCTCTCAGTGCACCATGCTTGCCTATCTCCAAAAGTAAACTAATGTAGAGTGTTTGGTTGTTTACTGGTTTCTCCTTAATACGATCTTGATCTCTTTCCAGTTTAAAGAAAATCTACTACGCTGATAATCTCAGAGTTCATCTATGTTGTTAAGACTGAGTTTTTATAAGAAAAGACCTATTTTGGGGGACAATGCAGTTGTAACAGGTAACATATTAGCATAAAATCTTCTACACAAGAACTAAAAATTTTAAATCTACTTAGCACTGAAAAATGTGAAAACGATACATGTTAGTGAAAGCACGTAACTTTTTCTCGCTTTAAGATGGAAATCAAAGGAACGTGTCAAAGCATTATGTCAAAATATTTCCCTAGCTGATTGTTGTTGTTGAAGGTTTTTTAAATAAGAAAGCAAAACCCCTCCAAAAACTGTCACATGTAATAAGGATTTCTTGAATGCTGATTAATAAATTATTAACTCTTGACTTAATGTAAGGCACTAAGATTGAGCCAAATATCTAATAGGTTTTTCCTTTTATTCTACTTAGAAAATAAAAGGATAGTGCACACTTCAGCCTGTGGAGGTCATAAGTATTTCAGACTGGATGAATGTGTGTCAGATTTTGAAGTGGTGTTTACAACAGTGATCATAATACTCAGATTGAATGGTCAAAACAGTGCACAGTCCTATGGAGTCGCATGTGCAAGGAGTTTGTAACTAGCTGCAGTTACTTAAACCAAAGATGTCATGGGAGATTTGAGCCATGGAGTCTTTATAGATACAGCACGTCAAACACAATTGTTCCTCAAGTGCTTCTTTTGTCTGGTCTTTCCATGTGCTATATGTGTCACATTTTGGTTGGATAGGTGTGGTAGCTACTTAAAGCAATGTGAAATGTGAAAAGATGCTGGTGGTGCTACTATAAATGCTTTCTTGAAATTTAATTTCATGTAATGGGGACAATGAAATGTTTCATTTAATTTAATTATGGCCTGGTGTTACGCTGTTAACAGTGCAAATTTAGAGTATCTGCATTCGTATGCTTAGAAGAATGCGTGCTTGAGAATAAGATCGTGTTTATTGGTATGATTTTCAGAGTATCAGAGCTAATGAAATCAAAGACCTGTTGTTCACTCAGCTGAACAGAGTTGGAGCTTTTTTTAGATCTAGTACCCTCTCCCTGCATTGTTATCCGTCCCTTCTCCGCTGTTGTTTATGAGTTATATATCTAATTAGTCAGTGCATTTGAAGATTGTCTGAGCCAATCACTGTATGAGCTTGTTACTCGCTCTTCCCCCCGTTCGTAGTATTGCTTAGAGTGTTGTATGGAGGCAGAATTAATGGAAAAATGAAGAAACTACATTAGAACAACTAAAGGATCAAACAGAAAGAAAACAAAGTTAAAAATAGAATAGGCCTCTGGGAATCACAGGAAAAAGGTGACTTTAGTTTGTCCTCAGCCCAGCTGTGCCTGGATATTGGGATATTGTAGCTCCTGCTGTTAGGTATACTTTCTTTAGTCCTCTGAAGCTTTGTCATGGAAGACCACATGAGCTGTGATACTGGGACACAGCTGGATGAAAGGAGGGTGCAATAGTGCCTAAAGCTCCCTGAGTAAAAAAGAGACCCCAGCTTTTGAGTCAGACATCTTTTTGCTTGAACATTTCATCCATTTGGGTTCAGTTGAATGGATATCCTTCCTTGACATGCAACATCAGCTCTCTTATCTTTCTGGAGCATCTCTTTCTGTGCTACATAACGCTAGAATAACTAAAATGATAGTTTTGGTACGCAAACACGTGTTGACATTAGTAATGCAGGCGTCATACTCACTTTGGTGAAACTTTGCAGTGTGAACATAATGGGTGATGAAATTGCCAGCCAACCTACTCAGACAAGTTGGTGCTTACTGCATAAAACGCTTTAAAAAGCGTTATATTTATCTTGCACAGTGTTACAGCACTACCACTGAACCTGTTCCTTTTAGTGAGGCTTTGCGTGAAAAAGGCCCGTGTTATATTATTACCAAGACTGATAGAGAATGTCAGGAATGCTGTGTAGCAGAGCTGCCTGGAATGCTCCAAAAATGACATACGTGCTTTTGCTGAAATGAGGGTGTTTTGCCAAGAGCTTTGAGTTTCAGCCTAGTCTTGAGCAGGAAGGTGTTTCTGGGACCCAGCCTGATTTGGTCACCTCTGGCAAAAACAAACACCAACCCCCTCCTTCCCCCACCCCAATCTGATTTCAGCGCTCAGTTTTCTATTTTGCAAAGCACTTGGAGGGGTTTGGGTTTGTTCCAACTGATTTTGGAACCTTGCAGGTTGTATGAAATGTGGTTGTCATGATCTGCCCATGCAGGTCCAGAGGGCATTGCTGTGAATATTCACTGTTAAATTTTGTCTTATTTATGCTACTTCTGGTTTCTGTTATCCATCTCTTCCTGAAAGAGACTCTGTTTGCATTGGTGGTAATTCTTATGTTGTTCCTCCCAATGTGATGTCAGCAGCATAGTCTGTTGGCATAAAGGTTTTATTTTCTGTGTTGATTCAATGAAAGTATTAAAGAACGACCCAAAAAAACAATTTTTAAAGACTTCTACTAGTAAACTCCCACTAACCCAAAAGGTCCCATTTTTTTAGTCCTGACCTTAAAATGTTCCATTTAGTCACTCGGAGTCCCATGAAGAATTTTCTTCTATCCTTTGTCAAGGCCTAGTATATGTTGTTTGACAAGAGCATTGGTATTTTAGACAAAGTAGTCTGCCATAGTGTATCTGCTGTAAAGTCATGTATCATTTTACTCTGTGATGCCCTGTATTAATTCTTCCACAGTTCTTGTGTGAGAATCGTCTGGTTCCTTAGTTTTAGGACAATCAGGCTCTTTGAATTTGCCTCCAAAATGCATGTGATGATCTTTCCTGTCTTTCCATTAATTGTCCCATCTCTCTCCCTGTGTCATCTTTGGAATGTGAAGGTAAGGTATTTGACTCCTAGCCTAGCAAATAAGGCAAAAAGGAAAACCTGAAAGTTTTCTATAACTCCAAGTTGAAGATGTCCTCTTTGTTGACTGAAATCTGGGAATAATCAGTTAAAATGAATATTGGATATATGATGCACTATTTGGGATGTCAGCAGAAAAACTCTGCTTGGGCGTTATTCTCCAAGATGACTCAATGTTATTGTGCAGAAACTCCCTCAGCTGCCAAAATCTTACTAACAAATGTCTTTGCATTTCATAACCTGGGTGACTTTAAAGCTCTATTAAATATTGATAGAAGAGACTTGCTATTGAAATAGCACTAAGACAAAACAGTGAGGGAAGTGATATGCCTGTGGCTTCTTAATGCTATGGTCAGTAGCAGCATTGTTCTTGTCAAGATTTTCTCCATTTCATAAATTGGTATGAAGAGTTCTTGTTTGCAGCAGTCTCATAGATCGGATTGGGGTTGTAAAAGAGTTAGTGGTCTTATGAGTAATGTGATGACAAGGGCATTGAATATCTCTAGCTCAGGTTGCAGAGATGTTAATTGATCTTAAGGGTGAGGAATGCAGGACAACCGCTTTTCATTTTACAGAGTGCGTGTTGCTAGTCTGCAGTTTAATTGGATGTGTGGGTGTGCAGGGGGGGTGTGTGTGTTTCTCCTCCCATCCCAGATCTTGTCACATCAGGACAGTAAAATCTCAGTTTTCATTGAAACTAAAGGTAATACGTTTGTTGCAAGCTACGAGAAAAAAGGCTTGGTAGCCTAAGCAGAGAATATGGCAGGCCTTGAAAACACAATAAAAATAATTTTTTTTTTTTTAAATAACTAAAATTTAGTAAAGCTTCTTATTTCCTTCTCCTTAATGACTGTTTCATCATTGTTGGACCCTGGAGATTTTCATTAATGTATTATAGTTCTTCAGTATTTCTGTCTGTTTTCCATAAGTCACTTTTTTCCTGAGGTCTGGATAACCCCAACACCAGGAGTTCAGCAGGAACAGGGTGCAGTGCCCATGTCCAGAGAGATTCTGTCATCGCAGGGTCACCATCCAGTTGTCAGTTTGCAAGCCAGGCATGGTGGTAAATAGAACACTTGTATTTGAGCTTTACTGCTGGGACAGACAGTATCGACTTTCCCATTCAGAGATTTGTGAATGAAACAAAAGTGGTAGCACATGACTGTTGTGGTTTCAGGCACTCCTTAGATCAAGGTGTTGTACCCTCATGCTGTTTCTGTTGCTTTTTCATCTTCATGTGTGTTAGATTCTGGGTTTTTTTAAACAGTTGGCCATTGCATTAAATGCAGTTTTGTATTTCATGACAACCATCCTCTTGTAAAGGGTCGCTTGACTTCTGATGAACTGTGCGTGTGTTTTGGAGGTGACCCTGTTAATCTACCATCTTGTTTGTCATGGTCATTAGTGAATGTATCCTTTCTAGAAGAACCCAGGAGGTAGAGAAGAATTACATATTATTCTCGTTTTATACATAGCAAGCCAGTAGGAATGGGTTATAAAAAGGAGAATGTTAGCAGCTCTGAAGCATCCCATGAAATTATTTAGGTCTTCCAAGCCTGTAAGAAATATGCATGTATTAAAATCTTATTTTACTCCTTTCCTGTTTTGTATTAGTTAAAGCACGTAAGCCTTGGGATGGAGCTTGTGTTTGTAGATGCTTAGGCTGTTTGAATAGTGGCTTTAGCTGCATTATGTTGTTCATATAAATTCACAGATAATTAAATTGGTGGTGTTACATGTGCACTAGCGTGATAACCAGTCGCAGGGTCTGTCAGTGAGGCACCTGAGGCTGTGGGGTTCCCCGCAGGACTGGAATGAGTTTCTTCTAGCCAGGCGGGTGTGTGCCCGTTTTGGTGAAACATTTTTGTTATCCATGATACGCACCACAGAAATGTTACATCTTTTTTTCCTAAAGCAGTGGTACAACAGCCAATTTACATTTGTTAGCAATAGGATTACTTTTTTAAATGACCCTTTGTGGCTCTTCTACAAGTGGCCCTTAGGCTCCTGGGGCAGTGCAGAACATGGATGGTAAAACATTGCTTTAGAGTTACTTGAGGGAAACCAGCTTATTTATTTTAAGTCACTGAAACAATGAGACCTGAGTTATCTAATTCTTTGCATGAGGCGTAAACACTTGTCCCTGCTAGCAATTACGAGTGCACAATTTCTGTGCTACTTCTCTTTCATTTACTTTCCAGTCCTATTCTTTACTGATTTATTAAAGAACTTGATTGTCCCTGCTCAAGAAAATGTATTCATTACAGGTCTTCCTCCTCTTATAGTGGCTGCTGGTATGAGGTTGTACCTCCAGTGTTTTTGAGAATTGGGTACCCTTTATATTTTAGTATATCTAGAATATATGATATGCAGGTTCAAATAATGAAATTTAGAGAGACCTGGACTTCCTACTTCCTGAAATGGTGTGTAAGTTCATGTTGTTAATCATGACTTCATCAATTTACGTCAGGAACATGTAGCGATGTGATTATTGTTCCCCCTTGGATATTGTGAAGTGATGAAACATCAGGTTTTATGAACTAAGATTAGAGAGAGAGGTAAAAGCAACTACTGAGGTGTCAGTTTTAATATTGGCCTTCATTTCCAATGGAAAACTTAAAGCGATTAGTGGAACAAAAAAGGAAACAACAATATAAGCCCCTTGCTGATGAGATTATAAACATTTATTGAATGATTGCTGTGGTTTTCAGTAGGGCACACCAGCAGCTATAATTAATCAGCAGCATGAATATAAACACCTGTTTACTGTAGATAGTATTTGTATAAAGCAAATCTGGTAGTCCTCATTGTATGTGCAGAAATTACTAGGCAACTTCGTTTAATGTTTTTCAGCAGAAAAGAGCAGGAGTAGTGCTGTGGCTGTGTGCTGGAGTCTGTGATGATCAGACTGCTGATGACCTGGGCACCTGAACACTACTGATTTTTCTTCCCCCCACCCCCTGCCCGAGTATTTTCTAGTTTCCCTCTGAAACCCAGGAAGTTATACAGAAATCGGTGTGCAAGACTACTGCAGTTCTGAGGACACGTACTCCAAACTTAAAAGGCAGTAGAACTAAGGGTGCCTATAGAACCTTAATTTGGCCTCTCTTCAATGAGTGCTTAATGAAGGACTACCTGCTCATTTTTGCTGTGGCGCTTGCGATGGATTCAGTGCGTGGAGGAGGCTGCGCCGAGCCCTGGTGCAGCGTTGTACCTGCCTTCCCACCACCCTTCCCATCAGGGCTCGTCCCTTGTTTCCCTGACGCGAGAGCTTGAATTTGCAGATGTCTGGCACAAGTTGCTGTAGCTTGCCAAGAGAAGTACGGTTTGTATATATAAAAAATTATATAAGCCTAGCTACTCTGAAAATTCAACTGTAAGGCATCTCAGGCTGCAACCTTTAAATTGTTGCATACCTTTGATGATAATCTCTCTGTGCTCTAGTTCTCCACCTGTGAAATGAGGTTAATGGTACCTCTCCTTCACTGGTATGCCATGAAAGTAAATTAGTGTTTGCTAAGCTCTCAAATGCTATAGCGGTGAGCAGCATAGAAGAGCTCAGGAAGAAATTAATGTCTGGCCAGAGAGAAGGGTTTGAATAGTGTGTGGGAACTAAGGCATGGAATTACACTTTGAGCAATGAGGGGAAAACAAGGTCTTGAATAAATTTTTGGGTAGTTAAAATCATTTATTCTGGGTGTTAAATAAGACAAGGTCTCGTGAACAAGTAGGACATCAGGTAATTAAAGATTGTGTTGTAATGCATATGCAAAAGGAGGCCAAATAAAGGCTTGCCAGGAATTCTTAAATCTTGCAGCTTGCAGTTTGCTTTTTTTTGCAGTTTGTATGTTTGTGCATGTAGTAGAGGATATGGAGCAGCAGTTCCTTGGGTTTTAGCACGCAGTGGAAATTTTACAATGGCAGGTTATGGGCGTAATACTCGCTATAAATGAACCAAAATCTCCTTGGTGTTAAGATGGCAGAAGTAAATTTTGGTGAGTGGCCATAGGATCTGATCACACACGTAGCATTTCAGTGCATTTTTTTAGTACAGTCGCTGTGCTGACACTGGGAGCACCACGGGCAGCTGTGGGAGAGGAGGAGGGAGGAATTGGGCTTCTTCTTCTGCTGTCCCTGGGCGCTTTGAACAGATGATGAGAGATATTCGAGGAGAACTGTCCTTGGAAAGGTGGCCAAGGGAAAAGCTGAACTAAACAGGATGGGCAGGGTGCTAGAGGAGGTGAGATCCCACCACCCCGCAGGATCTGCAGGCTCTGGAGGACCTTACTGCTCTCCTCCTCCAGCCCCACACAGGGAAAGCAAGGAACAAACCCTTCATATTTGCCCAGCCTGGTCTGTACTTGCTAAACCTAATATAAAACCTGGAGCCCCTATGTAAGGCATGCGGACACTTCTTCTGCATAAAGCTGCCACTGGAGATAGGCCATCAGAGATTGTTTTCCAGGTGTCAAAATTAGGCTTGTTGGTGTAGCCCTGGTGCTGGTAAGACCTGTGTGTACATGCTTGGGTGTGGAGTTGAGGATGATAAAGAAGATGGAAGGGAAGATATTTATGGGACAGTAAGAAATTTCTTTGGAGATACTCAAAACTTAACTGGACAAGGCTGCAAGCACCCTGATCTACCTATTTAAGTTAGATCTGAGATCAAAGCCCGCTGTGCTCCGAGCAGGGGACTCGGGCCAGAGAGCCCTTCCAGCCTCAGTTATTGTGGGATTTTATGGAAGGGAACTTTGGTTGGAGGAGAAAGGAGGACAGTGGAAGGCCAAAAGGAGAAGAGATATTAAAGACACCTCTGGGGGAAATACTGTTTGAACAGAACTATGAAAAAGAAAGTGAAACCAAAAGTACACAGATACCATGTGAAGTATTAACTCAGTAAATTATGTTTTCAAATTTATTTGCAAATGCTTCCTTTGAGTATGTTTAACAAGCTCTATGGCTGCTCACATCTATGTTGTTTTGATAACACTGTCCCTCTCCCAGAGGGGGAAACTCCTTGCTCAACAATACACCTTGTTGCTATTCTGTCAGCTGGTAGCATCTCTATTAAAAAAAAAAAAAAAAAAAAAAAAAAATTCCTAATCTGTTACAAGTAAGTGCAGTAAAAAATCAATAATATACAAATACATACTTTAAATACAGAGTGATATTAGCTTTTTGCCCTCACTTTCTGCAGGTTAGAGTAGGAAACAATTTAAAGCCCTGATGACTTGCTACCTGCTCCCCATTTGTAGGAGCCCAGTTGAAGCTGTGTGGTCAACAGGGCCCTCTGAGATGAGTCACGGCAGGAGCTGCGGGCTGTGGTGCCAGCTGTATTAGCGCTGAATGCTCAGAAATGAGAAGGGATGTTTGCCACGCTGTCTGATAGGGATGTTGCATCTGACAGCCTATTTTAGGGGAAACGAGAAGATGCCTGTGAAGGAAAGTTGGGAGAGAGCCTGGATCTCTGACAGAGTGCTGCCAGCAGCAGTGCTCAGGTCAGTTGGCAGTAAATCTAAATATGTCTGGTGGCATTTACAATTTGGAAAGCAGAAACATGGGTTTTCCATCAGGTGGTGGTAGAATTTCACGTGGCTTGTCATGAAAATGCTACATCCCCTTTCATTGCTAAAAGGAGACGGGAGTGACTTCTGAAACGGAGACACGAAAGATGTTCAGGCTTGGGGTTATAACTGCCCATCAATAATTAAAAGAAGTGGAGTGCAGCAAGACAGTGGATCCGCTGGCCTCTCTGCAATCCCTATGAATTTAGTGATGCTTTAGTAGTCTCTGAAATGCTCCTTCTATAACTTGACCCATATTTCACCTGGGCTTCCCAGAAGATTTCCGGAGGAGTTATGCAGGCATCCCCAGCACTTCTAAATCTGTTGCCGTTCATTTGTGCCATATCCTGCCTGGAAAAAAGAAAGAAACCTTCTCAAGCTTAGGGCATCAATGATTTGCTTACGTTTTTCTTGGTGTACTCTGAATAGAATTACAAAAATACAAGTATATTTAGACACGTAGTGGGTTTGATAACATTCCTCTGGTCTCCCAGTTGTCGTGTGTATCTTTGCTGGCTCATTCCGGCAGGGAATACCCAGCTCTGCCCTGCAAGCAGTGGAGGAGAGCAGGGAGGGAGAGGTTTGTCTGCTGGAAAGAGCATGGCCATCCCTTTAAAATACTGCCGCTCCTCAGCATGTCACAAGGGATGGAGAAAGCACTGAATGTTATCATTTTGTAACCAGTACTTGCTTTGCATGCTGCAATTCAGCGTTTGTGGTTTGTTCTTGGATGGGTAGAAAACAGTGCTCCTTTCTAGTTTCTTTTCTTCTGTTTTTTTCACTACGTCTCTGAACTTGGGCTCTTACAACGAATCTGAACGGCTGTGGATTTTGTAGGGCAGGTTGTGTCATGCAAATTGTTTCCAGAGACTGAGCAAAACTGTCAAAGGCTGTTCTAGTTACAGCCTGGAGTTGGTGGGCCTTTGTGCTGTACAGATAATTGGGCTTTTTACAGCCACATGTCTGTTCACAGTAGGTTGTTTTCTTCCTCATAGATAATGCCAGAAGTTTATTAGCTGTTTGTTGCTTTAAGTCTCTTACAAAAATGTAGTGCTGGTGGCATAATTATTCAGGTTACCTCAATGTGAGTAGAGAAGGCAGCCAAGGTAAAACATTGCTCCATTGTATGAAAATAGCTTTAATATATGGAAAATGCTCAAACCCTCGATCGTTCTCACGATATTTCATTAAGACAAGTTTTAAAATTCTGTGAAAGTAATTGCTTGGAGCAAATTCTTACATAGCTTCAATATGTTAGTATTTTATGCGCTGGTAAACTGTCAGTGGATTTGCAGGTAAGGAAAATGTAGTTTTGGTCAGTGATCTCTTATTTTGCGATAACATGTCTTTCAAGTCGTGATGACTTGGTAAGTATGTCTTACATGATTCATTAATGGATGATAAGTAGCAGCAGCTTTATGGCCTTAGATATATGTAAACTACCACAAACTGATATGGGGACATGTACAAATAAAGAGAAAAATTTAATTTGATTTGGAGTAACCTACAGAAGGTAATTAACAAACACTCATGATCACTTTGCTCATTTTAACTGCTTCTCTAAACAGTTAAAATTGTCCCTATAATTACACGTCATATTTTCTTGGTAGCAATTTATATTTTCTAAATGCACAGCTAAATTAAACTTAAAGAATCTGAGAAACCAGCAATATTTAAAAATCTGTAACAGTTTAATAGGTGAATTGTCCTGAATTTTTCTTTTGATTACAGTAGTGATTGGAAATGATGAGTGTTTCCCAGAAGATCACTGGATGGTTTGTCTGCCTGTAGGCCCCTAATTTCAGCTTGTGGAATCTGGAAAAATTGTCCAGTTTTTAAGTCCAGCCTAATATAGTAACAAGGACCACAGCATGGAGGGAGAGGTTAGGAGGTGATATCTAAATGAGAGGACACACATTTTGGTATTTTGATATTACATTCAGCCCGCTGTGTACTGTGGCTTTTGTTTTTTTATCCTGCCCCCACCATGTATGTAGTTCTTTAATTCTTCAACTGGGCCATGCGCAGTTCAGTGACTCTGTTTTATGGTTTGTTTGTTTTCCCAAAGCAGAAATTTCATGAATTATCTGAATTACAAGTCTGGAACCCCTTTCTCTTCACATATCCTGAAGTCCTTTAAAGTACTTGAAAAATACATTTATGGTATGCAGTACACCCTGAATTTGCAATCTAAGGAAGATTTTTTTCTTGCAGTTTTGTCATAAAATCAAATCGTATCGCAAAGGGGAGGAAGGTAATACATCCCATCTGCAGTCACCTAAACCCTCATGCAAGCAAGGGCTTTCTAGTCACATTTGAACTAGAAAGGATGGGTACATAGGTGTGTGTCTTATTAATACAAAGCGAGAAACTCCTGCTCATGGTCTACAGTATGCATTCTTCTTTTAAAAAAGCAGAAGTTACCAGTATTGTGGCTGCCCGCTGCTCTTTCTACTTACTTATTTAAACAGAATTGTATGTGCTGCTTAGCTAACCAGGAGGATGGTCAGTTGTTGATGTGACAGCATAGTCTAGAGCTTGACATGTCTATGGCCTGCCTTTTGGCTTGACCTAAGGCTGCTGGGGATGCCTTGACTTAAGGCTAGGTCAAAAAAAAAAAATGTGAATAGGAAGCTGTCCGGGGAAGAAGCAGATGAAGTGAAGTCCAAATAGCCTTTGTATCTGCAAATTCAGCTGTTTTATTCAGAGATTGTGGTCTTGGGTTTCAATGTGGTTTTCCACGCATCTTACAATGCATGGGGAGATTTATTTGTTTGTTTATTTATAGCTGCTGCACGGAAAACAAAGCTCTCAAAAATCTGTCTGCAGTGATTGCACTTTTCCTGGTTGGTATTTATTTTATCAAGCAGATTTGTAGAATTGACAGTGGTTTTTGTGAGGTTTTATATTGTCTCGGCTGCGCCTTGCTGTAGGCCAGCCAAAGACTTGGTCCTGCAAATGCTGGCCATGTGAGTAACTCCATTAGTGTGAGTAGTCCCACTGGTGGAGGTTAGATGTAAGGGTCTGTAGCAGTGAACCCTGAAGAAAATGATCTGTATGGGTAGAATAAAATAGTAATTCTAAGAGTTTCTTCCAAATGTTCGTGTTGCGTTTCTGTACTCTCTTTTACTTTCTGGCGGAGATAAAAGTGTATTTTGACTGAGAGATCAGCATCCTCGGATTGTTTCCACTGAGATAATTTGTAAGCGTGCGCAGTTTTATTTCATTTTGGTTTGCAAGTGAAATTGTTCAGTCTTCAAAAACAAAGCCAGTTGATTAGTTCTGCATTATTTCATTTCAATGCATGATTTCAACCTTGTTCATTAAAATTGAAGTGGAAAACCTGGGTCTGAAGGACCACTGTTGATGGGAACCACTAGCCTGGAGCACAGAATTCAATAATCATTGATTAATACAGTTTACTGCTGATTTCTTTTCTGTGAAAAAGTCAATTATTCTTGCCAATATCTTTTATACCTGAGCCTTCACTTAGAATTTAAAATTTTAACGTGTATTAATAATAACATTTTAAATTGTAATGCTGCTGGGAGAGAGGAGGAAAGGGAAGGGGGGGGGGGGGGGGAGAAAAAAGTGAGGCTTATTTAACACTGACCCCAAAATGCTGTTCCACTAGAGCAAAAACTGAAGTAGATAGATGTATTGTAGTAAATATTAAATGTGTTAAATTGCCTGTCAAGCACGGTGATTTTATTTATTTATTTATTTTATTTACTTGGAGGAAAATGGTTTCAGGTGGAGCTTTAGAGGAGACCTGACTGCTGCTCTTTACTCTATGAAATCCAATTACTATTACAGAATCCCAGCACACAAATGTGTTCTTCCTTTGGTATGGAGGCCAGTGGGGATGCTGGAGTTGTAGGCTGGGTTTTGGACAGGAGCTAAGCACATCTGTACGTGTACATAGAAAATGCACTTGTGGATGACAGCTTGTGGTTTTTTGGTAGGGTGTAAAAGATTGGAAGCGAAAAAGATTAGCTGTATGTTTGTATTGATCTCTCTGCTAGAGCAGCTCAGTGTTGTTTCTTCGGATGTGTGAAAAGAAGAACTTGCAGCCACGCAGACTTTTGAGGTGCAGTCACTGTGGAATAAATCACTTAAGTCTGGAGCTTAAGGTCGCAATGCAGAGAACAAAGATAAAAAGCTTTGGTCTCTGTGTCTGCAGTTAAGACTTAAGTAATTCGCAGAACTGAGCGACTGCCCTTGCTATGTGAAGGTCCTGGTGGTGTTTGGGGTGGGGGCATGGGCACTCCTTCCTCCGAGCTTCTCCTGTGAGAGCAATTATTAGGAGAAAAAACACTTGATGTTGAAATTTCGACTCAAATATATGTGTGTGTGTGTGTGTGTGTGTGTGTATATGGCTTGGGAATCATTACTTTTGAGCAGAAACTTACCTCAAGAGCAGCATGTACAAAATCCCCTTATGCTGCTCCTGAAGTGTAGATAAGCTGCATTTCCATGCAGCGAGCCTGTTTGAATTGTTGAGGGGGAAAAAAATGAGCAGCCTCCGTAACAGGCAAAGTTCCTGTATCCTCAAGGGTTGTGACCACTTCAAACATCTTTGGGTTTCTATCTGTAAATTATTTCCCCAGGTCTGTGTTTTTGCTATAGGGAATAAGAATATAAATATTTCATCCGTGTGAAGGCATTCTTCCATATTGCATGTGTTGGGGATGTCTCCCTCCCAGGCCAGTCCCCCAGCAGGCTGCCTGTCTGTCCCCTGGGGTAGATACTTCTGTGCTGCTCGTGATCTGATAGACAGCACTTGGCATGGGGGGACACCAGCAATTTCTTTTACTAATGTTTACTAATTGCTGTGATAAATAGTAAAGCAAATCATATCTTGTCATTTCTTGAAGAATGATTGAAGTGTAGGAGAAAATTGGGATTTTTGACTTTTTTTTTTTTGTGTTGCTTCTTAAAATTTTATTGACAGTCTATATTAGGAATGGGGAGCAGAGGCACTGGATGAGCAGATGCCAGAGACAGGGCAGTGTAGCCCATGCTGAGCCCCTGCTCAGGCAGAGGGTCCCTGTCACTTCTGCCCTCAGCCCTGCCAGGAGGGTCCCAGAACTTAATTGTGTAACTTAATTCTGCTTTTTCCTGCTCTGGTGGGAGGCTGCACTTCTACAGTAGCAAGGGGAGACGCCTTGAAAGGTCTTCTGTTGCCTGGGAGTTTTCCACTGGGTTTTGGAGGAGTCTTTTCAAGGATGCTTATTCCATGCCCATCTCAGCTCATTAGCAGGCTTAAGTACTGTTTTCCTAGATGTACCTTAGCACCAAGTCTGGCCTCAGGCCACCTTCTCCTTGGGTACATCAGATAGAGTCCCAGTGAAGACAAAATATTTTGTGGTTTCTATGTGTGCTTTGGTTTATCTTGACATGCTCATGAATTTGTAGGCTAAGAACTGTTTTGTCTACGTAGGATTTTATGAAGTGTGCAGATGGATGCAAATAGATCATGAGTCTACTCTGGGGTAAAGGTTTGTGACTTTTGGATAACCTTTAACTCTAGGAGCCATTCAGAGATGCAGAATTATGAAATTATTTTAAAGTGTCAGTCTGTCTATGACTTGGTTTTCAAGTATTCTAAGACCTAAAGCTGCCTAAAAATCATGTGCCAGCATTTTTGTGTCAGACACCTTGTTTGTACTAAGCCACCAGTGGGGCCACCACTACTGTAGAGAATGAAGACGACTTGTTTTCACTTCCTCACTTTATTTAATTTGAAACTAAGATGTCAAAAAATGTGAGGAATGAGATTTGTTTCTACAGAAGTTAAACTAACTGGCCCACATACGTCCTCAAGTAAGATTGATGAATGGTATAAAATTAAATAACACGTTTGGAGCACTGCTATAGCAGACATGAACAGTGTCCAGCAGAAGGCCAGAGCTTCCTTCCGATATCTCAGCCACATCATGTCTTGGTCTACTGAGGGACTGTGTTGGGTCAAGAATTAGACCTGGGGTTTTTCTAGCTTTTCTTACTGCTTGGAACTCAAGTTCTACATGCATCAGCGTTATGCCGAGCTGCAGCAGTTCAGGTGGTGGTAGGGGCTGGTGGGGCTTCCTGGCTTTGCTCCCAAAGCAAAGGCTGAAGGTTGTGTCCCAGCTGCTGGGGTGGCTGCGGGCAGGATCCTGTCCTGCACCAAGGTGGCTTTCTCTGCCTCTGCCCAGCCCCTGTTCTCCCTCGTCTCCTTTCCCAAAAGCCCCGTTAGTGGGTGGGCACTGGCAATGCAGCAGCTCCCGTTTTTACCCTTTTTGGGTCAAATCAGATCTCGTGCTTACTCACCTAACCGGTACTTTCTTGAAATTAGGGAAGAGTGCATTTTAAAACATTTATAGGGAAAATAAAGTTACGCTGAAAATGGTGAGGAAGAAAACCAAAAATAGTTAATTCTTCTTGTCAGCAAGATATATTTACTCTTTGTTTACTGTTGTAAAATGCTTGTAGCTGTGAGTTTTTTCTTGTCTAATTAATACTGGCTAGATATTGGCTGTTTGTATGAAATTACTCTTTTTTTTTTTTTTTTTTTTTGAGAGAGAGAGACACCTACTGAATTAGGGAAACAAAAAAAACCTTGCAGTTCTTATGTTTTTACTTCAGAGGTATTTAGTGTTTTGATTCACTACCTTTTCCTGTACTGACTGATTGGCTAGCCTGAATAATTTATATTCGTCTGCATGTATTTGTGCCTGAGTCAAAATTTTGTCTGTGATAGACATTTATTTATATATTTTTATGTATATATAAAATACGTAAAGTTTGAATTGTCTTTTTGAGCAATCGTCATGCTTCTTTCTTTCACCTTTGAAAATGGCTGGGCGTACCGGATGAAATTCAGTGTAGGTTCAGTGATTGCAAAGATGCTATTTTTGAAAATTTAATGTCAGGCTGTGTAGGGAATACCAAAAATATGTAAATCTGTTGAACAGGGAATGACTATCAGTTTCGGGGAAACCAGTTTGGGGGTTGATGGATTAAATGAAGGGCATTTAGATGTCTTAAATAATGTAATTGTTTCCAAGCAACTAATGCCAACTGTTGAGAGTAAAGTTAATTTGCTAATGGGGATAGTGGACCCTTTGAAAAGCCATTTCAAGCACCAAGTTCGTTTCAGAGATTTAATAATTAATCAAAGTGACTATATTAAATGTCAGTGAATATATCTGGGCATTGCTATCATTCCTCTCTCTCAACATGAGTTTCCAGGCTCTTAATGATTAACACAGTGAGATCTGTAATGCAATAGTAATGCTGGTGCACTGGAAGGTGAGGTACCTCTTGAACATTCTTGCTGCAAATTCTTCAGCTTGGACTTTGTTACAGGCAGTGCTTATAAGGAGTGCTTTAAACAGGTTAACCTATACCCACATCTTGCTTGGAGATTCCTTTTCTTCTTTTCAGAATTGAACCCAAACATACAGGGCCAGATCTTCAGCACTGGCTGTCACTCCCCTAGTGGCTTCCCTGTGCAGCTCTAATGGAATAGCAGATGTTGCAAGGAGGATGCCAGGGTTGCAGAGAGCTGCATTTAGCATAGTGAGGCTGGCTGATAGAATTTGCCTTGGTGGTTTCTCTGTATTTCTTGTGCATTAGTTGCGTGTTTAACTATTTGTGAGTCGTTCAAGGTATGCTTGTGCTGAGGAAGGGCACTAAAATGATACAATATCTTATTTATACACATGTGCGCCAGTGTGCGTGGATTGTTTGAGGCATCGGACATGGTAATGTGAGAGATTTCCGATAGCTACGTGTGATACAAATAACCTGAAATTGTAACTTGTAGCATGTCTTTCCAGGACTGAGGTTGTGGAAAAGCAGCAAATCGTTTGCACTAACAGAGGTCTCTCTAGTTGTGTCTTGTGTACTGCAGTGAATTACTTCATGTGTGGGTGTACACACATGCTACACTTGAGATATTTTAAGAAAAATCTTCTGGCCTTCTGGGAAGAAAGAAATCACTTGGTTCCTAAAAATCCACTTATATGCAGGGCAGTGTGCTGTCTAGAGTGGCTTGCAGTGCTCTCTAGAGAAATATTAAATCACGGAACATTTGTTCCAGCTTCTTCATGATACCCTGTTTTTGAGAGAGGCACATACTTGATGCATGACGATAAAGCAGTCATTTCAGTAGTGAATATTTGCGTAATGAACCTGGCTTATAATCATGGGGTAGGCAGGTCAGAAAGGGCTCCAGAGCATGAAGTTTGGTAGTGGGCTTCCTACAAGTTTGTGGCTCAACCCGGTGCTCAAGGAAAAATGTTCTGGGCAGCAGGGATACTATGTTGAGAGGATCCATGTCGTTACGGGATAAAGAGCACTACTGATACTCTTAATCAGTAGGGAGCTTTGTTTCTGTGAGGACTCAGGTTGCTCAAGGTATGCTGCCATGTCATATCCCATTTGTTATTTCCTATGGTTTCTCATGTCACAGATGGCAGTTGCATCGCACAGCTTGAAAAGCCTGGAAAAAAGAAAAACTGAAGTTCTAAATGACCGAAATTATCAAAGGTCCAGCATCAAAAAAGACAGCAGCCTGAAAAAGGCAAATTATAAGGCAGTAGGATCTATGGTGGCAGTGATTGCTTACTGAGCTACATTTTGAACTCTCAGAAACTGTACGCTTCTTTAGAAACGACATCTGCCTGTGGGTGGTTGCCCATAATCTTATACGAGTAGTGTACAAAAATCTTTGCAACATAAATGTTGATTAGACTTAGTGGAAACATGGCCTGAGTAAGAGACCTTTGAAGCAGATAAGAGTTATTGCATTTACTTCTGCAAAGATCACGGTAATCCAGTTAGTCAATATACTAAAGTAATGAAGGAATTCCTTTTATTGTACAGCTGCATGTCACCTATCCCCCCATGAGTTTTGTTCCTAATGGTGATTTTTCCAGGGCTTCACAAAATTACTAATTAACTCTAATAAAATTACAGATTACTTTGTATTTTTATTAGGCATAGTTCAAATGCAGAGGTGTTTTTTGTTCTGGCTGTAACACTGAGCTCCCACCTTTCCCCCTTCTGAGGGAGGTGGTAGCTGCTCTTCCATCCAACATGTGCTCAGCATCTGCTGGTAGATGAGCATGGACCACAACTGGGCTGCTGTTGGCGAGCAGGCTGGGCTTTGCCCAAGGGGCCCCTGGAGAAGGGGGCAGCTGGGATGTAGCATCTTGGTTGGACGTATACTTCTGGCGAGCTGTAGATTCAGCGTAAATTGTGCTACTTGAATGTATGGCAGGACTTTAACAGTATGCCCATTGTGAAGAACTATTTTATGGCCCAAGACATAGAAGAAGAAACAAGACATTTTAAGCTAAAAAAAAAATAAAAATAAAAAAAAAATTTGGGATTTCTATTCAGATGCAATGACATAACAGTTCCTTTCCTTGTATTCCCTATGGTCTTAAAGTTCATCTCTTAGATACATTGAGTCATAGTGATGGACACTGCAAGCAGGTTTGCAGAAATCAAAGATTTTGGTGGTAATGAGGAAATCTTGCTAGATGGAGAGGGAATTTTCAGTCCTTCTTAAACACTAATTTAACTAAAATTATCCAATAAAAGAGTAAGAACCAGGAGTTTGGTATGTGTATATGTATCTCTAATTAAAAGCAGACTCTGGAGAGGTTTATTAAAATACAAACAATGCAGAGGGTGATTGTAGTGTCAGTGGGCAAGAATTAGAGGCAGTTGTGTGCTACAAAATCCTATTGTTTTATCGCTGAAACTGTGTCACTTGAGGCTTTGAAAGTGTTTTGTGACTGTGGGAAATACTTCTTTTATTGAGAAATGTCTTAACTCTGGATGTAGCAAGAAAGTACATTAAAACAAGATGCAATTAAATGTTATGATCTGAATGTTTAACAAACCTAAAACGGAAATTACAGTGACTTTTTTAAAGCCTTACTCTGCTAGAATTTCCCATAATGCAAAGATGCTCAAAATCTTTTCATTTTGCTCTGCTGAAATCTGGGGATAACATCCATGTTTGTACACATTTTCATGTTTGTACAAGATTTTCGGAGTGGTAAAGCAGGGCTTAAAATATTGAAGATCATTGTTTTCTTCTATTTTTTACTCATATTTACTTCATATAGTTTTCTTTTATAACCACTTAATTAGTTGTCCGTATTTTTGTCAACCTTCGCTGTAAAATTAGGAGAGAGTTAAAAATACTGTTAAAACTCAACAAAAATAGTAATTCCATCCACTAAAACAGATAGAGCAGAACAGGGTGAGCTTGGGTCTGTTTGCTCTCATTCACACAGCTGTACCCTCGGTTTCCCTTGAAGTCTGACTCCTTCTTGTTACTTTTCCTTCTTACATATATAATTGTATGCATTTTCTATATCTGGGTGTTATCTAAACACACACATATAAGATAAATAAAGAGCGTAAATACATAAAAAGGCAGCGTGTCCCTTTTCTCTCTGTGAGGAGAGGGAGTAGGCAGAGCTGAAGTGGCGCTGGCTGCATGGCCAGGCCCTGAGAAGCGCAGCGATGCGTTCCACTGAAGCATGAAGTAACGCCATGGCATCGCTTGAGCCTTGACTGCCAGGCGTGATGGTGGGTTTGCCCTGAAAACATGTCAGAGTGCCTTGAAAGACTCTTCTGTCAGGAAATCCTTTGGGATTAATTTCATTTTCTCAGAGCATTTTTCCTCTCAGTCACCTTGGTCCTCACTTCCCAGATTTCAGGTAGAGGAACTGAGAGGGGAGAGGATTAAGCTACAGGAAAGTGTAGTATTAACCCATGGTCTAGAAAGAGCTTTCTCTCCATAGCGCATGGGAGCAGCCCCAGCTCCACAGGGATGTGATTTTTCATTTGCCAGGTCAAACTGTGCAGTAAACCTACAAACCAAAGTAAATTCCCAACCCCCCTGTCCTTTTCTACTGAGTGTATGAAACGGTCAAGGCATCCTTTTTCTCCTCATCTCCTTATAGATATTCCTAAATGTTTACCTGATTTCATTCCAGCCCTGTTGAGCAGCAGTTTTAGAAGTGGACCAAATGGGAGAGGTGTTTCCAGAGGTGATTGGTCCTTTGTGCTATGCATTGCTGGAAGGATAGCTGCTGCCCAAAACTGTCTTTTATATTTACCCAAGTAAGCAGTGTGGGCATGAGATGGATGTATGCATACAAGTGTATGCATAAATGTAGGTATATAAATATGAAAGTAATTTTCAGTTCTCTAGACAGTTGAAATTGTTTTCCAAGTACTCCCCATAAAAGTGATAAACTGTGTTACTCTATCTTTGCTCTCAAGATTTTACCTCAGTCGCATATCCCAGTGTGAGCAGAGCAGTGCACTCCTATCAATCAGTGAGTTGTTTTGTGAGTTGTAGAGAGCAGTCTGTTTTGGAGAAGCAATGCTTGTTAAAATGCACATGCTTTTATTAATTGAATTAGGCATAGTAGCACTGAGCTTGTGTGATTGCTTGTAAAATATAAATGCAGCTAGTGGAGACTAACACAGATAAATTCCTCTGCAGTTATGAGGGGGGTTACTTGTTGGTTTTTGTTTGCTTTTCCCCTGCTGTAGTCTTGGATGCCACAGCTGCCAAAGCCCCTATTTGTGCATGCATGGAAGAATTGCATTCCCTCTTGAACGTCCTTGTTTCCCTCCAGTGACCTTTTGTTGTACTTGTCCTACTTTTCAGTGTTTTCCCCATCAGTAACAAACATCCTCCCTAACTTGTCAACCTATGAGGAACAGTTAAATGACCATGACCACCTGCTTTCAAGACAGTGCATAGCTGGATATTGCAGAAAGTATATCCCAGTAGTCCTTGTTGAATAAAAAGTAAGTCTGTCCATAATAAGTAATGGTCATTTCCTCTAGAAGTTGGTTTTAACAACAGCGCCCATAAAGGAGATCGTTACGGTTATTTTCAGATAGAGGAACAGTCCATACATTGCACGCTCAGCTCTGCTAATACTGAAGATGGTAAGGCTATTTGTAAGGGGGAAAAAGTGAGGAAACTATTAGCTGAAATCTTTGTAACTTTTATTTTCAGAAAGTATTTTAAGCCAGTGCTTTGATAAGGTGCTGTGAGAAAAAGCTCAAATAACTCTGGACTCCAAATCAAAAGAAATTTTGACGTTTTGAGTTGACACTGAGAATCAGAACAAATGGTATTGCGAACTAGACGCAAATGTCAAAGGATTTCCCAGATACATTTCTGAAAGAAACTTACCATGCGTGCACCTCCTAGCGTAGTTTGTTGGCCTGGAAACAGGGCTGGATCCTTTGCCTGGTTGAAGTTTGCTTGGTTTGTCAGCATCGGCAAGCTTCTTAAGCAGAGCACTCATCTAGTCTGTCAAAATGACCTTCATACTCTAGATATATGCGGGACTTGAGCTGTTTTCATGCTATGAAATATTTGGTTAGCCAAATGGTAGACGTGTATGTGCTTGAAATCAGGAGATTTCGAAATAGATGATCTCCAAATGGGAGTCTAATGGATACTGTGTGTTCCAAGATGCGGTATGTGAGCCCGTGCTTACTGTATCATCTTCCCGTTTGAGGCTCAAAAATGCAGTGCAAGTAATAAGCCTGCTATTGTCGAGAGAAACTCCTGCAGGTTTGCTGTCCATGCACATTAAATTTCAAGACAAAGCTGTTACAACCCAGTGGAATTTTAGCTTTTAAATTAATTCAGTGAAGAAAAATTCCTCAAGGTATCCCCAGTAGAACTGGCTTAACTAAATCCAAGTAACAAAGAAAGGTAAGATTGTATTTAAACTTCAGGAGATAGTTTGTGTGGTATGACAGTTCAGGTTGTCTGTCAAAGGCAACATAAAATTATTATTGTGACTGAGAGAGCTGAAGGATGAAAGCACTTAAGTTATCCAGTTGTAGCAGGACCCTTTTTAGTCAAAATCCTCATTTGCTCTTGTGTTCTGAACCTTGCCTGCAAAGATGGAGCATCACGTGGACTTCTACTCTGGTGATGTCCAGTGTATATGCTCCTTATAGTCATTGGATGCAGTAGAGGGTTATCCTGAAGAAATGCAGTCTACAGCTGGTTGGCAAATGACAGGATGTGGCAAATTACATTGAAATCCACAGGGTTTCCAGTATCATATCAGAGCCTGTCCTAAAAGCATGAGCAATTTGTGCTATTTTCTATGTTCACTAATAATTGAGAGGGGCAGAGTGTGCTTAATATATTTATAAGAAAGGGTCCAAACCTGTTTGTACCAAAAGTCTTCATCAGAAAAGGGAAATGTCAGTGTATAGGTATTTTCTGCCTTGTTCTCTTGGGACATTTGAGCCAAAAGGTGCAAGTTGAGAGAGGCCCTTGTCAGGACTGTTCCAGGCATCTCAGTGATGGCTTACTAACTCTTCACAAACACTGCACCAAGAACATGGCTCAGAAATAAGTTAAGCTGGAGAAGCCAATATCAGAAAGGGAAATGTCCCACTTAAAACAAAAATGGTCTGTTTGAAATGTAGAGCAAAACAGATTTCTTTTTTGCCTCATTCGCCCTAGACCAGTCATCCCTACACAATGTCTCATTGTCATGTTGCCCATAAGATTTAAACGTGTTACTTAACAGAAAAAGGATATTAAATATTGAAAACTGAGGCTGACAGAGAAATAGAAGTATGATTTTGTATATAGGATGTCACTTATTGTTCAAAGACAAGTGAAAACAGGGAACATCAGCCTTAGCATGCAGAATGTCTGATTTGTGACACATTAAAATCTGCTCTTCTGACATTCACAGGAGGAGAAGGGGGAAATAATTGGAACACCTGTTGGCTCAGGTGCTAGAACTACTTGCCAGTTCCCCAAAATGTTAAGTCCACTTAGGACATACTGCCTTGTTTTTTTTTCTGAGAAGGAGGGTGAGCTACACCTGTCTTTGGTTAACCTTATCCAGTTCTCACTTGGTGCTGAAGCACTATTGCCGCCCATTACAGGTATTAGGTGTGATTTGATTATGAGTACTGAAGCATCTACCAGCACTCCAGATGAAACATATTTGGGAGTAATTTATCACTGGAGAAATTGCTGACACAGTTACAAATGACTGTAGGCTAGGAAGGTGAGAGAGGCTGTTTCTTTTCATGTGAGAGAGCAGCAGGGATGCATGGAGCTCTGCCTTCGGAGAGATGGTCAGTCAGCTGAAAGCTTATGGGTCAGGAGTAGAGTGCAGACCGATGTTGGTGATGTTGTTATGGGTGTCTGCTACAGGCTGCCCCATCAGGAAGAAGCAGTACATGATGCCTTTTTCGGGCAGCTGGAAGAAGGCTCATGTTTGCAGGACCTGGTCCTCAGCGGGGCTTTAACCACCTTGGTATCTACTGGAAGAGCAACACAGCAGTGCACAGGTAATCCAGGAGGTTTCTGGAATGCACTGATGATAACTTCCTAGCACAGGTGATTGATAAGCTGATGAGAGGAGGTTCTTTCTTGGACCACATACTTAAAAATGAGGAAGAACTGGCCAGGGATGCGAAAGTTGGGCAGTCTTGGCTGCAGTTCCCATGATATGGTGGAATTCAGGATCCTGTGAAGAGGGAACAAGACAAATAGCAGGATGAAAACCCTACACATCAGGAGAGCAGGCTTTGGCATGTTCAGGCATCTGCTTGGAAGAGTTCCTTGAAATGTGGTCCTGGAGAGAAGAGGGAAGGTAGATTTTCAAGGACCACCTCCTCCAAGCTCGAGTGTGGTCCACCCTGATGTGCAGGAAACCCAGCAAAGGTGATAAAAGGCCTGAATAGATAAGGAGCTCATGAGAAGGAGGATCCAAGGAACTACAGGCTGGTTAGCCTCACCTCAGTCAATGGAAAGGTGATGCAGCAAATAGTCCTGGAAAGCATTTCCAAATATCTGATGGACAACAAGGTGATTTGGAGCAGTCTGCTTGGATTTAAGGAGGGTAAATCATGCCTGACCAACCTTGATAGCTTTCTACAATGACATGACAGCTGAATGGATGAGTAGAGAGCAGTGGAAGTTCCTTATCTTGACTCTTGACACTGTCCTCCATATAATCCCCACAGAGAAACTATTGAACTATGGACTAGATAAATGGACTGTGAGCTGGATCGAAAATTGTCTGAACTGTCAGGCTTAGAGGATTGTAATCAGCAGCACCAAGTCCAGCTGAAGGCCAGTCGCTAGTAGTGCACTCCAGGGATTGATACTGGGACCAATACTGTTTGACATCTTTAATGACCTAGACAGTGGGACAGGGTGCACCCTCAGCAAGTTTGCTGGTGACACAAAACTGGGTAGATATATAAGTGGTAGATACACCAGATGGTTGTGCTCCATTTAGAGGGACCTCAGCAGGCTGGAGTAGTGGGCAAACAGGAATCTCCTGAAGTTCAGCAAAGGGAAATGAATGCTAAGTCCTGCGTGTGGGGAGGAGTAACCCTGTGTACCAGTGTATGCTAGGGTCTGACCAGCTGGAAAGCAGCTTGGTAGCAAAGGAGCTGGGGGTCCCGGTGGACACCAAGTTGACCTTGAGCCAGCAATGTGCCCTGGTAGCAAAGGCAGCCAACAGCCTCCTGGGCTGCATCAGGCAGAGTGACAGCAGGTCGAGGGAGGTGATCCTTCCCCTCTGCTCAGCACTGGTGAGACACACCTGGAGTGCTGGGTCCAGTCCTGGGCTCCCCAGTGCAAGAGAGACACGGATATAGTGGATGAGGTCCAGCAAAGGGCCACAAAGATGACTATGGGTTTGGAGCACCTGACACAGGGAGGGTGAGAGAGCCGGAGCTGTTCAGCCTGGAGAAGGGAAGGCTCAGGGGGTAGTCTCATCCCTGTGTATAAATACGTGATGAGAGTGAGTAAAGAAGATGGCTCTTCTCAGTGGTGCCCAGTGACAGGACAAAGGGCAACAGGAACAAATATGAGAATTTCCACTTAAAAATAAGAAAAATGTCTCACAAGTATAAAATGAGAGATTGCCACAATAAAATATTAACAAATACACAGTAAGTAGACACCTTAACAGTATTGCTATGTACTGTTGTGCCTGTAACAATTTATAGAGTGCCTTGTCAAGGACAAGGAAGTTATTAATCATTGTAAGTAGCAAATTGATCTTGGTTTTACAGACCAACTGAAAATAAATGTTCAGCAGAAAATGGGTTGATTCTTTTTCATTTTGCTGTTGTGCCAATTTCTGCTGAGAATGCTGTCACGATTTTAGCAGTGTTTGTCAAAAAAGAAATGATTACATCCTAAGTACTGTCTGGAAGAATATAATATTCAGCAGTCTTGTGAGTGAAGTAAATGAAGGTGTCTTGTGCTTGTGTGTATTGCTGGCAGAAAAGGCATACTAACGTCCAGCTAAAAGTGTTATTTTCAGTCAGCTTGTCTAATAAATTTCATATAGTTAGTTGCTAACCCTAATTATCACTTAGTTTTTATTTGTGGTGATTATTTATTCTTGTTTAACATACCCCTTTCTATTAAATAGCATATATGTACTTTAAAATTATGATTGTGTCATAATATAGATAGGAAGGTTGTAATCTTTATGGGACAGAGGAAATAATTCATAGGTCATGTGCAATAAAATGTAAAGAGGGAACACTAATGTACCTCCATACCTACGGACTACAAAAATTATTGTAGCAGTTTCGAGGCAAAGATGTACAGGAGAAAGTAATTCTCTAGTCCAGATCGTAAAGCGGTCTGTCTTTTTCTAGTATCTTGACTGCTTAAGGCGAACTGTTATTGTGTCCATTCAGTAATAAAATCTTGTCTCATCCAGCAGACAGATTGGGTACAGATGACAAACTCCTGGATATAGTATAACATCAGTAAAAGTTAACATTTCTTGATGACTTATTTTTATGTATTGTGCTAGGTCTTGTCTTCATGATAATGGATTTTTAATTATATTCCTCTGGTAAATAGCTTGCTTAGAAGCTATATCGTCTTCCGTTATATCTTCAGGGTATGAACTCAAGTAAAAAGGATCAGAGTAAAAGAAATTATTAGTTCAAGAAGTGTGTGATTGTGGTACTTGATCTTATATTCTGTCTTTGGAAGACAGATGAAATAGTCATTATAAAAATGGCAAGAAAAGCAGTCAGAAGAATACAACGAAAGCAGGATTTTATATGCCAGACTTCTTGGCTGAGGTTGGGAGGGCATGACTCATGTATTTATTGAACGTGACTGCCCTGTGTTTGAATCTGAGTGCAACATCAGTGGTTAGAGCATGCATAAATGCAAGCCTTAAGGTGTAAGGGAGGGACTTGAAAAATTTGTGGCACATTGCTAGTAAATGCTTCAAAAAATGAAAACTGGGCATTTATCGCAACTTATAACCAGTTTCTGTGTTTTGACTCAGAAAAGCCATTTTCTGTCACCAGCCTCTACTGCACATCTGCACCTTCCTCTTGGCACAATGGGTAGAGTTGTAAGCAGCAAGCAGCGAATGCCGATGGCGCTGGCATTTGTCTTCCTAGGGAATGCAAGCGCCTGCTCCGCTACTTTATAATTTATGTCACTTGAATAGAAAAGGAAGACTTAGCAAGTTTTAGGGAAAAAAAGGAAAACAAACCCTTTGGTAATCTGAGAGAATAATGTGTGCTTAGCAGCTGGCAATGTAATTTTTGATTTCTGTGTAATTATTATTCAGTTTTAGGTGATGCTTATGTTCCTTGCTCCTGATGAGAAGATTCATTTGTACGCATCATTATTATCTCTTTTGACATGTGCATTAGTGACATTAGTCTGTGTTTTATTTTCTGCAGCGGTAATAACAGGGTTGTCTTTCCCTAGCTTTATTAAGTTGTCATGCTTTCTGAAGTTGTCCTCATAACACAAAGGAAAAGTATAGCGTAGGGATCCAGTGGGAACCAAGTAACGTTTAGCGTGGGGTACGGCAGCTTCTCTCATCTTTCCTGCTTCCTCCTTGCCAAGCTGTGATGTGCTTTCCTTGCTGGTGGGCAGGCAGGCAAAACTGCTCCTTTTTCAAGTAGTACAGTTGAAAAATAATTTATTAAATCTCTCCAGAAAGGGTGCAGCAGTAGAAGCTTTATGCTCTTGATAGGAACATTTCAATCCTTTTTGCAGTTTATTCTAGAAATGCAAAAGATTGTTGGGGGCAGTTAAATTTTTTTTCACTTTTAGCTGGACTAAAATAGCCTCATTACTTTCAAAATATGAGCTGATAAAATGACTCACTCATCTGAAATCATCCAAATGGTGGTTTTTGGGAGTCTTGTGATACTCGTTGCCTTATTACAAGATGCTAATCGGTCTTGTCAGGCTGCTGAGGAAACTTCGGGTCCTCTGCGCTGTGACAGATCCTGGCTAGCACAGTTGCGTACACGTATTATTTTCTTCTGTTGTTGTCTTGGTTTCCTGTTTTTTCCTACACATTATATACTTTGTGTACTGAGATCTTTCCTCTTGTCTCTAGTCAGAAGCTATTTAGGGAATTTCTATGAATAAATAATATTCAAACTTGCATATCTGTAGTATTCAATATAACAAAACCCTCTGGATGAAATGTAAATGGAGGATGGAGGTTTCACCTGAGTATTTCTACTTCTCTGCTCATGTTCTTTATCCTTCTGTTTTGATTAAATACTGTATTTAAGGAAGATATTGCAGTATATGCACAGTAGCCATATAAAATAAATGTACCAACATTAAAAGCTGATGGATTAAAATTAGGGGTTTTGTCTTTAGTTCTCGCCTGCTTAGTATCCTTCCTTTTCCCTTTTGCCTCCATCGTAGTACTTGGAATTTATTCCCCAACATGTAAAGTCTCTGTCTTTACATATGACTGAGTTTGAGTCATGGATACTTATTTTGTGAGAAATCCCTTTCTTTGGGATGTTGCTGGAGACATTACCCATTGCTTACTGGAATTTTAAAAATGAGGGCTCAGAGGTTGTGACTCTGAACTGTCATTGAGTGCTGAAGGTTTTCTTTTTGTGTTCATAGCTAGAAGTCTGTGGGTAGGGGCAAAGCAGGGAACATCTAGCTCATACATGGTCTTGGATCATAATACTCTCTCATTTAAGAAAGGAGACCACAGAATGGTACCTCTTGGTCTACTCATTAGTATTTTCACATAACCTGGCAAGGAGACGATGTCGTAGTTAGAATGTGATATACCATATATTCTCCTTTTCACAGGAGAAACTGAGGGCAAACCTTCTCTAAATTTAAATGATGCGTAAGTTTTCACGGAGTTTAAGTGACTCATGCAAATACAATCCAGTATGCTTGTTCTTGTTTTGACACACTGCGTTTTGTTGTTCTCTAGTAAGGTTCCCCAAATCCTCCAGGCATGGCTCTACTGAAAATTAAAGCATAACCTCATTGTTCTTTATTTTTTGCAGCAGAGAGTGCAAATGTGAGAAAACAGTTACTTCCCCCCCCCCCCCCCTTCCCTTTTCTCAGACTGAGCAAAACTCTTTTATTTTGCAGGCATTTAATCTGCAAAACTCTTTTATTTTGCAGGCATTTAATCTGCAAACAAATAAGTCTAATTACTTGTTCATCCATGTGTTAAACTATGCAGCACTCTTTAATGTGTCTGCAGTTCTGAATTTACATGGCTTTTTTAAAATTGTGATAAACACCTCTTTATGCTGTGACTGCTTAGGAGTAGAGACACTGGGCTACATCCATTATGGCAAAACCCTGTTGACTTCAGGGTTGTCACACCAGTAGTGGTATCTCCTGGTGTTATTGTATAACCTTAGTTACCGGTGTCTTTGCTTGACAACGTTTATTACAATCATTACTACCTTTACTTACCTTTTATCATTAGTGTTTTGCTTTACTGGAACAATAATTGAATTTCTTGGAGGCATGCTCATATTTAGTGGAATGACAGTAATTTCTAAAACTGTACTCGATACTGTTGTAGCGTGTGAGAGAATATACCATTGCCATTGTATAGAATGGATCCATCAAAACCTTCCCCTGCAATAACCCCTTGACAACCTTCTGCGAACAAGAGCAGTAAGGCTCTGTGTTGTATGGAGAATTGCATATTATGACCTAAAAGGTAGAAAATTATTTGATATCCTCTAGATGAAAATAGGGCTTTTGGTATTATGTATCTAGAAAGCTATTTTAAGCAATTGCCTTAAAGATCATTCTGCATGTGTTTTTTTCATACTACTTACCTGAATAGCTAACAATCATTCATCTGTCTATTTTCAGTCTTTTGGTAGGAAAAACGCTGCTGTTGCCAAAGATGACAGCAGACCATAATTATTTGCCATCATTCTCGATGTGTACAAGTGTTCAGGTACTGAAAACATTGTCAGAAGTAAGAGATTATACTGAGGGTTTTTCCTCCTGAAAAGTAAAATCTATCAGTACAGAGTCATGTGAATGCAAGTAAAGTAGTATGTAAGACAGTCATTTTGGGTAGCAAATAAAAAACAGGCAAAACACGAGTCAAAAGGTCTCCTCTTAGGAAGAAGAAGGTGAGAGGCCTTATGAGATAAACTTTCAGTGGCTGAAAAGAACGTACGTAAGTTCCTCAGGGAAAGGTCCCGTGCAGTTGGTCCACTGCTTGGAGAAGAGTAGTGGAGCGCATGTGTTGCACAGAGCTTGGCTGATGTGCACCCACGTGGCATGACTGCACAGTGTAGTAGTCGTGGATGTGCTCAACCTATTGCCTTAGACTGTTTGTTGATATGCATGCATCTGTGTGACAAAGCCGGGTCAGAAATACAGGCAGACACAGTTGTCTTTACTGTTTCTAATGTGTGTTAGAGGAGAATGTAGGTCCTAAAGAGGCAAGTGCCCTGCAGGGATAAGCCCTGTGTATGTAATTAAAAGACAATTCCTGTCCTAAAGAGATTCTTAATATAGCCTGTGACACAGAGGGGTAAAAAACAAAAGGAGAATGACAAAGAACTGCTGTTCTGCTGGAGTGGACAGTCTAAAGTTTTCAGCTGTGCTTCTGGTACAATTCATGGATGACTGGTTTTGTGGTGAGGGGTGAATTTCCAACCATCACCGGATGCTTTCATGAGGACACATTGCATATCTTATTATAGAACTGCTGTTGAAAGCTGCCCATGAACTTATCTGTCATTAGTTATAATTGTACTGACCATCAATCTTTATAAAATCTTTCCTTTTTATAGGAAAACTGTTGTGCAAATTCTGGTAGAGCCATTCAGGCAGCCTGAGATTTCCACAACTAAGAGATTTGATGTGAGACAGAAGTCTAACTGATAAAATTTATGAACTAACTCTTTGTAATGGTAATGGGAAATATGTCTTTTTGAGAAATATTTTCTCCTAAGCAGTATTTCTCATTGCTGTAAAATCTGGTGCCCAGCCTCCCAGCCTACACCAAATGTCGTGAAAATCGGTGTTACCTGAAGATTCTCTGTGTCTTTGAAACTCAGGATGCTTGGGCTTTGGCAGCTAGATTTAACACCCCAATTTTAGTCACCCCAAACTTACATCCTGGACAATATTTCTTCACTCAAACCTCTACCCTCATTTTATGTCTTTTGAATAATAACAATCTTTTAATTATGAACTGATAATAAAGTAGAGCCTCTCCTTGGCACAGTATTTCTCCCGTGCCCTATTTCTCCCATTGTTTAAAATGAATGGGCTGCCTCTCCCCCTCTGCCCTTGCTGACTAAGCTGTTGGCTCTGCTGTACCTCTTATGGATTGCTTCTGCTGAAGGGCACACTTCCCCCAGCTGTCTCTTGGAAGAGAATAAAGGGGTTATTGTTGATAAACTAAACTTTTATGTGGGCAGTGATTTCTTCTTATGCACACACTTTCAGTTGTGCAACCCATAGATAGCCGAAGTTGGTCTGTGGACTAAATCTGGTTCACGAGGCAGTATCAAGCCATGGTAATACAAGATGGCCAAGCCAAACACAGCCACCAGTTAGTGTGAGCAGTGGTATGGTGAGCAATCCAGCAGGTTTCATGAAATGTCCTGTGTTGCCCACTTTTCTGGGTAGGCTCCTTGTTTCAGGATATGGGTTGAGTGGGAAAGGAGAGGGTGGGCAAGACTGGGGCTGACAGGAAAGCTCCTTTGAGAGGAGTGATCTGGGCCGTGGGCAGAGAGCTCAGTCTGGCCTTGGTTGGGTTTGCACCATGTGGAAAGCTGAAGAGCTTTGAAGGTGTGTATTACAGCGGTTTCCCTGCCGGGACTCTATGCTGAAGTGAGAAGAAACAGACCAAGGGAGGGTGCAGTGCCACTTTGGCAGAGGTTTGCAGCGCCCTTTGATTGCTGTATTGGGACCTAGGGATATGTGACTGCCATGGTTCGGATCTGTGTTTGAGTTGAGGATCACCATCGCTCTTCAGCAGTCTGGGTGAGAGAAATGTCTCCTGCACGAGAAGGCACTAAGACACTGTGGCTACAGTGTGCCTGAACCATTGCCCAAGAAGACAATATGCAAGGCAGGGAAGGCACCGTGAGCTCTAGAAAAATTAAGGGGATATTTTCAAGACTGGGGGTTGTGTCCTTAAGAATAGCCATAGTGTCTTACTGTCCTGTCTCCACCTGTAAGCAGACGCCTATGGAGTAGCAAGAAGAGAGTGTGCAAGCATAGACAATACTCTGCTTTCCCAGCCTCAATTATTTTTTTGTGTTTTAGGACCTTTGAAGAAGTGGCTTTGTACTTAACCATTAACATATCTTTGTTTCATGGTCTCATCCATTCTCCTCTTGAAAAACTTTCAAGCAACTACAGCATCCTTTGGCAATGAGTTCCCCAGGTCTGCCACTCACTGTGTGATGAGCGGCCTCCTGTTCGCTTGTTCTCCTTTTGTTTTTATTCTTGGGATAGAGGGCTGGCTGTTTTGGGGTAGGTGGGGAAGGGTTTATATAAAGTGTGAACCTGCCTCTTAGTCTGTGTTGAGATCTCTCTAGAAGGTCAGAGTGGCCACTCTGACCACATCTCAGCAGCTGGCTTTGATCCGTCACTGATCCAGACCTAATAAATGCCAGTGAATGTTAGGCTCACTCTTTGCAGTCAAGCATTTCTTCACTGTGTTTCTTACCAGTGGTTTGTACTATATGGAACTTTGTACTGTTCAAGACCTCCCATTACTTTCAATTAGAAAGACATCTTGATGAGTTGGTCTGGCTGCAGACAGAAAAAAAAAGGTGACACAATTTCTACAGCTTCCCTTGTGGTCCTGTGAAAATCATGATTTTTACAGACTAGATGAAGATGTAGTGTGGATGTTGCATTTAACGCTATCTTCAGACTTTTGGTAGGTTTTTGTAACGCACCAGTATCTTCCTGCACAATTAATTTTTAGAACAAAATTCACTAGTGGTTGGATGTTTCTAAAGATTATATGGGGAGCAGTAGTTAAAAGGAAAGATAGTGTTGATGGAGAAAAATATGGAGCATGGAAAGCCTCTAACTATTTTGGCTAACCAATCTTCTGGCTTAGAAGAGCCATTGTAGAGGTCTGCTGTGCATAAAGCAAAGTTAAACACAGCTTTAAGACAAAGCTTATTTTCCTGAAGCAATTGTAAAAAGCCCACAGTGATGAGGCATTTTAATTTTTATCTGTTGTTTTTCAGCACAGTAGAAAGTCATTTAATCTAAGCAACTGAAAATCATTTTAGGCTTAGCACCATGTTGAGACAAATGATAAAGTATATAAAAGCCTCATTTTACTGAAGAATAACCGTCCATAACAATTAAAGATATTAAAAAGAGCTTTCAGAGAGGCATAGCAGAAATTTAGCTTACAAAATTGATAATAAGTTGGGATTTTTGGTTATGTACAGTTTTGCGTTGACAGTCTCACTGAAACTTCAGAAATACAATGAAGATCAGATAATACTGAAGACACGGGCAGGTTTTTTCTGTTTTGTTTTGTTACTGTTCCTTTTCTAGCCTGGCATTTCAAATATGAATTATACTTTGCCGTCCTTATTCTTTGTTGTTTTCCATACTCACTATGATATAAATACCATAGTTCATTTGATTTTAAGTTTGAATGTCTCATAACTCTTAATATAGTGTTCATGTTGTTTGTTTCTCCGAGGAAAAAAAAAAAAAAAGGAAAAGAATGTGATTCATTGACTTATGCAGACACAAAATTCAGACTTGAAATAAATGCATTTGTTTCTATAATTACAACAAGCGTCATGCTCATTGCACCAGGCCTGTGCTTGGCCTTATCATTTGCTTTTTGTACTACTTGGTATTTCATTATGCTAAAATGTATTTGTAATTATTTTTACTGTTGTGTTAAATAACTATTTGTATACATATACATTTATATTTGAATAAATGCCCTGGTTTTGGGTCACCCCACAGCCATTGGCTAAGCCAAATTGGTTCATAACTGATGCTGTTTGGAAAGGCTGTCATGGTACATCATTGTGTCCAGGTAATAGCTTGCATCCAAGTCTGCCTTGACAAGCAAAAATATATGAAAATGTCCACATTTTAGAAAATAACTTAAGAAAACAAATATAAATGCTAGCACATTTTATCCTGTATGTTTTTTCAGTTTTCACTGTACTTCCTACAGTTTCGCTCTGATTCATGGTTTTCCTTGGTCCTACAGTCAACAAACCTTTTCCAGATTCTTTGTTTAGCATTGCTTATGCTTGCTAATTAAAAGTTGCTGTTGCATTGTTTTTATTCATAGCAAGTAATCTTTATTACCAGGCCAAAAGTTGGCATATATTTTGTCATGACTGCTTAATCTCTGTAGCTGGTGAATCCTTTCCCTAGGTCTTTTCCAGCCTAAATGATTCTATGATTCTGTGTCGACTGAGCCTACATTAAATTTGAGGTCACCCCAAGTTTTCATCTTTTTTTCCCTTCCTTCTGTTGTAGAGGGTTTGTTCACTTTGAACAGCTATTGCTTCAGTACAGATGGTATAAATATAGACTAGGTGTTTGAATACAATTTCTGTATGCAAACTGTCCTGTAATATTAATACAATTGTACATTTTCATTGTCTGGTGTAATAATTCACCAAAATTTTATTTCTGCCCCTCCCCCGGACTCTTACACACTTTGGTCTTTTTATTATTTATATGTCTGATTTTTAAAAAAAAACTTTTTAATTGAAGTTTGTGGTTTTCATTATTTTGAGACTTACAGTTTCTATGAATAGTTCCAAAATGTTCCCAGTTACACTTACTGAACTCCTACACGTTGCGACTTTACTTAGATTTATGATAATGCATATTCACAGTTTTGAATTTTTTATCCTTTTTCACAGAGTTGTCAAAAAAAAATTGTTCTTGTTTACTCTTCACATAACATGGCTCTTTTCCCCTCTCCTATCGCATTTCCTTGTAATGTATTTGCTTTATTCAAAACTCATCTTGTTTTCTAGATATCCTGGTCACCTTGATGAAATCATTAAATTGAATTTTTTTAATATCCTGTCAATCAGCTTGAAAAATATTAGTACTTTACTGGTTTTTATTTCACTATCAGACTGGGAAAACTAACTAGGTGCATACTATGGTGGTTTTCAACACCTGAAAAATCAGGGTTTTCATAGCAGATACTCCTCGAGACCTTCTGTATCTCTGTTGGTTTTTACTGTGGAATTAAATCAGTTTCTTTTTCAAGCCATCTAGTTTGGTTTTTTTCAGTATAACTGCAAATGTCTAAATTCTGCTTCAGTTTTTCAGAGTGCTTGGTCTTTGTAAATAAAGCTTTAATTGAGTTTCTGTCTCCTCTTTTTGAAAAAGTGAGCTGCTTTGTATCTTAACTTTGGGAAGCCACAGAGAGGAAAAACTATACAAACCAGATCTCTTAAAGAGATGGGTATTTGGTAAGTTAGTTATGCTCAATTACAGAAGTATGAAAAACTTAAATGCCTTTTTTAAAAAGATTTGCTGTCTGATACACCATACGCAATTAAATTCTTTAGAAAATATGAGAAGACAACAATGGGTACACTCTACCAGGGATGTAGAAGGCTGGGAAAGTTTGCAGATAGAAAGGTATCCTATCCAGAGCTCTAGAATAGTTTTTTAATTGTATTTGTTACTTAACTTGCCAAATGCTTAAATTATTTATCTACATCTTGTTAGAAAAAAAGTAGAAACGTGATATAAAACCTTGTTGTATTTCACTTCTGTAAGGCAGTACCTGTGATGTGATGGTTCGGTTATTGGTGAGCTTTCCGGCGTGTTTGGGACCAGCGTTGCCTGATTGCTTCCTCGTCCTTTTCTGCCCCTCTCCGTGTATCCCATTTGCTGCCTCCTGTCTTGGCTGGCATCGTAGGCTCTTTGGGGCTCACATGCACACTCTGCCACACTCAATGTTTTCTCAGCATAATAGGTTTTGAAACATAATTTGGCTTCTTAGCTATTATGGTTAGCAATCATCAATGATTTAAAATGGTGGTAGGAGTATAGTTTCATGAGCTGTACTCAGCTTTTAGGTGTGTCTTCCCAGAACTGACCGTCGTATGAATCCCAGTTCTCTTTTTTGAGAAGTGATTTGGCAGTGCTCAGGGCACTTGAAATTGTATGAGTCGGGCGGGGCGTCCGCCACCAGAACCTGCCCTCGCTGGTTTGTGAGAACATCATGGGATTGTGGGCAAAGAGCCCACCAGAAATGCAGCTGTCGGGAGTGGGCCACGTGATTTTTGTAGACATAATATATCATTATGTGTTGGAGCTCTCCCTAAGTGGTTTGCTAAGGGTCACGCAGCTGTAGTGGATGCAGGAATGGAGCTCAGCTCTGTATCCGCTGAAGAATCTTACTCATTTGCCTTTAACATACAGAAATAAGAGAAATGAAAACAAGCTTTGGGAATTGGAGAGAGGAGGATGAAACAAATCTAGGCTGGTTGTCTAGGAGCAGTATATCTTGAGAGAGAGACGAGATGCAGAAAGGACGTAAAAGATGCATAAATGAGAGACAAAGATGGGGCACGCATCGTGGAGTCAGAATGGGCACAAAGTGACAGAGCTTAGAGACCATAAAGGCTGGAGTAGCCAGCGGCATTTGAATTGCACCTCAGAAGCTCAGTATCTTTCGCACGGAAGGCAATGTATTAGTAAAATCATCATAAATGAAGAATAAGCACATATTTTGTGTGTGCTGTGAGTGAGCACCCTTCATTTCAGGTTGCACTGTACCATCTCCACAGTCGTCTCAAAGCTGCCATGCACCAGATTCAGAGCTGAATGATGACAATATATATAGGCTATCTCAGAAGCAGAAATATATCCACAGTCTACATATTTCAGCAAATGTATGACTGGAGGAGAAATACTTTTTTTTCCAAGGTCTTACAGTAGGATAAGGTTTTGTTTATGATGTGTGGCAATAGTTTCAGTCTACGTGGTACCAAGATGGCTCACAGTGTATCCACCAGCCTTGCAAGAAAGTAAATAAACTGCACTCTGACTGTCAGCAGTGTGACAGATAGCTGAGCTGTTCTGGGACATTACTCCTAAGAATTGTGTATTCTTGTGTTGTTGTTGTTTTTTTTTTTTTTTTTAAACTAGAAGATTTGTTTCTATAGTCAATCCTTAGTGCTTATAAATTAAATATTCAAGTCTTTGGTTGTTTTAAGGTAGGCATAGGCTTTTGGGTGAGCTCCCTGAATGACCTCAGACCGATCTCTTGCATCATTCTTATGGGGATGCTATAAGAGTTGTGTTTCCACTTACGAGACCCAGGTCCTAACACTTACAAGTTTTCCAAATGGGAATTAGAAGTGAAACATCCCCAAAGAAAAGAAATGCCAACTTGCAGGTCCAACGTTTTCATTAGTAATTGTTTAGTATTTTATAATACAGTAGTGTCTAAAGCCATGAATAGGTGGAGATGTCTGAGGCTTAAGGGCTCTACTGAGGTAAGAAATAGCAGAAACACTCAAGACGGTTGGTTACCTAGAGGCTTCAAAAGCCTACTCTGTACTTGGCCTGAGGGGTCATCCAAGGTGTGGTGCTTCAGTTTTGCTAGAGTAACGTTTTCTAACTGAATGTATTCCATCATGAAATCTATACAATCACATACAATTGTTAACTTATCCTTTCCCCATCTTACTTTGCAAAAAATTGAGAAATGCCCTTGTACCTAAGGCATGCTGGGCACAGTGGCAGGGCTACTGCAACCTGTGGGATGCTTTTCTCCTCCGTTGTCTCCATGTCTCAAGAGAGATCGAGCAGAGCAATTCCTTTTCAATGGCTGTAGTAGAAGGTATTTCCTTCTTGCCATTGATACTACAAGGGGTGTTTTCATCTCTGCGTGCTAGTTTTAGTTTGGCCGTCATGATGAATGAGGGAGCATAGGATAGATTTAGGGAATAGGTCTGTGCACTGTGAGATGAGATGGTTTGGGGGGAAAAAAGAGATGAGAAAAGAGAGTGCCTTTCAGAGGCAAGTGAACATGATAGAAGTGGAAAGAAGTAAAATAAATGCTTGCTGAATTCACATAGGAAAAGATGTGGCATGAAAAGAAAGGAAGCGTGCAGGGGGCAGGTAGAGGAAGAACGTAATAAAACGGAAGAAATGTTTCATTACAGAAAGAAAAAATTAAATCAGTTGCTGATGAGTGTGACAGTAATGCACTGCACTTAAATATAAGGCCTTGAACGGAGAGAATACAGGTTAGGAGTTCTAAATTTTATCATTTTTTATTATTACTATTTTGTTCAGACAAATAAATTATTTGACAGAAATGAAAAGCTTCTTTCAGGCTGAGGCCTGTGTGCCAGTTTTCACCACAAACACATTTTTAGAGTTGGGTTATAATCTCCTGGAAATAGATAAAAATGAAAATGCTGATACAGCCTGGAGCGTGGTAATAAGAATATGCCTCAAAAATAAATGAGAGGTTTTATTGCACAGCGTCTTAGGATGTTAGTGTATCATGCTTGCTTGTTGAATAATAATTTCCCATTCACATTGGTCCTGTTCTTCCCTCTTCTTCCTCTTTTTCCCCAGCCTTCCTCCCAGCCTGAGAGGACTTAACCAGCACTGCAGGCTTCTATTTTGTATGAGCATCCTCTAGTGCACTTCACTATAACGGTGAAAGTGCTGCAGTTCCCAGGCTAATTGCTCTTGAGCTGCCATGTAGGTCATCACCTCATCGTTCACTTTGTCTTCCATCCAAAGAGCTGATAAAACGCACATTGCTGCGCTGTGGCTTTCCAGTGGCTGTTGAAGGTTTGTCACAAATCAGTGTCGTCTTTCTGCACGTGCAGCATGGCTTTTTGCTCTTTGCCTGGCATAAATAGCAGGTGGTCCCCTTATAGGAATATTTTTATGTAAGCGAAGCTTTTCCATGTTTAGCTCTGCTCCTGCCTTATAAATCCAAGGTCAGGCAATAGGCAGCAGCTCCTGTAACCATTTTGCTGGGAAGGGTTCTCAGAAATACACCTTGGTGAAACAGCTTTCTGCAACTGCTGAAGAGTTAAAATAGTTGCTTAGCTCAAATGAAAAAGAGCTTTGTATATGTTGGGCACTAGAGCTCAGCTGAATCAGGGCATGTATAATTGAATATACAATTTTTTTTTTCTTTTATTTCAACCGCATTCTCTCTCACTTGAGAGGAAGCTGCATCTCTTGACCCTCATTCAGCAGTATGAGTGTTCCTATGTCACGTACTCCTGAATGAAAGAACTGAAACAATACAAAATTTCCTATTTTAACTGGCTTTTATGAAAATCACTGGCCAGTAATGTTAGACTGACATTTGCTTTCCTGCCCCTAGAAGGGACTCGCAGGACGAGGTTTTCTTCACCACAGTGGTGTGACTCCAGCAGCACAGGGGCTGTGTGTACAGGGCTGCCGGGTCGGTTCTTCAGTCATTTACACTAATTTCACACAGCTCTAGCCCCACTCATCACATTTTTCCCAGTTCTCATTAGCATCCACAGAAAGGTTATGCAAGTCGGTTTTCGCATGATTTTGATACTTATTTAATAGCAAAGATAACACTGTGCTCAACCTGTAATATTGCTTTCAAAACATGAATGCTGCTTGTGTCGCCGTCTCGGTGTCAGGTTCATGCAGCCAGGGCATGGATGCAGCCCTCGGGGCCCTTCCAGAAGCACACAGACATCTACAGAAGTGCCTGGTCAGGGAAGTGGATGATGTGCTGATTCGGAGCTTATGGCTGCCCGTCTGCTCCCTGCGGGAAGGCAGTGACGTTGCCACCACTGTCCTTCCCCAGGGAGGAATTGCTCCTGCTCTGGAATGTCTGGCTCCAGCCAGCTCCAGGGAAAAGGAGCATCTCTCAGCCTTCCTACCCACTGAGGTGTCTTTGTGGCATTGCCACAAAACATCTTCATGATTTAGAAAGGTAGAGCGTATCAGCAGCCATGCCCAGCTGTAATGTTAGGGTTTTTTTACAGAGTTTATGGTAAGACACAGTCTACCACCATTGAAAAGCTTTTTACTTGAGGAAAAAGGATATTGGGGTGGGAAGGAGAGAAATGGAAGGGAGGCGCTTACATGGTCAGTGTTCAGGGCTTTCTAGGAAGGGAAATGAAAGTGTGGGCAAGAATGAAGAAGAGGCCAAAGGTGTAGGTAGTTGCAAGTCAGGAGCATCCATTGGGATTTACTTCAGAGTACTTAAGGAATTAACTAAAGCAATCTTTGAATCATTAGTGCTGTATTTTTTTAAGAGCTTCTGGAGGGAGGGAGAGAAAGAGGGTCTGAGAGAACTAGGGATGGGCAGAGATGGATGTGGTCTCTAACAGGGAAAGAGGAGAAGTTATTGACAGTTATAGACCAGGTGTTAAAAAATCCCGGAATAAATTACTAAATAATTTGCAAGCACTTAGCGAGTAGCAAGGGAATACTCAAATGGATTTGTCAAGAACAAATCACGTTGAGCTAGTCCGATTTCCAGCGTTGATGGAGTAACTGGCAGAAAGGCTAAGAAAGAAATATTATACGTGATCCATTGTGACTTCAGTAACGCTTTTGACACTATTTCACTTGGCATTGTACTATGTAAACCAGGGAAAAAGTCTAAATGAGGTCTCTATAAAGTGACTTCTGCAGCGGTTGAAAGGCTGCAGCAAAGGTTTGGCTTTCAATAACTTGATAGTCCAAGTGGTGGGAGTCAGTTTTCTGAAGAGCTCTGTCACGTGCCCTGTTCTCTTCAATATTTCTTTTATGATTTGCGTAATGAATTTGAAAGTACTTATGAAAATTGTGGATGATGCTCAGCTGAAAGGGGTTATGAACGCTTTGAAGACAGGACAGGATCAGACTTTAAAATATTCTGGATGAATTAGGATAAAGGTCTGAAATGAATAAGATAGTATCCAGTGGAAGCCGCAGCTGGGAAGGAAAAATCAAATGTACAAATGTAAAACAGGAAATAATAAGCTAAGCAGCTGTGCTGCAGAGCAGAATCAGTGTTCATTTTCAGTGGATGACAAATTAAGCAGCTTAGTGGTGTGATGCCATTGCAAAGAGCGTGAGTCTTGCTGAGTTTTATAAAGACTGTATGCCCCAGGTGAAGCCGCTGTGGATGCTCTCTCCAGTACTTGGGTACCACGCTAGGAGAGAGGTTGGCAAACTGCATACAGGAGTAGGAAGGGGGATTGCTTTAGAAAACATGGTGTGAGACAGGGCTGAAGGAATTAATTTTTTTTTTTTTTACTTGAATTTAGGAATTCTCTTTTTCTGGGCTCATCAGTTCACCAAACGTTCTACTACTCAAATAAAATAATACAGCATTTCCAGATCCACTGGACTAGATCCAAGGAGAAGCAGAATTAGCACCATTTGAAATTGCAGACTGTGAAGCTGAGCAAAACGAGAAATAACCAGAGCTGTACAATTCATGGAAAAATGTTGAAGAGCTTTGGGGTTTGACCGTTTTCTTAGCAAGGGAATTTAAAGTCTTAATTCAACCCTGCTACTCCTATGACTTCTCCCCCACTGGAATTAATAGCACGGCACATTACCTTACTATTTAAACAACCCCTAATTATGATGTCCGAGAGAGTTTGCCTTCCAGGCTCTCCCACAAGTTGATGCTGCGCTGCCTTTTCCTACTCTTGCAGAGGAGCCAGTCCCAGCCTTTGCCTTGCCAGTCATACTCTCTTCAGACACCTACTTCTTTCCAGCCCCTCTTTTGGTATTTTTTCCACCCTTCTCATAGGAAAAATTCTAACTCAGATTCCCCAAAGTTGCCATCTCGTTCATGTTCTTTAGAACAAGTTAGTCAGTGAGCAGTTTTCCACCGCTTACGTTCCACCCTGATGCACTTTCTTGGACAACAGCACTGCTTCTTTCCAGTCTCTGATCTGCTCTGGAAGACTTGGGCATCATCTGCCAGAGCAACGGGCCACAGCTATGAAGGTGAGGTCACCAAACTGCCAGCTTTATCACTGGTCAGCCTGTCAGATCATCTCCGTTGCTGTAGGGACTGATGGTGCCCAGTGGAAACTGTCCAGTTGACGTGTGCTTTCAATCCCGTGTGCAAGTCCCTGCCTTGCAGAGCAGCACGGCAAGCACAGCAGCCTTGCACACCTCAGTTCCGCTACAAGATGCGTGGAAAACTGGCATCTGATAATTGTTGAGCCTTTGATGATATTAATTGGCTATGGATTATGCAGCTTCCTGGGGTTTTTAATTCTGTTACGTCTCGTGTATCAGAAGATCTTTCTTACTGAAACTGGAATGAGAGTTTATCACAGGTTGAAACTTCTGTATGGTATTATGATGCATTGCAGTAGTTATTAATAAAGTGAAGAATGTAGCAAAAAAGCTACAAATGCATCTAGGAAGAAAGAACTGGAGTGACTAATGATTTAGAAAGACAGAATTAGAATTTATGTACCATATAATATCTGAACCAGGTGTGACTGAAGTCACTGCAGTTGTGCTTTCCAAAAAACTAGTATTCCTTTCACCTGCCAGAGCACTGGGGTTTGGTTCAAAAACCTCTTGATGCTGCTGATGCACATGGAATCACACAGCAGTAAGAAATCCCCTGATGCTGGGCAGGGTGAAACAGAAGGCTCTCTTACTGCATGCGGCATACATGAGAGGTGAGGAAAAAGCATGAGGGAGACTTTTTTTAATTTGCTCTAAGCAGCCCCTTTAATAGCACACAGCTTAGTTCTCTTTTTTTAATCTCTAGGCTGGTGGCAGGCTGCAGTTGTAGAGTGCGTTGTTGCACGGGTTAATGATGTGGGCGAGGTCCCACAGGAGCACTTATGGTCTGCAGGGGAAACTTGTTTGGTGTTGCTTTCCTGGTAGTGATGGCAATTTGTTTTAGGAGCTAGGCAGAGTTGGCGAGGAGCAGGAGACGGGATCAGTGGATGGTTTTCAAGCAGGTACTTTTTTGGCCTTTTCATGCAGGTGACTTTTGGCCATGCAGAAAATGAAAGCAGCAAATGAGATTCCTTACACAGCAGGTCTGCCTGCCAGGCTGCATGGTTCCCCTTGTTTTCACCCAGAGATACTGCCTTCTTTTGAACAGAACTTTCTGCAAACATTAATAGATATAACATGGACTGATACTTTCCAGTGCTACGTGCTAATGGTGTTTTTCAGTTCATCCTAGCCAGGGAGAGCTGTGCAAGCCCTCTGACTGCAGAGGTGTTGAACATCTTAGTCTGGAGAAGAGGAGGCTGAGGGGAGACCTTATTGCTCTCTACAACTACCTGAAAGGAGGTTGTAGCGAGGTGGGTGTTGGTCTCTTCTCCCATCTAGTTAGCGATAGGACAAGAGGGAATGGGCTCAAGCTGCGCCAGGGGAGGTTTAGGTTGGATATTAGGAAAAATTTCTTCACGGAAAGGGTTGTCAAGCATTGGAAGAGGCTGCCCAGAGAGGTGGTGGAGTCACCATCCCTGGCAGCGTTCAAAAAACGGGTAGACATGGCACTTTGGGGACATGGTTTAGTCTAGTCTACCCTTGATTGGTTTAGTGCGGACTTGGTAGTGTAGGTTAATGGTTGGACTGGATGATCTTAAAGGTCTTTTCCAACCTAAACAATTCTATGATCATTTCACCTGCTCTGCAGTCTCGCTACAAACTGCATAGGAAAGGAGAGAAGGAGGAAAGCCTGATGCCTGCGCCTAGAAAACAAAGGAGAATTACGTATTTGAGACAAAACCGGAGAAACAATAAACACAGGTTCCCTGTGGTATCATTTTATAGTCCATTTCTGAATACAAGCTTATATTATATTTAATTTGACAAATATTTTCTGCGGCTTAAGCTGCCCTTGAGATGCTCCCTGTTTACCCCTGTAGTTTATTATAGCTAATGGCAATGGAGGTGTTTTTCTACAAAAAAAGTGGTAGCATTGCACAGAATTTTCTTTCTCACTCATAGACCAGATTTCTCCGGATTATCATGTGCAAAACTGCAGTCCCATTTTCAGATGAACTAATTGTCTGAATCCAAGTCTTTATCCCAAGTATTTAACTGAGAAGGTTCTATCCCTCAGCATCATAGCACAGGCACAGCTGAATGAAAGATGTTGTAGATGAGAGTCATCCGCTATACAGACCAAATACTTTGTGTTACAGGGTTTCTCACAATTCTTTGATGCAGACGGAGCGAAGTCAGCCAGAGGCCCTGCTGAAGGTCTTGCTGGTTTAGGACTGCTGTCTTTTAATCTCAAAGGCGAGACATCGGTGCAAATTCTTCTCTGAGAAATCTCCTTGTTCTGTCTTCTGCCAGGCAGCCAGTGTACTGCTCTCTGCTTCTCCAGAGGTTGTATTAGTATGCTTTGAAGGTGAGTGCCTTTGGTGTGATCACCTTTGGCTTTCCGTACATCCCATAGGAGAGGCCGTGGCCACGAGCCCAGCTGCGCAGAGTCTCGGCGGAGATGCTGAACTTTTCCTGCTGGGGCTGTTCCACTGCCAGCCGATATGAAATGTAAAGCTTGAACTTTGAAACTCCAATTCCTTCTGAGTGCTCATGCAGGGAAGGTCAAGCTGATGGACTGTCAGCTTTAGTCAGTCCCACGGGGAACGGCATGGCCTGAAATGTTGAAAGTTCACTCCATACTGCCCTTGCACAACTTTTTCTACCTTCTTTTTTTTTTTTTTTTTTTTAAATGTGAGAGTTTCTTGCTGCATATAACTGACTATTTCAAAAGATGACTGAACTTTTCTCAATTCCTTGTGGCCAAGTTGGCTACATCCCAGGGATTGCCTTGAGGTGTTTGTGGGGTGTGTTGTCAATCCAATATTTCACATCAGCATCTCTTAAATTTACTCTTGGACTTTGACTCTCAGTTGTAGTCTGCTGGCGTTGCTTTCGGGGCTAGTCCTTGCATACCTGTGAAAGGTGACAGCTTTTACCCTGTGTATTTTTAAATTATTGGCATCTAATAATATAACTTAGAATAGTTTTTACTTCCTTGAACTAAACTTAAATTAGGAATGTTTCATGGATCTCAGATGATCTCACCTCCACCTTCAGTCTGCCTCCCCTCTCTTCCCAGGTTGCCTTTCCTATTCACTAACAATCCTCCCTTTGCCTGGGGATGCTCACAGACACCGCAGAGGTTTCACAGTGCTGATGTGTCAAAATAAAAAAGTGCTTCTCCTCTTTGTGAGCAAGTGGACTTTTCAAATCCTGGATAAAGCTATGAGAGAAATCATTTTGTATTGTTAGTAAAAAGGGCAAAGCAGGGTTAATAATTCCATTTTCATTAGAGAGGATAGATTTCTTACGCTCTTTGACATGAGTAGAAAGAAGAAGGGAATTTTGGTATAGCGTGCCATTCTCCTGATTTTAAAATCAATGTTTGCATCTCTTCTCTTTCCCCCTAAACTGCTCAGACTTAATTACATTCTTCCATTAGGAACATAGGATTCATTTGCGTTATCAGTTATAATTAAAGAAAAGTCCATGGTAATTGCCATCTAATACGCATTATCATTATATGTAAATGTTGAACTCTTGCAGACAGCCTTATAGAGTCAATTAAAAAAATGATCTGCTTAAGATTAAATTCTTCAGACTTGTTCAGTTCCACAAATATGAATCATTTTGGCAATGTATTTCTTAGATTTAAAAGATGGCTGACGTTGACAAGTTGTCATTTATAATGCATGTTCTGTTTTCCCCACGTCTTGGTTTTCATCATTCCTGTGTGTTCCTTCCGCAAAGCTGCAGTGATGTTTTGGTGCACAGTTTTTATTGACCTGAGAAGATTAACATTTACTAGGACCACAACCTGATTTCTTTTATGCTACACAGAGATTCCATCTGTAATAAAAAGCATGTTGTTGAAATCATAAACATGTATTTAGCCAGCTTCCTTTTTAAATTACTAAGTATCCTCAGGTTTCAGAGTCACCGTTAAACAAAGATGACATTCTCTTCGTGAGAGTGAGCTGTTAATTAAAACCGCAGGCAGCGTTGAGACAGCGCTGATGGCTGGAGCATGCTGCCCTCTGCCTACAGAATTTAAGAAATGTATTTTGCTCCTCTGTATCTTTACCATTTAATCTGTACCAGTGGAAAACTTGCGTGCAGTTACCTTGGTGTTTCTTAGGAATTCCCTTCCCGTTTTAAAAGTTTCTTTGCAACATGTTTTAAAATCCCTGCTTTTAAGGTGATTTAGATTGTTACCGTATTGCTAAGACTGTAATGAAATATTACAGCCATGCTTTCTGTGAGGAGAGTCATCCTTTAGTTACGATAAATGAGAGCACCCTTTACCCACCTGTAGCATCTGTCTGTGTAGAAATTCAGGAGCCCTTTGTACTTTCTGAAAGTCATTTGAAAATAACCTCAGCATTGTAGCCAGTGTTCCCTTTCTCTCAATAATCAGGTTCATGCCTGTAGAAGCTGTTACTGATAGTGCAGTGTGCGCCATGTTTGCCTAAATAATCAGCGTGTCAGTGCTTCTGCTTTTTATTTTACATAGAAAGCCTTCTGGGACAACAGGCATTGTATAAAATCCGTTTCTTTTCTGATTTTTCTGATAAAGGCCTTTATGAAGAAGCATGAGGTGTTCGGAGAGCTTCATTAAAATTAAGTGTATTTTTCTGGAACTAATCAAGCAAAAAACCCAAGTGATTTGATATTTTTATGATTATTAAAATGGCGGTTGTAGCATCAGGCTCATGATTTGAAGAGGTTGATAATATTTACACCTGGATACCATTTTTACCATGTGTGCAGATCACCATGTGTACAGGTGAATGTTTGTGTGTTTAGGTGTGAGAGACATTATATAAACAATGTGAAACTAGTGGTTCCTTGTCTGTTTGTGATCATACTAGAGGCTTGTGGAGTTTCAACTGTATGGCAGTACGTTGTAGCAATCTCCCATGAAGGGTTCCTGTCTTTTCTGGTTTCTGGTTGCTGGTTTGAGCCACATTCCTTGTAGTGTTGTTGGCACGATGGGATGCGGTTGTGTCTCTGGAGACCCTGCAATCCTGGGCACCTCAGCAACCAGGTCTCCTCACTCCTGCATGCTGTGCTTCGTGGTGCTAGTGGCTGAGCACAGGGGACAAGAGGGGATGGGAAACATTGAAAGAGGCTTTTCTGCGTGTAGTGCGTTCGTTCAACTTCCCTCTCTAAACTTTTCTAAATTTGCCTATAACAGGGGGTTTATTGGATGCTCATGTTTATGGAAACAGTGTGAGCGTTTCTTTAGAGTAATACAACATTTCCATGAAACGTTGTCATGTCAGCCACAAAAAAAAATTCAATAGATCAATGATTCACAGGTTTGGAATGAGAGGCAGGTCATAAGAATTTTTTTTTGTTAAACAGTGAAGACGGAGTAAGTAATGGGCCTGTCTGTAATTCATCTAGCCAAAAATGTAGCAGGCTGGTAACCTCTCTCGGCTGGTTTCAGCTGGTCACCAACATCCAAGGGAGAGTAAAGGCAGGCAGATGGTGGAGCTGGGGTGGCTTTGCAGCCCTTCGGGCTCACTCATGCATATCCAGCCTCTCGCCTTTCAAGTTTCTGAGTAAAATGCAAGTAGTGATTTTCTTTTTTAGAGAATTCCATAAATATTTTAAATGCGGTGCAATGTAATGTTTCGTGAATTTTACATTATTTATTTTAAGGCTGGCTTTAATAAGAAAATCGAAAGTTTCTATGCAACAAAGAGCAAATAGAGCCCAGTTTCGCTTCCATGAACATTCCTGTGCGAACTACAGTTAAAATGAATACTGGATACTTATTCTAGGCTTATCTGGAATTTGCTAGGAGGCTGCTTAGATTCTAAGTTACCTTGGTGGCAAATAGGCACTGCAAAGCAGCTGGTTACAAGCACTGGGTAAGATTTGACTCAACTGTGCTGCAGTGTTCATGTTCTGGATTGCCTTTTGGAGTAATTTACTGCCTTTATGTCTCCCACACACCCTACCTTTCAAAGTGGCCTAATGAGACTAAGACCGTCATTTTGTAGTTTTGGTCAAAAGTTATTAGAGCCAGCAAAAACGTATTTAATTTTTGGAAGAGGAAAGTGGCAGCTCTTGCCAGTAGAGGGAGTCGATGGACCCTGATATGGGTCTTCTCATCCGTGCGCAGCAAGTGCTTGTGTTTGCGTACGGGTCCGGAGATGTAGGTGCTCTACTACGTGTGTGTACATACTCATCTTTTCTGTATGCTGCAGAAATATATTTTCTATTGAGAAAGTCCTGATAGGAATTTGTGGCTATGGATAAAACAAAACCTAATAAATACATCAGTGTTATCACGTTTCACTTTTAAATACAAGGGGGAGAGGGTTTGAATAATAATCACCTTGTTGCAGATACGTCAGACAAGATGACTGTTTTCACTGTTTTGCTGTAATTTTGGTAATATGTGAGAATTTAGCAAAATAAGGCCTTTTTTCTTTGTTACTCAGTTCTGTTCACAGAAAATCCTTTTTAAACCACTCAAAATACTCCAATTAAAAAAAAAAAAATCATGCCGGTCCTGGTCTTTAAAACAACATTGTCGCTGCAAGCCCCAATGCCAAACTCCTAGTCACTAAAATTGCCTTTTCTAACATCGGCACCAGTTTTTTTCTCCCTGGTAGTATTTGTGAACTTATCGGGCAGCCGTTATTAATTATTGTTTAACAAGTCCTAAATGCTTGTAGTTCTGCCACTTAAAATGACCTCTTGTGGTGCCGCAGTGGGTAAGGCAGAACAACAGGTTATGACATTGAGGGGCAAAGGCTTGTTCTTGCTGTTGCCACTGAGTTTGATGGTTTGTGGAGCAGCGGAGAAGCCCGTGCTGCCCCACGAAGGAGGATCCGGCGTTTCGGCTGGGGGAGCAGAGGGCAGCAGTGGGCTCCAGGGGCAGGGCATGGCGTGGGGTGGCCTGCTCTTACTAATCCACCCCAGGGACTTTGGTGGGAAGATGAAGGGGTGGCGGTGAGGGAGCTAGCCCCAGTGGCAGGATCCTTGTTTTCCTGTTGCCGCTATTGCCTCGGTGGCAGAGGGCTGGAGGCAGCTCCGTTCCCCTGGCTTTGGAAGCTCTGGTAGGAGGGAAAGGCAGAGAGGAAAGCTGTGTCTCGGACAGCTTTATCATGCTATTTAGGACTTGAATCAGAGCTCGGGGCACGTGTGTGGGAGCAGATACATTCCTGGAAGCAGCTACAAAGGACTGGTTATAGGAGGGCATCCCCTGGCAGAGGAAAAGCTGCTGCACCCATTGACGCCGTCTTTGTGCCTCTCGGACTGTGAGCTGTCTGTAAGGGAAGGGCAGGTTTAAGAAAGAGGTTGCTCAGTGCATTAGGAGGTGTGTTGACCAAAGCAGAAGACTAGATCCTGGGACCCAGGAGGTTGTGTCATATCTTACTTGTTCCTAAAGCCTAGACTGAGCATCTCTTGCTCCTTGCAAGTGGAAGATCATTCTCAGATTGAACAGTGGAGGGAGACTGTTGTTCCCTGTCTGCTGGGCAGATCTGGCTTTAAACTCAGGGATACCATCACCTCCGCTCCACCTTCTGATAGAGGGAGGAGCATGGTCCTCTTAGGGATGAAAAGTTGCAGTTGTTTCACATTTGTGACTTTGTGTCCTGGGGTTTTGTGGTGGTTCCCCCTGCCCAAAGTATTTGGGAACGAACTGTCTCATTTCAAAAAGAACCCCTAAGCGCTCCTTCAGCATAAGTAAAATAATCTTCATTTTGTTTTCATAGAACTATAGAATCATTTAGGTTGGAAAAGACCTTTAAGATCTAGTCCAACAGTTAACCTAACGTTGCCAAGTCCACCACTAAACCATGTCCCTAAGCACCACATCTACACGTCTTTTAAACACCTCCAGGGATGGGGACTCAACCACGTCCCTGAGCAGCCTGTTCCAATGCTTGACAACCCTTTTATTGGAAAATTTTCTTGTTCATCTTTATGTAATTCGAACCAATGGGGTTTTTTGGTCACTTGGTTTGTCTCCCAATCACTGCTCTGGCATCTGATGGCATGTGTCACTTCAAACCCAGCAGTGCTGTCACAGGGCATGCTGTGTCCTAGGCCTGGGGGAGGTAAAACATGACCTCGTCACAGGCCTTCGAGCCAGGGTAAGCAATCCGTCCTGCAGAGGCAGCGGACCAGTCTGCGGCAGGAGAGAAGCAATGTGTTGGCAATGACAGAGCCACCTCCGAGGTGGTTTTGAAAGCCGGTTCACGCTCAGAGAGGATTTGAAACATTTCCAGCCTTCTCAGTTTCCTTTTTCAAGCACAGAGCAATCTTCAGTTTTCAGTCTTGCCTTCCCAGCAGATGCACAGCACAGAAGCCTCCAGGTGCGTCTTCCTCCGGTGCTCCTTCAGCAAACTGAAAGTGAGGAGGAGACACACACTTGACGGTGGAGGAGGAAAGCTTCATTTGAGCAATATCCAAAGGATGCTGAGAAAAGAGCACTGTAAGAACCTGGCTAAACTTCAAGCAAGTAGATGTCGCCCCAGAGTTGGTTTTGACGCATGAAATAAAATACAGCTGCCATCCCTGAAAGCTTGTTTCTTGCACCCTGCACGGAGTGAAGGAAGCTTCTGCATCGTCAGGGATTTTTGTTTGCAGCAGGCTCAGCACTGCTCTTATGTTGAGTATATATACTGTAGCTAAAGGTATGAAGGGAAAACTTCTTTCTAATTTCTTACAAAATCAAAGCCTTCTTTTATGACACTTGTTTAATAATCTAACATAGCAGAGGGGTATGGGAAACAGCTCTTAACCTTGAAAACCAACTTGGAAAAAATGCTGTGAAGAGGATTTATAGGGTGACAAATTTAACAAGCCACTGAATCGCTTTTTCTCCTGAGATGTGAACTGTTATAGCTCTCCAATAGAGATATGGTGTAAAAGACCAAAAAAGTATGCTTTCAGTTTTAGAAAAAACTTTCTTTGTAGCCAAGTTTAAAAAGAAGTGGGAGACTTATCTTTGGTATAGTAAAATTTACAAGAGCACTTTTACATAGCTGTTTTTTTTAATTTCTTATTGGGTCTTACTGAGTTTCTTATTGTTTTGTGGCTGCCTTTTTTTTTTTCTCCCCCCCCCCCCCCCCCCTTTTTTTTTAAATCTGGTTCATTATTGACTTAACTCACATGTTCTTCCCGCTCATGAATGAAACACCACATGGTTCCCAAGCAGCTGGAGATAGAAAGAAAAGACAGAATTGTAGATTTTGTCACCCATGCCAGGGAGATGCTTTAAATATTATGCGAAGAATGGAACAAAAAGAACACTGGCTGTTAAAATTAAAAAAAAAAAAAAAAACCCTAAAAAAAATAACACCCCAAGAAACAAACTCCAAACATCTTTTCATAGTACTTTAAAAAAAAAAAAAAAAAAAGAAATTTTCTAAAACACAATAGCCTTTTGTGAAGCATATATGATATGGGTGCTCTGCTTAATTGTAATTCTTGGATCCCATTCATCAAAGGCATGACCTTTCCTTGTTAACTAAACGATTCATTAGCTTTTTCAGAAGATGACTTCCTGTGTCTAATGCTGCTCTGTGCTGAGATTTCGAGCAGGCTATTTACGTGCATTGTATTTTTCCTTGCGTTGTTATTGTAACTTTTAATTGAGGCTGTCTTTTATTACACTAGTTCTTACTGCCATTTTGCTGTAACTCATTTCCTTGCAGTTAGATATGTCCCATGCCTGAAATGCAATTTTCTTTGTTCTGGTAAATGCACAGTACAAGTTTTACACAAGTCCTTTCATAGGACTTTTGCATTCCATAATAACTAAGAATCAGAAAGCAGTGCCCCCAAGGCAGGATTTTGCAGTGCTTGAAGCATTTCAGGCAAATACAGTGTGGCTGGGGCAGAGCTGGCATGGATTAAAAAGAGGAGAAAATTCTCTGTGAGGGACTGAGGGTGAGTTGTGGGCATCTGTTGTTCCTACTCATCACTCACCGTGCGACCAGTGCAGCTCGGAAAGAAAAGGGGGAGAGAAAGCCTTTTTCTCTTTTGGCAGTCTCTGTTTGTTGAGTGTGACTGAAATGAGCTTGTTGGTCTCAGCATAACATTAAATGGAGAGGAAGAGATGTGATACAAACCATCATTCAAATCCATTGATAATGGCAGGGTTTTCTTCTAGAGCCAAAGACAGCCTAAACTGTCTTGTCTGGGAGCCAGGAGGAGGTGAGCTAGGCACTAGCCATAGCTCCGTGCCTCCCTGCGGGACCTCATCCTTAGTCCTGCTTAGCATTTGACTGCGCTTATTGGATTGGGATGATGGACTTGAAAAGGAACCTGTCCACAAAACCCACTATTTTAAATAAAAGGCGAACATTTCAACACTGACAGTATTTTTGCGTGAACAAAAAGTGGCTTTTTATTAGTCAGGCATCATATAACTACACTAAATGTACTGTTCCAGCAAAAATGTAACAGGGTATTGAAGGATGCACTATGATATAACTGTAGGGCCATTATTTATTTCCATGCTGAAGCTTAAGGTATTTAGTTCGGTTGCAATTTGCTTTTGATATCTGGGCATAAGTTTCCGAGCAGCCTTACACAAAGGGTGTCGAGTTGCCTCTTAATTAGTATTGAACCTTCTGGGAAAGGACTGCTGACTCACTATATAACTCACTCTGCAACTGCTTTGTCATTTGTCATACGCCACTAAGCAACTCTTGGGTATTAGAAACCATCCATCAGTACCTCCCTCGGCTGGATCCAAACTGACAGCTTACGAATGAAAGCCTCCCAGAATCAAAGTCAATCTTCTGAGCTATTCAGTCCCTTGAAACAAATGTTTCATGAGGAATAAACTGAATATTAATGACTCTGATAAGAAAACAAATCTTTACAGTCCTCTCTGCCATTTTCTCTTCTGTGTTTGTTCTTGCTCAGAGAGAGTGGGTATTCTTCTCTTGCTTTGCAGCTGTCCATGGGGTGGTACTCCAGGCTCCATGCAGGCATATCAATATGGTCCTACCCCTCTTCCAGCTCCTCTTTGGCTTAAAGAGCTAAAAGAGAGAACAAGGGCCTTTGGGCTCTGGATCCAGCCAAGGACTGGATCCAGAACTACAAATTTAGGGTGTGACATGCTTCTGATCATCTCAGCGCCGCTGGAGCCTACTGCATTACAGCTTTGGTTTGTTAACTCAACCCTTAAGGGAGAATATCAGTGAATATGTTTATTCATACAGGCTTTCAGATGTTATGTCAAAGAGTAGGGCCAATAGTTCCTATGAGAGCAAGTGGCAAGAGGAACTTGAGTTTACCTCTGCCAAGATCTTAAAGGGATACTGTCAATACACTGGGTTTGTATCCAGGCTTTATTAAAAAAAAAAAAAAAGAGGTACAATGTTGATACGGGACCCAGATGCCTTATTTAAAGGGGTTTGTATTTTGCAGTTGAGGTTTATACGTGTGTTTATCAGAGCAAGTGAAAAGTGACTAGGAAAGAAGAGACAAAATGAATATAAATGAAGTACTTTAAAATCTGTGAAAATTACTTCATTTTCCTCTCTGTTTTTGGTGGTAGGATCTTGAAGTTGTAAATTCAGTATTTTCAGTATTCCAAGTAGTCCTTCGAATATCTGCCCCATCCTTGTGCAAAAGGCAGGGAAAAGATTTGTCTACACCTCAGGTGCAGGCACATCCCAAATCTGTCAATTTAAAATGCCCAGGCAGAGGTCAGTGGGAAGTGCAGCACCCCGCAAAAGGCTGTTACACGTCAGAGACCCCCCAAATGAAGAGTCCTTGTGCCACCTTTTCATAGATAAACAGACTTAAAATGCACAGCCTGAAATGAGCATGTCAGTGGAATATGTGCTGCCTCTGTGTGTGGGTAAGTGTGTAAATGTGGGTTACTATTTTTAGATGTTTGTTTGTTGGGGGTTTTTTTAACGCTTATTTTGGAGAAAATTGAACATCCTCACTGAAGCCTCGTGTGAAAATGACATCAGTAGCTGCAGGCTTGTCTTCATGTCAATAAGACATGAATTGGCATAAATGAAACACCTCTTTCAGTAGAATGCTGTGCTTCTAATTAAAAGAAAAAAATCAAGACACCGGCATGTTGTTGCAGGAGGGAGTGCAGTGGGTACCTGCGTTATGATCAACTTAAGGAAGATGCTTCCTTTTTTGGCATCTTTTTGTATCCAAATGAAAGCAAGCAGAGATTTGGTATTTGGGGTTTTTTTTTTTTTTTTTTTGGGGGGGGGGGGGTGGGGTTGGTTTTTTTTTTTTTCCCACTCTGTTTCTTTATACTATACTAGGATTGTGCATCCTAACTTCCTGCGGCCTCACCCGTTTCCTCCAGTGTGCATTTGGCAGTACTGCGGGAGCCAGCATCCCTGTTGCCGGACTGCGGTACCAGCAGAGCTTCTCTGACCTGCAGCTCAACCAGCGGTAGCAATTGCTGTGCAAACATGGGCTGCCTTGGTTGCATTTGCTCTAGGTAGGGCTTCTCCCTCCCAAAGAGTAACTTTACCACTCACCCGACTCCGAATGTCTGAATTCCCTATTAACAGCCTGTACCATTAGGGGTTTTCCTCCATGACCTGGGAGATCGGTCTCGGGTGCGGTAGGCGATGTTGACATAAGCAGCTCGAAGCCCCAGTTCTGGCCAAATAGAGGATGAATCTTTAATGCCTTCTGCTTGAGCTGCATTGCGTTTTCATGCATCGCAGAAAGTGCTGCATTCAATCTTTATTTAGGTTTTCTTATCAGGTATGAAATGAGCTGATGGCAAAATCTGCAGTTACTTCAGATTTTTAAATGATGGAGATAGATGGCTGTAATCTTCTGTCATTTGACATGATTTTTACCCCTACATTTTTGTGCCCTGGCAGAAATGATAGGAATTCAGATGGTAATGAGGTGGCATCCAGATGCACGGCACACACACGCGTATGCACAAAATATTGATTTAAATATGTCCTGACAAGCTGGTCAGGCAGCAGTCTGAAGGAAAGGAAACTTTTGAAGTGAAAGAGCAATAATGACAATAATGAAGAGGCAGAACATTGATTTTAATACGTAGCAGCAGTATGAAGATCTGGGTCTGATGAATCAGAAGGGGGAAGCTGGCACAGGAGCCTGCTGTGATTTGTTGCATACATTTGTTTCCATTTTTATCCATTAGCAGCACTGTGAGTGTTCGGATGCAGCCGAGAGAGCGGGAATGGGGAGCAGGGGGAGGGGAACTTGGGCTGTTAAAGCTTTGATAGGTGGTGAATTTATATCAGCTAGCTTTCTAATTTCCTGTTAAAACACCCGGGCCCCTTATTCCTTGCCTTATTTTTAAAATAAATAAATAAATGGCACAGTTACCATCCCGTTTCTGCATGGCAAGCGGCAGCTCGGGAGCATTTCCATCACCTCAACAGTTTTATGGACCTTTCCGGTAAGGCAGCAGGTCTTGGAGGTTGGTGCAGTACCATTAGCATATGCCTCTGCAAAATATTTCATCCTTTTGTGACTCCCTTTTGATCAATAAAGTTTACATAGCTCTTTCCAAGTAAGTTCATAGAGAGAATCTGTACACAGCCTTCTCTTTGTGGTACTAAGTTTATTTTCATTGCTGAAGTGCAGCAGCTGGCGTGATGCAAACCTAAATGTATGTTGGGGGGGGGGGGGGGGAGAAGCAAGTGCTTTACAGCGATTGCTGTACAAGCTGGTTTTCATAAAGCCTGTGACACATGAACAAATACAAAGAAATTCAAGCGTACAGTATTGCCAACTTTCTGTCTCTGGCTGTGAACACACTGATCTCTGATATCTATAGCTGCAGTCTGTTTGTGTTCATCCAGGTAGAGTTTGACCTTACATTTGAACGCGAAGCTAGTGACATGCTATGGAATACGTTAATATGTGCACTTAAGAAGAGGAGAGAAAAAAAAAGAGAGAGAAGTACCTTTGGCCGCGATCTTCCCTTTAATTTAGTGCTGGTTTCTATAAAATTTCAGTAATTAAATAAATATTCAATAAACATTAACGCGAGAGAGAGATTTCGGGTTTTGAAGATAGCGTGACCATAGTTAATAAGCAGTACAGATTTGTAAATAATAAACTCTGTCACAGTTTGGAATATAATATGAAGTCAACAGAAGAAATACTAGTTCTTGATGCAATACTTCAGGATGTTTGTGGGTCTTTTGAAGTGTTTGGTGAATTTTAAACGCTCATGATCTAACAAGGAAAATACCTCAAAATGAGTTGGTTGAGAAACACCCCCAGGAGTTGAGTCAAGGATAACGAAGGCAGTAGTGGCTTAAGAACCTCGTTAACTGTTGATAAAATTAGCAGATGACATTAGATCAGGAGTCCTACATAGTAGTAAGAGTGGAGATGTGTTTAACTAGTCTTTAAAACAACTAGAAATCCGTAGTATGTGGAAGAATATCATATGACTTGGCAAGTTAATGCATCTATGGGGAAATAATCCAAGCTATGATGATATACTGTGAATGGAAAGCTGGGAAAGCAGTGGTGCATAGAGGGGCCGCCACGTGTGGAGAAATGGCAGTTGTGTTTGCTATACACTAATAGCAGTAATGCTTGCAAAAAGGAGTTACTAATGCTGTGCTAAGAAAGGGCATGTCACAGGCACGTCACGGGCACAGGAAAGTAACTGCCCCTACTTAAATGTCTGCTGGACTGCGCCAAGGCTATTAAATTAAATTATGGCTGCTCCCCATATTAAAACACAGGAGCAAACAGAAAGGGTTCAGTAAAAAGCAGCAGATGGATTTCAGGCCTGGGTTATGAGAAAAGATAAAAATTTATGTGTATAGTATATTTGTAGCCAACGGATAATTATTAGAAGAGCCCAGATGTCTATGGGAAGAGGAGTCAAGTTTTAAGGGAAATTTTGAAAGGTCACAATAGTTGCAGAAAAGTGTGGAAAACTAAGGGAAAAATTAGAATGTGTTATTAAGAGTCTTTCACTGAGATTTATTGAGTCATGTGAAACACCTTCAAAAAGATTTTTGACCATGTGACAAGATGGAGCAAAGTGGCAGCTTTCAGAGCAGCGCTGGGGTGGCAGAGGTGGGCTGCGGCTGGTGCAGCCCGGCTGTCTCCCCTCTGAGCTGCGGTGTTCGGCCCAGGCTGTACCTCTTCTCAAGCCCCTAAAGCCAGCCTGCGAGCATTGAACTCATCAGGAGTTTAAGGTGGAGTTGTTTGTGCTTTTAAAAAAAATACACAAGTTGCAGGCAAAATTACTAGTTGGTTAGTGGAAATGTAATGCAGAACTTGAAGTTTGATGTCTGTTGATAAGCTATTAATTCATACCTGAAAGTGCAAAAGAAATGCGTGAGAGGCTTTTTGTGTAAGAATGCTGGAATATTAGAAAAATAATTAAAACAATGATTTGTTACTACTAACTGGTAGTTCATAAGTGATAAGTTTACAATAATACATGAAGACTTTGTCCTTTATAGGAAGATATCTAGCGCTTTGGGGTTTTTTCCAGGTATCCTTTTAAGTTTCTGTGATGAACATTTGTTTTACTGACTGGCATATTTTAGTTTTCTGTTAGGCTTTTCTTGAATACATTGTTTTGCCTCTGTATTTACATGCTCCCAGTTTGTTATTCAACATTATTGTATATGATGTCATGTTTACCTTAGGAGATTGTAGGATTTCTCTGATTTAAAAAAAAAACAAAACAAAAAACAAACCCAAAAAAACAAAAGAGGGACACGCCTCACACACACACCTTGATAAATATGTATACAGACTTTTAAGTGTTAATGTTGTCTGGCCAAGCTTCAGACTTTTTTGAAGAGTTTTTTAGAAGAAGCTATTAAGTGTGATGAATAACAGTGGGACACCACTAAAGCACTAATGAACCATGGAGAAATGACAATAAAACAAGCTGGAGGTTATCAACCTTTTGCTTTTGAGACTTAGGTTACAAATGGTTCAACCCCTTGCCTAGGAACCTTTCCTTTGTTTGTTTTGTTAACTGTTTCCTGAAAGCAAAACATGATGATAATTTTCTTTGAGTTATACATGTTAGAGATGTTCTCTTTTCCTGATGTAAATAACATGCTTTATGCTACTTTGCACATGCATTTTTGCAGTCTGTTGCTGTGGATCCTGTCCTTTCTTTTACAGTAAAAGGGAAGGGATGTGTGGGGGTGAGGGATGATGCACAAAAGGGTTTCTCTGCTCTTGGAGTGTTGGCACTGTCAGAATGTGAAGCAGTTTTGGAGCATAATGGGGCAGTTTTTCTAACACATTAGGAATTCTGATTATAAAAAGATTTTTGTGTGAGTGTTAATTTTATATTTGATAAAACATGTTCTGTAGCTAGTCCTATCTTTTAATAACATTTTATTTGTATAGGTTTCACTGTTGTGCAAACCTTATTAGTATTTTAAGGATGAAAATAGCCTGAAGGCTCTTCCAGTCCATTTTTTAATGGTGTCCATTTCTTTTATTCAAAGCAGTAGTTTAAAGTAGATACAGACAGCAGGAGGCCATCACAGTCTCATCTTTTGCTTTGTATACTTCCTAAGGCAAGAAAAGACAAGTAGGATGTTTGGTTACCCCCCACGTAAGCAGGATGTGGCATTCAGCCTGTTATTGTTACAGCAAGGCCAGTAATTGATGTTTTGCAAAAATGCATATTCTAGAAAGGCAGGCAGGCGGTGGCTCTTCAGAGAACCATTTTTATAGTTTCATCCATCAGTAGATCTTCCCATCAGAAGGTGGTGATTAGTTTGAATTTTACCGGCTTTGAGTTCCAACCATTTGTTTTTCCTTGTGCAGCTTTTGATTGCCTTCCTTGTCTATCAAGTGATGGAGAAGCTCTTGAGCACTCAGCACATCCTTCCTACGACAGCTCTTACACACTGTGTAATCAAGTCACAGTCCAAACTCTTCCAATATGATATTATGCTTGCTGAGTCTTTCACTGCATGAGGCATTTTTATTGCTCACATCACTCTTGGTACTCTTCTTGACACCCTGTCCAGTTTTAAAACCTTTTAGAAACAAACAAATCCAAACCAAGCAAAGCCCAGCATAGATACTGGAGTTGAATATTGGGTTCTAGTATAGGTCTCCCTACACAAGGCAGGTAGCGATCTTTTCGGTACTTGTTCTCAGTCTTCCCCCATTTTTACAAGCAATGATTGTATTAAACCTGTTGTCGCAGTTGCTGTTCATTTACTTAACTTGAATGATCTGCTCAGTCATTTTTAGAGTCATCATATTCTGGGATATGCTGCCTGGTACTGCAGGTGTGGTCTGCGTTCCTCGTTCTTATGTCTTGTATTTGGATGCTTAATTGTGTGACTTTTCAATAAACTATGATGATAAAAGTATTTGGTAACACACAGAGGTTTTTTTACAGCATGCAGCACTGGGAGATACCCAAGCTAGTTCTCGTTTAGCTGCCAGACAGAGTCTGGTCATAGTAACACAGAATTAATTCAGGCTAACTCACTTTATTTCCGAGCCTTGAGCTAGGCTATTGAATTCAAAGTGTACTGGGTTGGGTGGTGCAGCAGTCCCTGGTGGGCTGTAGGTATCTGCAGTGGAAGAGCACACAAGTCTCAATAGGTCTCAGTTCTTATTTTTTATTTGCGATTGTTGCTCAGAGGTTTAAATACCTTTTAATGGTTATAGTTCAAATGGTGATTCAGTATGCCTTAATTATTCATTAATTCCATTTTAAAAATTGTCACGTAAAACAAAGGCTTGGGATTTAAAGGCTGTACAGAAGTGTCAATGGTACTGGCCATGTGCTGTGATGTGCTGATGTACAATGATACAAGACTTCCTGAGACTGCGAATGCCAATATATTTGCACAGAAACTTCAGGGATGTGCCTTCTCATGTAGGTGCCTAGTTTCAGAAGATGCCAGAGAAGACCTGGTGTGGATGCTAGGCTTCAAATTTGAGGCCAGCTAAAGCCATGTTTTTTTCACAAATTTTACTTCAGAACACAAAACGAGACGAAATAACTTGGTCATTGAGTCACAGGTCACCATGTGATGGAAACCAAGTGCAGGGCAGTCTGTAGAGTGTCGACACGGCTGGTCTCAGGAGGCCACAGAATACGTGGTACCAACCTTACAAAATGTCATCAGCCACAGCCCTAACAGCACTGGTGAGTTGTAGTAGTGCTCCCAGGTGACAGTAGGGGAGCAGAGCGTGTTCATGCTGCAGAGGGATCCAGGGAGGCACAGAAGGACCTTCTCACTTGGCAGGAAGATTTCGTTCCTCGCCCCAACTCTGCTATGTCTTTCCTGTTCCCTGTGTGTTAAACCAGACTATGGTAACAGACCATTGTGCTTTGCCTTCTTCTGTAATGGTGGCTCATTGTCAGTCCTCAGAACATAGCAAAATTTTCAAATGAGTCAAATTTTGTGTAGCCAAATGGAAAACTCCCAGAAGGTACGCAGGGCAAGCCTGGGATGCAGTGTGCTGTAGTGTGACCTCCAAGCCTTTGCAAAGTCTGCGCACACAGACCTGGTGTGCAAGTGTGTTGCAGACAAATGGATCAAAAGGTGGGGATCATTTCTTCCTGCAGACATCAGCAAACTGGAAACTGCAAGGTTCATATCACAAGCCTACGTCAGCACTAGGATCACACCATTCCTGTTAGGGAATTCTCAAACTTCATCCAAAGGCTGCTCAGTACCTACCCGTCTGCTTCCACGGTGGTACTGCCTTGTGCGGCTGGTGTCACCGTGTAGCACGGCTTGCATAGGGGCAGGACAGTGCTGTGCAAGTTTGGGAATCAGAGTAAAATGTGAACCTGCTAGCAAGTTAACAGCTCTATCCAACAAACACGTAATCCAGAGAGTCCGCACACATTGTTCAAACTGGAATAGTTTTTTTTCTTTCCCCTGTTGCTTCTTTTTCCCTGTCCTGTATATCCAATCAGTTTTTCCTGGATTTTCCATTTATCTTTGGTTTTCAGACACACCAGTTCTGCTTCTGGGATGCAATAGTTGATGTGGCTTGGGAAGGTGCAGTGGTCGGTGCCAGATGGCTGTCCCTTGCTCATACCGCACGCAAGCATACACTACACGAGCTAATTTCAGTATAGAAACCTACTCTGGTTTGGAAAAGCAGCTGCTACCATGTCTTCCTGCAGCTTGCACACAGGTAGGAGTACAACTGTGTCAGTGAATCGGTGTTTCCCTTCATCTTGCAAGGCTTGGAGGTATTGCTGGTTGAAACTCTGCTTGTGCCATCCCTAATTTGTGCTGCATCTCTAGAGCTGTAATCTTCTATTGCCGTCCTTTTTGACAGTATCTTGAAAATAAAAGTTTGCCCATAAAAACATACTGAATTAATTCCTAAAACTCTTCCATAGTAGATTAAATGACCGTATGTTATATTCTGGACTCATCCCTCCAAATACACATTTTATTTTCTAGTGTGATATTCCAATTTCACGGCTGCTAAATAGGTTGATAAAAATATGGAAACAAAGCAGTATAGCTAGAGAGAGGTATAATTATTCCATTTTTGTTCAAGTGGTTTCAGTGGAACCATAATCTTTTTTTGTTTTTAAATGAGAGTAAAACCAGCTGTTTTCTGCTAAGTGTAAGAGATTGTCCCTGCTTCCAGTATGGTAATTTTGAGGAAATGCTTAGCTGTGTTTTGTTAAAAGACTGATGTAGCAATAGGAAGGTCATCATTTTGACTAATTGAAAAAGCTTCTACAAAGTACAAAGCCTTACCGAAATTGTAATTACAGCAGTCCTTAACCATTTACTGCGGCATGTGGATGCTACTTGTAAGGCAGAGTCATCCTTTAGTTTTGAGATTACATTAAATCCCAGAGCCTGTAATTATATGCATGTTGCTGGCAGGAGCCCACGCTGGGCTGATTGTGTCCATTGAACAGGGTCCTTACGTCGTGTTTCTCTCCATGAGAACTACAAGCGTCCCAGAAGGCGCAGTGCCGTTTGTGGTACCTAGTCCTTTCGCTGCTTCTTCTGCTGGGAGGGCAGACAGACTACCTTGGTTGTGGTTTATTTCGTTACATTTTGAAAAAATCATAGGTTCTTTTACTGATTGCTGGTTCAGAAGATACAAGGACAAATTATTAGTAATGCTCCTGAAAGAAAGCACTCTCCTGTTATCATAAACCAAACCACAGAAAGGGTACAGAGACATGTACGTACTAGAAATGGAGCAATACCTGAAACGGTTCACAAGCTATTGATTTCATGAAGAAACTTCTTTCTGAATTAAATCTCAGCTAGTTGTGGCTATGCTTGAAATTACCTTTGAGAGACTGCAACGTACTTGTGCTACTAAAAGTTTCTAATTTTTGTGGTACATGCAGTATCTTCATATTTCATAATTCTCCTAAGTCCCTAATTGTTTTAAAATAAAGATTTGCAGCTAGGAAAGCCTGGGAAAAGCTGAACAGGCAGCAACTGAAATAAGATTAGGAATGAAAAGTCAGAGTTGTGCTACATATCTCAAAGGTCTTTTGAGGACAGTTTCTCCAGTAAGAAACATCTCTCAGCCTTTGTATATCAACGTGGTTTCACTGCAAAGGACAGTTTTAATTTTTGCCAGTAATTGATATGGTCTGGCATAAAGCATTTTTGTGAAGCTCTGGCGTGGGATTGCTGTGAAGATAATGTAGGGAATGCTGTTCCTTACATTATGCTAGAGGGTAGGGTGTACTGGAGAGCTATTTTCATATAGCAAAGGTGTATGTATTCTCTTTCCTTTAATATTACATTGTAAATTTTATAAAATGTATCGCTAAATTAGACTTCTAAAAAAATCAATTAAAATGTGATTCTTTGCTATATTACAAAATGCTTTAACAAAAAGCCATCCCCAAATGTGGCAATCCTGACTGATTTTACCACCAGTTGTTTTAATACCTGCTGATTCAAAAAGGCTAACGTTGCTTGGAACCAATAAATTAACATTTTTTTTCCTATCCAGAAAGCCCCTGAATTATTTTTTTACTAATCTATTCCTAGGCAATGAAGCTACCATATTTGTATGGTGCCATAGCAATGGTGTTTTGGCATCCACTCAGATCTTCCAACACATTTATTCTCATCACCTGTTACCACTTTCAGCACACACGTATCCTTGCTTTCCAACATCCTGCACCTTCTATGTGAAATGTTCTCCAGAAATGGTCCTTGGAAGCCACCACACCTCTAAACAACTTATCATGACCTATAAAATCTTCTGCTGCAATGTCTGCGTGAAACTGTCCGACAGTGTTGCAAAGGTGGTTAATACAGCTAGAAAACAGCTGCTGTAGTATTTAATAAAAATGTAAATTTACAAGACTCTCCAAATTATGCAAAGCTGACAAGTTGTCCGCATTGATAATCTGAGCTCTGGGGAACAAGGGGATGGTTTTGTTGGCATTTTCCTTTTTATTCCCTCTCCCTGTAACAAAGAGGAATCTTTGTAATAAAGCACTATCCATTGCAAAATGCTGGATTGCCCGAGTCTGCTGCTGCATGGGAATACAGCTCGTGTCTTTGGGATGAAAAATGTTCAAATTTTGTTTTGTGAAGATTGAGATTCCTGTTTTTGTTGCTAGTTCTTGATTGATACAAGGACGTGTCAAACACAATAGTGGAAATGTTTCAGTTTTCAAAACAGAAGTATCCATATGGTCATTTATTATTTTCAGAGCTAAATTAATTCTCTTTCTGCTTAAAAATATGACTTCTGTTTTGAATAATGTGGTAGGTGCCAGTGGTATCTTTTAAAATGATGGAACAAAATATTCAGTTGTACAAAATCTTAATACAGTCGGAGTTCATAATACTTCATTTCAGTTTTCTTATCTGGATGGATCCGCTAGATAGCATTTGTGTCTTCCTGTCACATTAAACGTTTGATATCTGTATGTCTTTCTGGTTGCCTTAGTGTTTCGTTGAGGCTGTAGTTTGAGTGTATTGCTGTCTTCATTGAACCCCATGGGTTGGCTTTCTAAAAGGACTGGCTCTTCGGTGTACACCGCTTTGACCAAGTGAGTTGACTGTGGTGTATCCCCTTCACAGTGGTGGCACACAAACTTGACCCACAAAGAAAAATAGGACCATGCGACATCCAGAAACAGTGATGGCAGCTCACATAGACAAATCTCCTGTAAAGTAAAAGAGGGGAGAGGGGTGTAACTGGATTTAAGATGCCGCTCAGTTGAAAGGAAATATTTGATGCAGCGTGTGAGTGGAATTGAACCAAGGAGATCTTCTGGGCATATATTCCTATGAAACGGAAGGGTGTGAATATTGGAGTTATGTTTTCTGGATAAAAAATGAATTTTTCGCAAACAATTTTTTTTCTTAAAACACAGTTTGATACCTTGCAGTATTTGTATTCTTCACTGAATACTGTATTTTCATGGAAATTTCCTGATTGTATCTAAATGTCACACTATATAAATGGTATAATCTTCAGTTTAATTTAGAGAAATTTCATGACATAAATTTTTTTAACGTGCAGAGAAGTGTAATAGATCTTAACTTTTTTGATTCATTTATTTCAGCTACTGTGATCTGATAAGATTAACCAGAAGATGGTGTTAAATAGGATACATACATTATATACTGCCTGTCTTATCATTTGGAAATATAAGCTTCTTTCATCTGGTGACCTTCTGCTGAGTATTTATGAATATAAATTCAGTTGAGAAAATATTTGTGTGTTATATATATCCTAGAGTTTATAAATAACCTTTCAGACTGCTGAAGAAAGGAATGAGTGCAGCAATAAAAGTGATACAAATTCATGGTGCTGTCCAAAAGGATCAAAATGAAAAAGAGATTTTTACAGATGAGCCCAGAGAAAATAGTAATAAAATTTGTAGCTCTGTTAATTACTAAGGAAGAAATGTAATTAGCAAAGACTTTAACCTGTGTGATACAGAGTATAAATAAGTTTTCAGTCTGTCTGAAGGTTTTTGATCTCCTAGTATTACATTACCTACCCTTCCTCCCACTCCACCCCCCCCCTTTTTTTTTTTACGTCCTCCCCCATTTTTTCTCCTGAACAACCGACTGAGTCCAGCTGCAGAACTGAATGACTGACACATCAGAAAATGATGGCTGACTTTTGGAAAGTTGAGACATTTAATAATCACAAAATCCCTAATTTGGTTAAAAAAAAATATATCTTCTGAGCAGTTAACAATACCTGAGGTGTACTTAAATTCATTTCAGAAGCAGGACTTTGGGCAAGAACAGTTCTGGCAATCCTAGTGATTGCTGTCCTGCAAGAAGGTGGTAAAACCATGAGCATCATGAGTGAATATTTTAGAAATTGTTCCAGTAACTGGATTACTTTTCTTGAACTACCAAAAACCGGGAAAAAACCCCGCAGTAAATACAGTATATCATTACATTCAGTGCTGTACTTGAAGTACGAAATCTTTGTCTTACGAAATCTTCATGAGGAATTCAAATCTGCACGTGACCTCCTTTGGCAAGGACGGAAAAATTGTCTTGAAGAAACATAAGCAAAAAATAATCCTATTGACTTGGTTGGAAGTGGCTATTGCTGTGCTTCAGAGGCTGTTTTGCATATGCATCAGTAATCTAGAACAATACAATAAGCTTTTTGGATCAAGGACTATATCTTTTCTCTGTTAGTAAGCTGCTTTTGCATATGTATCACAGTTTCTGTATTGCTATTACATTTTTGTATATTTATATACATTTTTACATAATCACCTTGGGGCTCAGCACGTCCTTACACAAAGGCCTGATTTTTTTCTCCCGTGTCTGAACTCTGTTTGTCGCGACCTCCTAGCTCCGTAAGTGTGCTTTCTTTTGCTGCCTCTGCCGAGGGGGCAGAGCCAGGGTAAGTTGTGGAATGAGATCACAAAGACAAGTAGGGAGCAATTCTTTCTCATGGTGTAGATGCAACCTCTTGCTGTTCTCTGCACAGCAGAGGTCCTCAAGGAAGTAAAAATTGCGCTCTGAAGAAGAGACTACATAAAGCGGACTCTTGAATCAGGCGCTGCTCACCACAACCACTTTGTTTTGAAGGGCAGGAGGAGCACTGCAGGCTCACCTGGCTCTGACGCTGGCAGGTAATGGCAAGGTTTGTCTCCAAAGAGGAGGGAATGGAGACCTGTCTGCCCAATTTAGGCAGGGCTGACCCCGTGCTCTACGCAGTCTTTCCTTGTCTGCATTGACTGGGAGGAATCAACAAATATTAGGGCAGCTGAACGATCATCTTGCAGTATCTTCTGGTTACCCTTGAGGTGTAAGGGGAGGTGTTTAAATGGGTCTGTCGGTGCACGGTAAGATTTACAGCATCAAGGACAGGCACCTGGCAGATGAAAAGATGGCAATATGGATTCTGGATGCTGGTCCGCAGAAAGGGAGCGGCAAGTCCAGGGCAGATTTGGCATCTCAAACCTGAAAGAACCATGAGAGGGGGTTGTGTGCTGAGGCCGTAGCCTTGTGATGGTGTCTGGAACAGCTTTTCCAGTGGAGCATAAAGAGAGGAAATTGGATACAGGGTGGTATTGATCGGTGTGATTGGTGTGAAGTCCTATTACCTGAGCAGGAGGTGGCAAGAAAGAATGGTGGCAAATTTTCTCCTCAAAAAGCATATTGGCAGCATTGGCAGACGGAGCGCCACTTACTCTTCTCTTGGTTTTGTCTTTATGGGGGGACAAGAATACACAACTCCTCTCCCGTTTCCCCTGCACGACAGTCCAAGATTTTCCATTTTCTTCTCGGACCACTGAATTACACTGGCTTGAACCTCCACGTTCTTCCCTTGCTTTCACCCCTCTTTGCATTCCCTGTCCTTCCCTGGCCAGAGGTCTTGCGGTTACAGGGCTGGAGTGATCAGCCCATGGCTTCGCGTGCGTCTGCTTTTCTGATGGTTGGATTTTACAGCTGTTTGGAACAACAGCTGCTACAAGAAGCGATAACAGGGTTGGTGAACAGATGACTCGATTACCCCTATCTGGTTTTAATGACGACGAAATAAAATCGATTTTCACCAGGCCTGTCTGGGCAATTGCAACTGTGCTGATGGAATGTTTCACCTTGGCCTTGGAAATACAGCTGTTGCTGTAACCAGTAAAACAAAAATAAGAAAAACAATTGCTGTAATAGTGAGTTGGAATACGGGAAGCACAGAGCTGCTGATGCAGCGCAGAGCTCTCTCCGGGCAGGGCGAGAGAGGCGGCTCTGAGTGTGAAAGCTGTCCGTGCCTCCTCCTGGCTTTCTGTAGCTGATGGTAGAAGAAGTGCACCCTAATGCTGGGCCATAACATTAAATACAGCAATGGGTAGAAGATGTCAGAAGATAAACTGAGGAATTTTGAAATCAAAGCAAGTGAATGGGAGAGAGTGTATGAAGACAGTTTTAAATATATCACCCAAGTGAAGCAGAAGTCTTGACAAAGAAATAATTATCTTTTGTTTTAAAGGAGAGTATCTGCTGCAGCGCTTGGTTTCTGTGCATAAATCTGACTTGGCAAACTTTATATGGCTTATTTTTCTCTGCTTGCTTGCTTGGTTTTTAGAATGGGTGTGGAGTTTTGTCTTTTCCTAAATTTTTGGCTCCGTAAAGGTGGGATGGAGCTCTTGCTTAAGTGGTGTGCTCCACTTCATAGTTTTCTGAATGAATTGTAAAGGCAGGTTCATTTGCTGTTTGAATAGGTCTAAGAGGCTGTAAAACTCCTGGGGGGCTGAAGAAATCTTCCAAAATCTTACCAAATGGTGCAATGTTTGGCGAAATAAATTCTCAGCTGCGCTAAAAGCTGCTCTCTTCTCTAGCAAGGGGAGAAAACCTGATTCACTGTGTGTTTTCTATGCAGCATCATTTTATTTATTTTGGTGTGATCAAATGCTCGGCGGTCCTGCCCACACACAACAATCCATCGCTTCCCTCCAACTCTCGCCCTCCCCCTGTGGTCTGTGCTTCAACAGCTGTAATACACTTGTCTACAATTGTCAAAAAAGCTTTCCTGGTGATAAAAATGAGGCTTTTTCTTTCCTTCTTCCCTACAGATCTGTAAGATTACATCTTTAATATGCTTTGATTAGACTATTTGCCATTTGAAATAGGCTCCTTCTCCCCCAGAAGTAGTATTCCGAGTGTTTTTGCCCTATTTATCCAGAGGGAACCGTAAGGGAAAGGAAAGGAGCGAGGAAAGAGAGAGGAGAAAAATCGCCACGTCTGCTGAAACGCGGGGCCCTTTGCCTGGCACAGCAACCATTGCTCCCTGCACAGTTGGGGAAGGCGAGAGGCAGGGGAACGGCTCCCTCTAATATCCCTGTCCGTGCTGTGCAGTTGGATGCTTTCTAGCTTTTAAAGAAACACGGCTTTTCAAGCCCTTCGTCTCCCCGTGCAGGTGGTGGTGGTGGTGGTGGTGGTAGTAGTGAATGACACAGCTTTGCTGGCTGGCACGGAGCTGATCTCTGCATCAGCCAGGAGGAATTAAGCTTTGTCACTCCCCGCCGGGGCTACCTTTCGCCTGGTATGTGCGGGAGGAGGAATCCAGAGGCTCCTGCTGCATTCACCCGAGCAGAGCCCTGAGCGCGCTTTGCCAGGGGAGGCAGGCGGCGAGAATGATAGCTGTCTCTTTTAAATGCCGCTGTCAAATCCTGAGGAGACTGGCTAAAGGTAACGTGCTTTCCTTCTTATTCGTTCAGGGGCTCCGTTGCAGCCTTCCAAGAGGCACAGCCTGATGTTTTTACTTTTAAATATGACCGTCCTTCCAGTTTACTGTCAGGCAACAAAGAACTCTGAATACAGAAAGGTGTAGGGGCTCTTCCAGTTAAAATCCTTACATGTCCCATGCTGTGCTCCTGCTAGGAAGATAGGTTCCTGTTTTCTTCTTCTTTTTTTTGCTAAGAGGGGGATTTTTTTCTAAGTGAGGTGCTAAAGTTATTGTGGGGTATAATTGTTTTGTTATTTCTGCTAGCCCCTCAGAGGAGTCCCTCCTGGGTCAGTGCATGCTGCCTTACTGGGAACAACTGACAGTGATATTCAGGACCTATACCCAGGATGAGTTTCTGTTGTTTAATGTCTTCCGTAAGCAATTTCTATCTATGCTTTACATGTCAAAGACTGTTGTATGTGATGAAGTGCGGATAGCAGTGTGTGTTTTTTCAGGGCTCCACTCGCATGTCACACTTGTGAAGTTAATTTGCCTGTTAGAGCAGTGTGCATTTTATGTTACTGTAAATCTTTGTAGTCTCTGGTTTTATCGCTCAGAACTTTAAAATACTATTTGCATCTTACTCTGAGTCCTGTGTGATTATTAAAGCAGCTATGGGAAAACCTGTCGGGATAAGATACCTTCCCTCTTCAGAAATGAACATATCTTAGTTTCTAAAAATAGCTTAGTTTTTGTTTTGTTGGGGGTTTTTTGGGTTTTTTTTTTTTAAATCTGTTATGTTTGGTAATTTTTCCTTCTCTGTGTAAAAAGGTTTCATTTGGGATTTTGGCTCGATTTTTTGGTAGAAACTTCCAACATTACAGCAGCATTATGTATCTGCAAATAAGAAGCTTCTGTTTTTTAGCTTGGGTACTGTGGAATATTTAATGGCCATTACTGTGCAGCTGGAAATGCATCCATATGTGAATGAAACTATTTGTATCAGCCTAGCTTGAAAAATCAGAAATCTTTGATTATTAGTCAGTATAGCTCAAAATCAATTAGCATTTTATTTTGCAGAAGCATGAAAGAGTAAGATGCTAATACAATGAGGTCAGTAATGGGAAAAGAGAAGAATATTGCAATCAAACTTATATAATGCATTTTCCTGTTCTTTAGATTGCTGTATGGGGCCACACTGTTCAAAACATATGAACTCAAATATTTATTAATCATCCCCTCCTCTGTAGATTTGCTTCTCTTTCAAATCTGTGCTGGGTAATGCCTGTTTTTCTCGTATGTGTAAAATGTTTCTATTTTGGTAGCTCTATTACACATTTATCAGGTTGAAAGTCAGCATTTTCTCCTTTCCTGGTTTGAGTAGAGGAACCTTTTTGTCTACTGATGTCTTTATAAGACAGATCTGGGCACTAATTTAGTCTCTCACTGATGAAAGTTGTTGCTTCACTTAAATACAGTTTTCCTGGAAATAATCAATATTCTTGTACATCACAGCTATCTTAATTCTTTCATGCTTCCATCATTCAACAGAACTCAGGCTAAAGGTTTTTTCTCCTTTGAAATAATCTTAACTTCCTTTGAGACTCCTCGCTCCTCCCACTCCCTCCCAATAGGAACTGGCATGATACTATTGATTTTTTGCATTAAAGAAGTGTGCCTTATGCTTGTGTTACATTTAACGGTCGATTGACAAAAGAAGAAAAAAAAAAAAAAAAAAAAAGAAAAGCCAAAAAGGCACTCTAGAGGTATGTTCATGTATTCTCCTTATGCATGCCGGACCGGAGTTGCTGTCCTAATTGACAGGCTCCTGAATTTTCAGCATTTTGAATAAAACCTTTGTTCTTTTAGCTAACTCTTCTGTGTTCTATGGCCTTGGCTTTTGCATCTCAGACACCAGTTATGGACTGCTCAACACTATCAGGCTAGCTGAGGACAGGGGTGGACCTTCACGTTGTTAGTGTGGAGAGGACTCTTGCCACCAGCTAGCAATCTCCTGCTGCTGCATCAGCTGGGAGATCCCCTCCCCTTCTGGCTTGCTACTTCTGGGGTTTGGCGCTTTCATTGAATTCCTTTTGCTCCAAAAGCAATTTTCCTTGCTTTAGTACTTTCCCTCAGCCTGTCTCTGCTTGGGTCTTTTTCTTCTGCGCTAATCCCATACCTTTGTGCAGTTTCCCCAGATCATTTCTTTACTATCTTTCAGGCCCTGCCATGGTGAAAAGAAGTAGGCATGCTACACACTTCATTAGTGTCTTGTGTTTTTCACAAATGATACACATGCAGTTGATTGTACATCAAAAAGTGGAAATCTCTGCTTTCCTTTATTCGTGTGTGTCATTTTTCATGCCTGTCTTGACAAAGTAAGCTTGTAACTTCATTTCTTGTTCTTTCAGATAAGGATGTAAATGGAAATGCCTCATCTGGGCAGCTGGAGAGTCTCCAAAAGTAATTCTTCCCAACAGGGAGAAGTTCAGGCAATATTGTGTTTTACAACAATAACACTCCCCTCTTCCTGTGCTTCATCTTAACCTTTCAAAGCAAAAAGCAGAGCTGTGCCTCTTTGGATTGCTCTGTGTGCTTAGTTTGTCATTTAAAAATCACTGACAGGAGAATCTTTGAGTGTTCTGAGTGAATTTCAAGGGAAGAATACCATATAGTTGCAGGCACGCTCTCCAAAACCTGGTCAGTGACCCACTGCTTCTCTGCCTTCCCGTAGCCGTGAGTCAGCCCCTGCAGCGTGACAACCCATACCTCTCGTCCTCAACTCCAGCATCACCTCCAGATGGGAACATCGCTCTCTTTCTCTGTCCTCTACCCTCAAACTTACACCAGTCGTAGAACAGGCACAATCGTAGCATCGCAGAATGGTTTGGGTTGGAAGGGACCTTCAGAGATCACCTAGTCCACCTCTCCTGCCCCCCGGTCCTCCTTCACCACTGCCCCTGGCCCGTGCCGTGTTGCCGCTCTGGGTACGAGGGCCACTGCATCTGCTGAGCTCGCTGTACATCGATTCATTTTTCCATATTTCCACTCTAACAGCTGCCCCCTCTTAGGGCAAAATATGTGGCAAACAAGAAGTGCACAGTAATTATTCATGCAGGAAATTTAAAATACTATAAGATTAGTTCCTTTAATGTGTATTATACTTCAGTTTTACGAGTTTTTATTTTGGAAGTCAGTACATTTTCAGTAGTGAAATTGCATGTTACCAAGCTTAGGCAAAGCTCCAGATTTGTGTCCTTAACAAGCAACCATGGAAGAAAAGTATTATTTTATTTGATGATGCAATTTGTGAGAAGGATGCTGTGTGAGACCGTTGCCTCATACATGCTGAGACATGATTTGAATTTAGATCTAGTCTGTCTAGTTAAGAACCATAAAAAGGTTTCTGTTTTTTTGCATCAGTGTGTTGTTCCTATGCTATTTTTCAGTTACAATTTTTTTTTTAATAGCAGTGAAAATGTTTATGGTGGATGGGAGTTTGTGCTGCAGTTACCTTTTTTCTTTCATGCGCAAATCTCTCATGCTTTTACCTTTGAGCTGAAATATTGCTGGCTCGGTGTCTTTTTAGTTGGGATTATCTGTATGTATTTGGAGAGAGATATATATGAAGGTACATATGTATTTTAAGCAGTGTTGAAGTAAAAGTGGTTAAGTAGTTCTGAAAAGAGAAAAGGTATCTTCTCGACCATATTAGCTACTAAAATTTGCACTGAGAAGAGGGTTTTTTAATTTTTATATATTGTTTCAATTTTTTATCTCTTTCCCATCTCAGAAGAGCAAGGTAAGCCGAAAGCTATATTAAGAATCTGACATAGTAGCCATTTTTATAGATCTCCCTATGAGAAGTACAGGGCTCAGGGAGAATGGTAACTTATATTCAAATCAGTTAAATATAAGGAAATGCCACATTTGAAATTGTAAGTGCAACTACAAATCTGCTCTTCATACAGCTGTTTGTATTGCAGAATGTTTTTTTGTGTGGTGGAGAAATACTAGGTTTTCTTCCCCTAAATTTATTTCTGTAAGACCTTGGGCACCGAGCAGTATGCTGTGCATACCAAAGAGTCTGTGGTAATCACTTCCATTGAATATACATGCTAAATCAAAACTGCACAATTTACAATAATTATGTTAAGTATAACAGTGTAGTACAATAGTGAAAAGTTGCTGAAATGTGTAACCTGGTCAGGTTTACAGCTAAATCAACCACTTTATGGTTTAAAAATTGCTTTTCAAGCAGTGCATTGCAAAGCCTTGGCGGTGGTTAATTTATGTATGGCCATGTTCGTTTTTTTCCTTTATTAGCCTGAAGAACAGGTTGTTTTGGAAGCTGTGTCTACTGCATAAAGTTGCTTACAGAAATGTGTCTCTTTGTTAGAGACAGGAACGCATTTTTTAACATACCCAGATCAGTGAAGTTATTCTGGATATTATTATAATGGCAACAGAATAAGAGCACTCTGATAAAGATGTCAACCACTGTTACACAGCACATAGCGTAAGGAACTGAGTGGTCTGCCTTTCACCCATCAAAGCTTTATGTTGTATCTTCAGGATAATTTATCACCTACTGCGCATACAGATCCTTTCTGCAGACATAGATTTTTCTGCTCCCAGTGTGTTTCCAATACAGAGAGAGAAAGGAAGCCTAAAAGGCAGGATGGTGTACTCCAATTTACAGGATCAGTTTAAAAATTGGTTAGGGGGCTAAAGCATCACAGGATGAATTCTGAATGTAGCTGGATGTAGGTTATACTTTGCTTTGTGCACAAGCAACTACAACAAGAACAAACCCAGATTTTTTTTTTTTTTTTAAAAGCATGAAATTAAAATGGTGTTAAGGACTTGACAACGAGGCTGTATAGTATCTTATTACAAACTTTCCAGTGTTCTGGAGAATCAACCTTGGTTGTGACAGCAAGTTACCAGCCTGTACATTATTTTGATAGTAATTCTACCTATGTGGTCTCTTTTTGTCATTAAGTTGCTTATAAAAGAACACATTTACAGCAGTAGAACTGAGTCAACAGCTTGCTTTGAATGAAGTAAAAATCACAAGTAACAATATCTGTAAGGACTTTTGAAAATAGGTTAGTTCCCTGTCTTTCTAAAATTAGTTCTGAATATTCAGAAAACTCTTAAGTGTGCTGACAAGTTCTATAAATAGGCAGTCAGCGTGGATTTGCTGGCTTTGTGCACTCGGCTGGGGTTTTGGAAATGTGCTTTGAGGTTTTTCGTACTCAACAAGCATTCATCGAAGTTGTCCACATCTCTAATTTTTTTCCATTGTATTTCTAAAAGTGATGACCTCTGACTTAGTAAACAAACTGCGGTGAAAGAATAAAGAGTGGAAGCAAGATCCGGAAATTTTCTTTTCTGCTAGCATGTGGGAACTTCAGGGCCACCTCCAGCATTGCAGCCCTTCCTCAACAATGGCCATTAGCACGGACTTCCTGAGAAGACAGGAGAGAGTCCACAGGGCAGAGCTGTAGACAAGCCTGTCAGTAAGGGAAGTTTCTTTTTGACGTCGCTCTTAGTGTTTGTAGTAATTTTTTTTTTTTAATTCCTATTCCTTGGGACTTGGATTTGTTTTGTTTTGGTTTTTGTTTTTAGGAAGAAAACTCCGTATTTTATTGAGAGGCTGTTTGTCAGATAAGAAAATGAAGCCAGAGTGACCGTGACCTGCCCTATGTCACCCAGCTGGTCCGTGACAGCCTGGGATACAAGCCCAGCGTGCTTACCCCTGTTTCTGTATCACTGGTTAGGATCGGTTACTGAAATTGGTAGAGAGTATGAGAGCAGAGCAGACTACGTGACTTTTTCCCTTCTAGATATTTCACTCATCCTGTCTTTTTTTATTTGCACTTAAGAGTGCCTTTAGCCAGGATTGTTTTAAGATTGCTTTGAAATGGTAAGTGTCTGCGTTATGATTGCAGAGGGAGAGAGAGAGAGAGATTAATTTTTGTTAAGATGTTCCTTCTGTAACTGCTGTTTAGGCTTTCTAGTGCCATGTATGTGTAGAACAAAAGAGGCAGATTTATTATATTTAATGAGTATTAGTCGTTTGCAATATTGTCTTTTTGTTCAAGAGATTTCTTTGAACATATTGTTGTAAGAAGTAATGAAGGGAGGAGAAAAGGTTTTCTCTTCTGCAGCAAGCTGATCACAGTTCACAAGTTCAAGCGATATTTCTTCACTGCTAATATATTCAAGAACTGGCAAACTCTTTATTAATTATTCAGGATCATCTAAAGTACAGCGGCATACTAACCAGTCTGTGTGAAACTTTGACAGGAAAGAAAGGCATAAAAATACTTCCCAAATCAAGCACGTACTACCTAAAGCAGGAGTGCTCCTGCAGCCCTGATGGTCTGAGAAGGTGCATGTGGCCAGAGTTTTGCAGAAAATTATTTCACTTTTAGATAAGCTCATATAATTGCATGCAGATGCATGTAAGATGTGGAAAGAAAGCCACAAACAGTCATATAAAGAGATGGTAAGTGGTCATTAGCTATCTCATATCTATCAGATATTAGTTTCTGATATGGCAGCTCTGGTATCTGTTGCACATGTAAGATGTTTGAGAACTCTCGTTTGAGAGTTCTTCGCAGCACATTTGGATTTGTGGGAGCTGGGTGGGTTACACAAGTTTTTGTCTAGTCCTTGCTGAATTTCTTGCACAAGAGTTCAGCAAGTGTCTTGGACTTTGTGCCTTGTCCCTAGCTGTGTCATGGGTGTCCCCCATGGGTAGTACTTCTCTCCTCTCAAAAGTATTCCGAGGAAAATGAAGAAAAGATTATTGTGTGGCAGTTTATAGGCTCTCTAAATATTAAAGGTGAATTGAAATTACTCAAAAAAGTAGTTTATTGATAAGTAGTGCCAGTTTTAATATGAATGCAGGTGAGACATTTGAGCTGTAAATAATGGAACCCCAGGCTGGCTCATGGATGGGATGTTGCACAAATGTCTTTCCGAGTATCAGCATTGCTGCAGGATAGAACAACATTGCAAATGTTTTATGAGTTTGTCTTCAATGTCATTGTTGGTTTTTTATATAATTCTAGCAGACATCAGAGGGCAGAGACTCAAAATTACTCCAGCATCTTGTTTCTGTCAGGAACCCAGTCTGGATGAGCATCCCAGAGCGGCACAGAAGGTGCGAGGCAGGCTGGAGTAGAGCACTAGGCGGGAGCACGTTAGGTACGGTGGGATAGACGTTGCAGATTTTGCCAGTGTGCAAAACCATACGCCCATCCTTGTGTTCTCATGACAGCGCCGGGTTTTCTTTTGCAACCAAATTAGCTCTCTGCCTGTGCAAATCTGGTGCCCGTGGGAGTTTTTATTACTTTGAGTGAAGGGTATCCACAGAATTACATGAATGGGGGTGAAGCCCGAGGAAACATGGAAAGGAGAAGGGTGGCATGGAGTAGGAGAAAGGAGATGGTACGCATTGCAGGCCTTCGCTTTGCAGCTGGCTGGTGGGACCCATGGACCCAAGTGCGCTGCGGGTGCTCCAGTGGTGAGCGAAGAAGAGCTGAGCTGTGTTTGGGGGAACGGGCGGCAGGAGTGTGAGATGCGGCACTGCCGGGAGCTCTGCAGAGCAAATGGGAAAGAGGAGAACGGGTGAAAGAGCAGCAATGAGGGGGATGTGAGAGAAGATGGAGGTGAAGCAGACGTGGCTCGCGCTGAGGGCACAGCCTCTGCTGCTGGAAAGGTGCTCGCGATGTGAGGGGAAACAGGGACCCGAGCTGCCAAGAGTTAAACAGTAGGGATTAAAAACTGGTCATTTTATGAAAATGTTGTATCCCATATAAAATTAAAGTCTACAATTATTTAGCAGTACTTACCTAGATGTTTTAGGAATGTGTTGCAAGGTGAGGCTTCGTGTGGAAATGGGCTCTGATTCCTCATGTGCCTGGGTGCGATAGGGAAGGATGGACTCTCTCTCTCATGTGCTTTATAAATACTTAGTTTGGGAATCTACTAAATCTGAGATACTCTGTGGAATAGGGATAAGAGCATACCTGCATTTTTACGCAGATTTCTGCATTTTTGCAGCGTAATCTGTCTCCCAGCATGACTCCTGGGAGTAGCACCCCGTCTGCGTTTCGTTCTCTGCCACTGCAGCAGTGCTGACTTCTTTCTGCTGCCAGAAAGTCCTCTGTAGGGGCAGCGCCTGAGCGGGCAAGTCTCTCTGCCAGTGTAGGTTAAAGCACCTCTCCAAACAGCTGGAAGTAAATTGACAAAAGGGAACCTCATTTCTGCTGCCCTACCTGCATTCCCCATGGGAGTTTTGCTGGCCCTGGGAGAGGGCTGCTCAGGGGACACGCAGGGAGGACTGCCCTGGGTGAAGACTACCCCAAGGGCCAAGTTCATGCGAGTTGTGAGCAAAAAGAAACTTTTTCATAATGTGGGGTGTTTTTTTTTCCCCCTCAAGGGAAAATCTGATTGTTAACTTTGGAAGTAATCAAAAGTTTCCTATTAAAATCTTCTAAAATTATTAGGAATTTAAATGGATGGGACCTTCTGCATCATCCAGTTGAGTTACCGCAGTGTTACCACAGGCACCGTGTCATTCCCTCACTCTTGTGAGTGTATGAAGTTTTAACGATGCTCGTCCTTTTTGTCTCTGTTCTTATTTTGGGTGTTTGCTTTAGAGCATCTGTCCTCTAATATTTAGGAACCTTTAAAAGGACTCTGTCTTGAACATATTCAGCCCTGGGCAAAGGTTAAAAGAAAGCTACAGCCCATAAAGTTGTTATTACAGAGAAAGGGGAAGTACTAGGTAAGTCTCCACTGCAGCCTCTCTATCTTATCCCTTGAACTGCTCATCTGCAATTTTTATTAATGCTGTTGGGAATGATGTCTTTAGTAGAAAAGGAGGCTTCCCTGAAAGTGTATTGGGGCAGAAATGTTACTCCAGATGGGACTGATTACGAAGAGGCAAACACCAGGCATAATTTTGTGGAGAAAAAAAGTGTTACTGGAAATAATGTTACTATCTAACAGGCTTACTCTGCCTTAGCTTCTCAGTGGTGAATAGAGAAAGATGTTTAGCAAAGAAATACCACCTATTCAAGTGACTGAATTACCACAGTGCATTGGTAAATGTCACCGATAAAATACAGTTTAAATCCACAATACTCTCAAGGAAACATTTATGCTTTTAATGAACTAGAACTTGACAGCCCTGTCTGGCAGGAGAAATTGTTTCTGGCATTTAGATTTCTTTTTTTGGGCATCCAGCATCTGTTGTGACCTGTCAGAGACCAGAACAGCTTTGCAAAGATATTGTGGGCATGTTGTTCTCAGCTATATCACAAGCCGGTCATGAATAACAAAGATGAAATTTCCTACCATGTTACGAGGCTTAAGTTGATATATCATTGCCTTCTCCCCAGCAGTCAAAAGGAGGGCACCTTTTGAGTATTTTAAGTTTTCCAGTGACAGGGTGAATGTTTTTTTCTTTTAGTGACGTGCTTATGTACATGTACATAAATGTCTGTAGACCTAGGATATTTGGTATTGTTGTAGCACCTGTGGGTCAGGACTCCATTTTGCTGAACCTAATGTCCTGGTTTCAGCTGGGGTAGAGTTAATTTTCTTCCTAGTAGCTGGCATAGTGCTGTGGTTTGGATTTAGGAGGAGAATAATATAGATAACAGACTGATGTTTTAGTTGTTGCTGAGTACTGCTTACGCTAGTCAAGGACTTTTCAGCTTCCCATGCTCTGCCAGGTGCACAAGAAGCTGGGAGGGGGCACAGCCAGGACAGTTGACCCAAACTGCCCAAAGGGCTATTCCATACCACATGACGTCATGCTCAGTATAGAAACTGGGGGGAATTGGCTGGGGGGCAGCGATCGCTGCTTGGGAGCTGTCTGGGTATCGGTTGGCGGGTGGTGAGCAATTGCATTGTGCATCACTTGTTCTATATATTCTTTTATCATTACTATGACTTTCTCTTCCTCTGCTGTCCTGTTAACCTGCCTTTACCTCAACCCATGGGTTTTACTTCCCCCCCCCCCCCCCCCCCCTTCTCTCCCCCATCCCAATGGGGGTGGGGGAGGGTGAGCGAGTGGCTGTGTGGTGCTTAGTTGCTGACTGGGTTTAAGCCACGACACTAAGCATAAATTATCACAGTTCTTGTTCCGTTGAGCTAAAAGCAGTTAGTAATTGAGACAAAGCATGACAACCTGAGCAAATATGTAGTATGAGCAGTTCTTTTTTACTGGACAAAAAAAAACCCCAAAAATCTTGAAAGTAAAAAGAAATTGCATGCTTCAAAAAGAAACAAACATAAACTTTGTAATTAATAGCTGTTTTTTTGAAGAATGGGAAGGAGCAGAGAAAAAAGGGATTCCATGTTAGGTTTTGTTTTACTACTATAAAAAAAAAATGCAGAGGAGTGCAGTGCTGGTGAGAGGGTTCCTTGGGGAGTCCAGAAGACTGTCTAGTTGCATCTCATCTCTGTTTTCATTCTGGAGCTGTGTAACACAGTGATAAATGTGCCTGATGGCCACTTTTGGGCAATGTTAAGGAACTCCCAAGGCAGCAGGGAGCCCTTCCAAACACAGGCGGGAGCAAGTGGAGGTTAGTTTATGCCTTAGGAAGCGCTTGAACTCTCTTTGATGGAGAACGCAGTTCCCTCTTCTACGCTCCTATTATGGACCACGTCAGGATGGTTCAGGCAAGGCCACCAAACCACCAGCAGCAGGAGTTCCTGCAAACGCGAGTTGGAGAGCCGCCTTTTATGCGCATATGCTATGTAATATTGAACAGCATCTGCGCCGTGTTGGCTGACAGCTGCATTGAGGTAGTAACTTTAGCCCCAGGGAGTAAGACTGCCTTCTCTTTTGCTGCATCTGTGGCAGTAGCACAGTGTGGAGATCTCCTTTGTCCAGAGTAACAGAAAATCTACACCCAATTTTCACTTCGTGTCTACAGACGTGGGTAATTTTTCTGGTCGCAGTATAAACTCTGCCCTTATTCTTTATGGGATTCACATCCTCACAGTTTACCTATACTGAGAGCTTGGAGTGGTCGGGCGGGGGATGTGGTGTGCTCAGTACTGAGCTTTGCAGCTGTCTTCAAGATTTCAGATGTGCTTCTCAATTTAGTCATAAGTCAAATGGTAATTAACAGTTCTAGCCAAGTCAGTTTGACTTCCAATGCATATTTCAGACCTGCTGTGTGGTTCCACACTACTGTGTGGTTTGGTGTTTTTTTTTTCCTGACTGTCAAAAGAAGGGCCTCTACTTCTTCTACTTCTCTAGCTGGGTAGAGGAGGTCACAAAGGCAATAATGAATCCAGGCTATTTCTTTTTCATGGTTCCCTAATGCATTAGGGAGCTGACTTCCAAACTTTTTCCTGATTTCTGCCATTGGACAGCAGGGGAGGTTGGACCTTCTTGAAGGGGCATTAGCCACACGGGCTACGTACCATTTTGGCGTGGTTTGCATGTTGTGGCTGTACATGCCTCACAGTTTGAGAACTCCAGGTCAATATGCTGAGGCACTAGTTCAGTTCTTCAGGGGTTCAAGTGGGTAGCAAAAAACCAGGTGACTTAAGTGCATCTGTGGGACACCAAGTGTGTATAGGTAACGTTGAAGTTACTTTGACAGCGTCTTCTTTCTGTTACACTTGCTTTCAAAACAGAGAACTTTATAGTTGGTTATACCAAGAAGAAAGAACTAAAAAAAAAAAAAAAGTGAGGCATGTAAAAAGGAAAAATATACTAGCACTTGGGGTTTTTTGCTTTTGTTGATTTTATGTTTGGAGAAAGTTTGGAGCCTGATTGCTAAATACCCATTACGAATCAATGAATCTGGTCTCTGTGTTTGAATTTTTACCTGTTGCAATTTTAAACTTGTAAGGTGTTGATACTGATGAAAGTTGATAGAGAGCTGCCTGAGGAGAAATTAGGGCCAAAGTTACCATTTCCAGTGTATTGTCCCACTGAAGGTAGCACTCAACACTGCTGTGTGTCCACTTGCGCGCTCATTCACTGCATGAGAAGTTTCGCTGCTTTGAGGATTGCTCAGGAATTACTCAGGAGCCAAAAAATTACTGTAATGAGCTCCCCCCCATCTATTTAATCATAATTAGTCACAGAGTAATGAAATAAGTGACATTTCCTCTGATCTTTTCACAGCAAATGCTACTATCCATGTTACCATAAAAAGGAAATAGCAGAGGGGTGATATTGGGACAGACCAAAGCTGGCTTGTATTTACAGTCCTTCGTGCTAATTTCCTAGTCTGTCCCACAGTGACATTTTTGTGTACGCATACGAAAAGAGATGAAGCTTGGTAACCTGTTCGAAACACTGTGTTTTCAGGCATTTGAATGATTTATGGTTAGCTGAAAGAATTTTCAGATTTTCTTTATTGATATGGCTTTCTATTTATTTTCTCAAGCTGATCAATCATTACATTTTCACTTACTTTGTTGATCAAGATTTCACTGTATGCCCGAGTTTGAGTATCAGAATATGATTTCATTTTACTGCTTTTATTCTGTTAACACTCGATGTTCATTGTGATTGGTTGTGAAGAAAGAAGAAAAACAGTGATTTGAACTAAAATCATTGTGTTGCTTATCCAAGAACAAAATATCTTTCTATCTTGTGTGTTGTATATCTATACCACTTGTCTTTGAGACATCAAATGCCATGATATCTGGAGCTTATGCCTTAACAGATTGAGATAGAAGAATATTTGAAGATGTCAAAAATGATGGTGAATAGCAAAAGAATAGAGTAGACAATTATTGTTCAGAAACAAATTTTAGGATTGGCAAACATAGGTAAATGTTGACTACAAAGCTGAGGACATCATACCAAGTGACTCTTGCAAAGTTATCATGAATAGTTTGCAAACTCGGACGGAAAACCTGTATATAATTTCACCAAAAAGTTAATGATGTAATGGGTAGTGACATCAGGAGAATTCTTTGTATAAGCTGAATGAGGTGAAAAGGGTCAGCTTTGCCGACCTGCAGTAACTTAGGAAACTAAATCTAGATTTAGAGACCTGAGTGGTTTAACAGAGTTTAAGTATTTTGAGTTAAAATAGTTTAGCCAAGGTCTAGATGGAAATAACATTATTCAGTGTGTGGCCCATGGACTATTCACAGTCCATGTGCTACTTTCAAGGGATCTGTGAATGAAATCAAGAAAAGCAAAATAAATTCAGCATTTAATTTTCACTGTTGTGGAAAATATTAAAGCATCTGAAAATCATTAAAAACGGAGGATATACGTGTGTGTATGTAAATATGCATGTGTCTATGTATGCACATACGCGGACACATACATACAAAGGCTGTCATACTACTGAAACCAGAGATTATAGCTAATGCAATAGTTCAAATCCCAAATAATTAGAATAAAAGATTTGCACAATGTAGGAAGGAATAATTCTAAATTTTAATTTCCTTAGAAGAGTGAGATAAATCTAAAATCTAGAACAGTCATGTTCTCTGCAACCAGTCACGTTTGGATTATTGTATATCTGTATGCAAAAGATCAAAATTTGGTATCTCTCTATAGATGAATTTTTAATACATAAATTAATTAATAGTTTAAAAAATACTGTAATATGAGGAGGAGTGTAGCAGGACACTTAAATAGTCAGTCTCAAATTAAGATAAACAAAATCAGACCTACTATTTCAATATCAACTTTGTCTTAAATAGGAAGAACAGCAAACATGGATTTTGTGAGTGAAAGAGAGAGAACATGGTCAGATTAAAGCTTCTTCATCCTTGTTTGTGATCAGGGTGTCGTCAGGATATTCAGGAATGTTCTCGTACCGAGAGCGTGCAGCTCATACCCGTGTTATTATCCATGCAGCTGAAATACAAAGAATTTATGGTAATTTATTCTCTCTGCTGGTTTTCATTACAGGGGTTTTTATTCTTGGTAAGCCTTTCCTGTGAAGGGGAATAGTCTTCCTGTAAATGTAGGGTTTGTGACACGAATCCATGGGGACTGTCTGTCTGATTGGGAGTTGCTAATGGATTCGGCATATTACTGGAGCATTTGCTCATCTAATACCACCTCCTTGAATCGTGAACTACATTAAGGTTTTATTCTTAGCCTCCTTCTCTTCAGCTGCTCCTTTTGCAATGTCTGTGCCAACAAGCACATCCAAATCTATTTCTCTGTTTCTGATCTTATGGATTCAGAGCTTGATTTTGAAAGCATTGTGTGTAGTTTTTCAAACAAAGTTTGGAGAATCAAAATTGTAGGTGCAAATGCTGGAAATCTGAATCCATACTGCATTCCAGACCTAGATATCAGATATAAGAAGAAAAAGATCATGTGCTGAACCCTTTTAGTAAGGAAGAGTGGTCAAGGGTCTGGTTGTGAATCTTTTTAAATGCCGGGTTTATATAGAATCGTAGAATTGTTTATGTGTGTGTGTGTGTGTATGATATGTATATCTGGAGCTACTCTGTATTTGATCAGCAGCATGGCTGTGCTAGTACCGGGGCTGCTGACTAATCTGAATCCCTGGTTTTTGGAGGCAATGATGAAGCGTGGTGTAATAAGATGGGAGCCATCAGATTGCCTTGGGAACTAGCTGTCTGCGCTGCCTAAGCACCCTCTGCTCCGGTGGAGCTGGACTCCTGAGAAACCACTGGAGTGTCCCCACTTTCCTCAGTCTCCCAACATAGGTGGTACCCGTGCTGCGGTGACTGTCCTCCTTGTGATGGCTTTATTTATACAGGAGTGTGCCCATATAGGCTGGTCATCTCCAATACAAAGACTTGCTTTCATGGCTTAGATAGATGTAGCTACTGACTGCAGGTGCTATTTGTTTTCATGGTTGGGAATCCTAGGTTTGTTTCAGGATTTTATTTTTTCCCCTGGGATGCTATTAACAAGGGACCTGTAGACAAAGTCAGAACCCTGTTGAATTTATCTGTTGCCCATGGAATACCATCTTACTATAGTAGAAATCTCTGTGATATAAACATAATTGCTTTTCGAGCAAAACCAGTAGTCCACGTGAAAAGGACAAAAAGGCCCAAAGTTATTCAATACTTAAATGGTCAGTAGTTTTTTTCCTGCATTGTTTTTAAAATTCATCTGCCTCTTACATGCCTCTGAACACCTTTATGTCTATAGCATTCTTTGCAAAGCTGCCGTCATAATGAAGGGGTTAAAGAAGACAGACAAGCTCATCTGGCCCTGCTCTGCTACCTCTATAGGGGCTGGTGAGGCTCAGAAATAGGTCTGAAGAGGGCAAAAGCTGAGGAGCCATGGCTGGTCTAAACCAGCTAGCTGCCTCAGTTGAAGCTCAGGAACCTGTACCTGGGTGTGGAAACTTGGGATGGGATGGCTTGTGAGAAAGGCAGATGAAAGCAAAGCCTGGTGGGATGAAAGCTGTTATCTAAAAGCTCAAAATTTTCTGTGATGACTTGACTGGCTGGCAAGTATATATGCCAGTGCAAATATTTGCTGATAGTCATGGTAGGAAAGTTGGGATGGAGTGACAGGATAAGCCATGAGACATTTGTGAGAATAAAGTATATTCTCACACCATTTGTGAGAATAAAGCTGGAAGAGATAATCTCGGTGCAGGGAGAGTAAGAAGTTGTTTTCCGTAAACTGCAGAGGCACCAGAAGTAGCTGGAAAATACAGTAAAGAAACAGTCCTTGCAGCATTGCAAAAAATAGCTAAGGATGTGGGTGTAATAGCTTTGTATAGGTCCTCTCCAGGAGATGCTCAAGCATCGTATAAAACCACAACAAATAAACATAAATGAGCTCCTGCATCACCAGAAGGAAAGCTATGTCAGGGGAGCTAGTTTGATACTAGAACCCAAATGCCAGGAGTTTAAGCAAAAATGTTTTCCTGAGACATGTCTGGGGAAGTTGACTTAAAGTTACAGGTCCAAAAATGTGGAAAAAACCATGGACCAAATGTGTCTGAAACAGTTCCTGCAAGATCCTCTGATGGAAGTCTTGATCTGGGTCTGGACTTCCTGAAACAGGAGACAGAGTAGTGGCCTTTCCAGAGGACAGAGGGGCCAGGTGAAATTTGGAAGGGATTTTTGTCAGTGGTTCTCACCTGAAATGGAGCTGAACTTCATTAATGGGTTGACTGGAGAGCCGTATCATTATCTGCAATGGAGATAGACTGGGGATCGAGCAGCTACCTGACAGTTAATGTTGGGAGAACATTTCTGCAGCTCCTGTCAAATCTATTGCACTCAGGATAGGTAAAAAATCATAGCTTGGAGTTTTGAGGGGTGGTAATTGGCTGACTCTTTCTCTGGATGGTCCCTAGATTGTTTCCAGCTATAATGCTGCTGGAGTGGTATAATGTAGATATGATGATTCAGCACACAGCCTTAGCTGGAGAAATGCGTCAGCTTTCGTATAGCGTTCAGTAGTCTTAATTCTTTAAGTGATCCTTGGTCACTTAAAGACCTTGTCCTAAAGTTCTTGGTCTTTTAATGCTTCTCTGTTCTCTAGCACGTCATGTTATTAAAGGTCACAGCTACACCCAGCTGTAAATTATTAAGGCTTAATAAATTATTAGTGGATATTTTAACAAGTTGTTAATACATAGTTACACTGATCAAGAGTCAGAAAGTTTCTTTGTAACAATGGCTTTAAAACACTATTTTACTGATGTGGCAGGTATCTGTCAACTAGTTGTACTACTTGGCTGTTTTAGAAACTTAGTCAAAACATTAACTGCTTGAGAAATGTTGGCCACAATTTCATTTCTGGGTTTATATTCTGGCACATGATGGCTTGCTTCAACCATTCCTGAAGTAGTCATCTTAATACTACTGTAGTACGGCATTCTCAGGAGTGGAAGACACTGTGAAACAAAATGCATGCCATTCACACTTCTGCTGCCTAGCTGGGAAAATATTTTTCTATCTATATATTTGTATAGATATATTTATATGAATATATTTTTTACTCTATACAAATCAAGTGCCTTTCTGACTGAACTCTTAAACTGTCAGTCTTCAAACCTTAGCAGTTACACTGTTTCATATATTTTTATTCAGAACATCTTCTAGCACTTCTAGGTAGCTGTATTTTGGATTGGTAATGTTTTTATAAGGCAGTAGTTTGGGCTACCATTGAGAATCGGTAGTCATTGTTTTATGCATTGAAGTTGTACAGAGTTCATCCTTCTGTTATGACGATGTTTTTGGCTGAAGGTCATATACTTTTGACTGAAACTCTCTGATTATGGAAAATTGGTAACTTCATTTTCTGGGACAGATCCACAGCCGTATTTGTGATGTTCTATTGAGTTGACTGTATTTTCTCTTCAAACTTGATTTTACAGATCCCTTGAAAAAAAATAGTTTTAATCAGTGTTACATCCTGTAATATATTTTTTGGTTTGTGCTTGTTTTTAACTGGTATTCTTACTTATGAAGAAAATGAAAAGTGTTGTGAGTAGAGAATGGTGAGAGAATCATGGGGGGTTTGACTTTGTGAATGTTCATTCTTACAACAGTAGAGAATTATAACTCTTTGTTTTGAGCAAGAGGATGGTGGCAATATTTCATTCCAAGGATGGACAAGAATATTCTGATTTATCTGGAAATAGTTTTAATTCCTCTTGGTTATGTGGCATCAGGCCTGCCGAACATCACTCACTGCTGCACTCTACTCCAGGTCAGTCATTTGACAGAGAGCTGCTGGGGTTTCGCAAGCTTTTAGCACTTGGCAGTTCTGTTTCCCTGTCTCCTCTCTGTGTCTGAGATCATCTCTGTTTAGTTTTGTAAGAGTTTTTTGGAAATTACCTGCTCTTTTGTTACTGGAGGGAACCAGTAAAATGTGTCCTGTAACTGATTTTGCCAACCCTAAAGTAATGTAACAGCAGTAATTAATTTAAAATAGGAGTTTTCTTTGATTTTTGTGTAGATGCCAGCATCTACAGAGGCCAGCATTTTGTCTCCTAGTTTGCTTTGCGGAAGATAACTCAAATTAGCGGATACTATTTTTACAGTGTAAAACTAGTTGATATTTGTCCCCTAAGGCGAATCTGGTTATGTATTAAAGAAGTTAAAAGGTAACAGGTTCTATGCACACCGCATGCTCATTTCTTCTCTATAGTCATTTTCTCTCTTCTCAAAACAACCCTGACTTAAGGAGCAGGAGCGGCTCCTGTTTGCATATGCAACCTGTGAAGCCTCGTGTATTGGACAAAATACAAGGAAAACGTGATCAACAGCTGTGGTCTGGCCAAGTCCCCGCTTTATCCTCGGCAGTTCCCTTGGGCTCTGAGTGAGTTTCCAGGTCTCTTCTCATCCTTTCTCTAGGGATATTAGACAAAGATATGGATACAACCCCAGCCTAGGGCAGGACATGGTGAAAATAATTTGGTGCTTGTACTCCGTATAATTTTTTTTCTTAGAGCCTTGTAAAGTTTAGGGTTGAAATGTTACCGTGGCTTGAGGCAGTTTGCTTTTGAGATGGAGTGCCATGATTTCACCTCAGGACTTGAATGTGAGGCTTCTGTGCTTGAATTCCCACCTACTGCCCGTGGGGCTTTCTGGATTTACACCATCACAGGAAACAAACACGGTGAGGATGAATCTGATGGGGATGAGCAGAGCCTCATGTTGCCCGACCACACTGCTTGCTTAACATTTTGGGAGCCAAGGAAAGGTAAATAACCCCTGACCTCGACTCTGAATCTTGACATTTCTTTAGGTATGAGTAGGCAAATAAGCTTCCCAGCAGCAGCTGTAAGGAGAGGGACTTTGAGTGACAGATGTTAACTGAGAAGATGTCAGTATCTCCAGACTTGTGATTTTTTTGGTTTAACCACTAGGAGTTGTGGTTAAAAAAACGCATCTTTGCCACTGAATTTGCTTTTTACCTTCTTTAAGTTGCCTCTTTTCACTAGATATCTTAGTTGCTTCTCACTAGATAACTTACTTGTAGAAGATAAATGTTTCAGGAATTAAAGTCTTGCTGCAGTTGGGAATAGCCATTCAATATCCACATGTCACACAGTATAAAATAATGTCATTTTCACACATACGCTGAATAATTCATGTTACATATATAAATTTCAAAGTTCCCTGTTGGCATATATCATTCAGGAGAATGGTGTTTCAATTTACATCTTTTTCCAAGCAGAGGATAGACCCAAAGTCATATTTCAAACTATTAATGCAATGTTATTTTCCTAAATGCATCATTTAAGTGCTGGTGTGGATTTCCAGTGCTTTTGGTCAAATAGTGATACAAGTGGACAGTTCTATTAAACATTCAAGTAATTGGCAATAGCTTTACTTTCCTGGGGGATGTATGTGGTTGTCCTTGTGTTTCCCCAAAACTTTAAACTCCATGTTTCATTAATTTACTGCCTCCTAACTCTCAGCTCAGTGCATGGTTCCTACCATACCCTAACATTGTGAAATGTGTACTTAAGCCAAGAATTGAAAGAATAGTGACTACAGCTAAGAAATTGCTGCAGTCATCCTTGTAAGGACAGGTGAGAAAAGGGATGTAACTGGAAATTAGGATGATGGGAAAGATACATTGTATTAAATTACACCATGTTAGTAGTTTTACCATTTCTAAAAGATACGTACGCAACTGCATCAGCTTCATTGAGCAGTGTGACAGTGCAGTTCTCTCTCCCTTTTGTACCTGTCCTTTGTTGTAGTGCTACGATGGCTTCTCTCAGTTTGTCCATTCGTCTTTTATTTTTTTAAATATAGATTCAGAATGTGCAGCAGCTCCTTCTTCAAAAGTACAAAGCTCTTTTTTTCTAGTTTTGAGGTAAGATCAGTTTTTTTACATGGTCTGATCTGTAATATACAGAGGGGAAATGCATCCTCTCAAATTGAAACACTACATGTGGTACTGTAAACTGCTAGGACTCATTTCAGAAAAACAGAAATAAATGAAAGCAATTGAAAAATAATGTCAAATATATCTGTATTTTCTGTAGTTTTATAAATAGCTTCATAAAAAGAAGCAATTGTTTAATAGTTTAAAGCCTGCAAAATTACTTTCTTGGTGGGAAAAAACCTGATGGATGCTGGGTATGCTATTGCACTTTCTTCATCTGCACATTAAAATGTAGATTTTCACCTTGGATTGTATAGAAAACCTTTTCATACAGTTATATTAGTTGTGACAGTTGATCATGATTAATCACCAGTTAATCGCTGAAATAGTTCTGTTTCTCACCATTGAAAAATAGGATTCTGCAAGGAATCATACATAGTGAGAAACATCAACCATATTTTTATAAAATCTGAAAGATGGGAAGCATGTCATGTTAATGGATGCTTGTGTATTTTATTTGGAGGTTACAGTGACCTTTCTTTTGTTACCTTAAAAACAGGTAATGAGGTGGAGACAGAATCATAGAAGAATTATGGTTGAAAGATGACTGGCAAGTCAAACTGCCCAGAAAGCACCATGCCTATGAGGGTTTTTCATGGCCTCCCATCATTGCTCGATGTAGATACCAAGGGTAAAGGAGAAATGCTAAGCTGAGTGCAGGTGTAGTTTGATACAGACTTCTATGAAAGGACCTGTTGTGTGTTTCTGAGCATCCTAAGAGCTATAAAACTTGTTAAAGGCAAAATGAGTCCCAAGAGCCATGAAAGAACCTTGGAAAACTTATTTTATTTATTTTATTATCAGCTTTAGCTTCAGAATTAACAACATAGTAGGTGAAGTACTAAGTGCATCGTTCTTTCTATTGGCCTGGGTCTTGACATAGGAGTTGACATTGGAAGACCTTTCCTACTCTGTGACTCCCGAGTTTGCAGGGACTTAATAAAAACATTACAAATATTCAGTGTTTTTGTACATGCACAAGTAGTGCTTGGGCACAGAATAAGTGCTGCATTCATTTTGAAGGAAGTTATTAAACCATAAAATGTAAAATTGTGACATTTTACTTGCTGACTTGCTAACAGTTTTTAACACAGGAATTTTTACTACGCCACAGATGGAGGAATGCTGTATATAAGGCATTCAGGTGAAATTCTAATTGGGGGTTAAATAATTCCCAGCTTTATAAAGTAGCTAAATTCCTTGGGATGAGGGAAAGTTTCAAAGATTGAGATGAAAGATTTCAAAGAAGATGACATTCTGTTTTATAGTTGATTTTTAATGAGTTTTACTTCATAAGTCTATGTTTTAATTATCTTCTGTGTATTAGCATGAGCCATCCACTATGTTTGCACGTGTTAATTCTTTCAATAGTTATTTTGATATGAATAATTTTACTGAATTTTGTGCACATTAATTAGTCTTGTAGGGTTTGATTCTCCAAGTATCTGCATAAGTATTTGAAAACACACACACCAGTGAAAATACTGCTGCCGTTTGCATCTTAATATAAATAGTAAAACTCACTGGAAAAAAATCACATTAAAATTAGTATTGAGAATGTTGTTATTATTAAAGGATAAATTTCAGGTTGGTTTGTGGTTTGGGTTTTTTTTTTTTCTCCCCCCAGAAAAAGCATTTTGCTGTCATTCCCACTTTGTTTCTTTAGAATTATGGTGATAGTGTGACTCTGATAACTGTGTTAACAACTGTGAAATGCAGGTCATTACAGAGATTAGGCTGGCAGCCAGTTGCATCGTTATTGCCTGTCAATCTTATGTGCTTGGTAAATTATGAATTACGGCAAGAGATGTAGCCGTATGTTTTAATATTTCTTGAAGACTTCTCAAGGATATCATAATAAGCTAAAACACACGTTTCTAATGCTGCAGTAGGGTTCTCAATTGGTTAGAATATGGAACCGTACAACCATAGGTTTCCATCACCAGAAATGATAAATGATAGCGGTTGGAGTCATTCTCATGCAAATGTAATTACTGGCAGGAAAAAACAGCACTTCATTATGCATTCTGCTTTTGTCTTTTCGATGGCTTTACAGCATTATGCTTACAGACTACTATGACCATCTTTTGCATTTGTTTAAAACCTTTGTACCGTATTTATGTGGATATTAAGACAGTGAACATGTATTTGTAGGGCAGACATTTGGATGGATATACACTTATACACACACATGAACACACATATGGCATGCACATACATACCGCTTTGTGTTTCTGTGCATTCTAAGAGATATGAATCTTGTTAAAGGCAAAATCAGTCCCCAGAGAATCAAAGTACAACCTTGAAAAACCTATTTTATGACACCCATTATACTCTGAGTTGCTTTTACAGAAACACGTGCTGAGCACTAGAAACACATGCTGAGCACTAGACCAATGTTTGACATATGGCAAGTGTCTTATTTGTCAACCCTCATGAGTCCCTTTCCTACATCTAAGTATGCGCATCCAGTCCAACCGCAACAGCTCAGGCGCTACTACATCTTTGCATTCCTGCAGTAGAAAAAAATCTAGTGCATATAGATCATAGAAAGATTTGCCAAAAGTATTTAGTTTGAACTTTAGTAAGTTCTAGTTAGGGGCTTTTGTAAGTCATCCTTCAACTTGCAAATACACTGTGTTTTTAGCTTTCCTACGTTCTTGGAGCAAACTCCTTTTGAAACAAATAGGAATTCTACTGTAAGTTTTATGAATTCAGGTTTTCAAAACCTCCTACTCAAAAGAGCTCAAGTTTTGCATTTCTCTCTCTTCTGCAAGACTTCAGGAGGCTAGGACACATTGCACATCAGATTTCTTTTTGCTTTTATTTGGGATTGGTAGTTCTGTGAATGCAGAAACAAGCCTTGGCATGTCCTGTTTTTTAACAGTGTTATGGTTTCATGATCTATCGCCTTTTCAAGTCCTGTATAGGAATCTTCATAATTTTTCTGGGGATTCAGACTTCTCTAAAGGTTGGTTTCTAGTGAGGAAGCCTCTTAGCAAGAGCTATAGACCTTTAAGCCTGTGCTCTGGCTCTAAGTCTTTTTTTGGGCAACACTGGAAATTCTAGTGATAAAGAAAATGGCAGTGATGAAACTTTTTCCATATTCTGTATTATGTTTAATTAATAAATTCATTTTAACAGCCCTTAGGTATTTACCAGTTCTGAAAATACAGCCCATCTCCAAGTGTGTACTTGAAGAAATAACTTGAGGCATCTTTCCCCTCCTTACAAAGTAAGGAGGCAGTAAACCCAAAGATATGGTAGACTTACCTTGGCAGAGAGATGCCCAGTTTCTCAGTTCTGATCAAATGCCTCCAGCTGCTTCATCCTGTCAAAAACAACATGCAGAACTGTCCTTTCAGGTATATCAGACATCTCTTGACTCAGAAGTTGTGGTTCGTTCTCTCTATGGAGCGTGTCATGCCTTCAGATGTAGGTGGCAACTGAGCAAGGATTTTTGGGATCACGTTATGGGAATCTGGAGACCAAAAGGCCATTACAAAGTCTCGGTCTAGGTACCCAACATCAATGTTGAATCTATCCCTTAGGCTGTTTTGAATCTTATTGCTGATATTTCATATTCTGTGGTACAATAAAAACAAATGTGGTTTCCATTGGCATTTGTCTTTATAGAACATGGCAGATGCAAACTGCATCTCAAAGGTTTGAAGTTTGTTGTTGTTTTTCTTCTTAAATGTTGTGTGGAAGTTTAGCTGACAACATTCAGCTGTCTGGGATAAGGTATAATGGAAATTGTATCCTTGCCAATTTCAGAATCCCTGCAAGGCATTTCTGAGTATGTATTTACATAATGAAGCACAGAGGTATTTTTATGGAATGTTTTTGAAAGAATTTTGCTGTAATACATTACAGTTAATATTAAATACTAAATTTAGACCTCCCTCTCCAACTCAGGATAGCATTTAAGTATGCAAACCATAACTTTATAGGCTTGCTTAAGTCTCACTGACTTGATGTGTATGCTGAATTATGAAATTCCTCAACTAGTTTCTTTGGAAATATTGTCTATGTTGTTACAGTTTTAGGATTCTGGTAGATTTTGAGATATTTCAGTAGAAGAGGGAACTTAGCTTTGTAGAAGCTTTTTTAACCTCATTGCTCTCTAACTTCTTTAAGTGTTGGACACGTAAGTTATGATTAGACAGTTATAATTTTCACTGTGATATATATTATTAATGCACAATAATCTCGAGAGGACAAACCCAAATATTCTGCATCAGAAAAAATAGTAGTATTAAATGATGTACCCTAACAGTCAGAACTTTTCAATGCATGGATTCCTGGGTGCAGAATTGTCTCCTTGACCTCTTAGTATCCACAAACAGGTAGAACAGTCAAAGGCAATTAGAACAATCTCCTGAGTATTATTGGAACAGCAGCAGGGTGCCTTCCCCACTGCACGTAGGTCAATATAGGAGTCACAGAATCCAATACATGAATGTGTCATCTGGCTTTCCATCATTAATGCAGAACCATCTACCGTGTGGACATTTCTGACCATGACTGTAATGACGAATACGAATAATGTCAAAATACTGTAATAAGCTCAAACCCAGTGAAAAGAACAAAGTGTATTTTCTTTTAGTTGAAAAAATGTAGCTATCAGTTTTCATTTGTGGCAATGATGAATCAACAAAAGTGAAATAATGTTTTCTAAGGAACAGTAGTACTTTTGCACCTTTCAGAGTTAACAGATGTCCTTATTGGGTATAAAATAACCCCTCCATCTGTAAAATTATTTATCAGCCTATTCTTACACCTTTGGAAAGGCATTGAGTGCTTGCAGCTCATTTTATTGGGCATCACTGATACTCGGCATTTATGGGAAACAATGCCTCTGATGCACATACTAGTAGCAGTCATTTCAAATTAGCCATCTGGGTATAACTACAGATGATAGAAAATACCAACTCAGCCAGCTATGGCATTTAAATGGATGAGGTCAGATTGCTTGAAAACAGACATAAGATGACAAACACCACTCACCCCATCATGTCACCCATGTTAGCATCAGTTAGGACATTGCACTGTCAGGTTTGTAATGGGGTTGCAGGATATGGCTCTTACGTTTGTTGGTAGGGAAAAAAGGTATTTTGTTCCTTTTTCTCCAATAGGTCACGTGTCATGCGTGATTTCGTTGTTTCCTTTAGGTTTGAAGAGAGATTATATGGCTGCTACTGAAAGTGATGCTCTGATATCATTTATAATTCACTGGAATAATTGTGAGAGTTGTGCAGACTGCTTTGTACCTCTTCTAATTCCCACCGGCTTGATTAGCAACACATTCACTCTTATAACAGCTGAGAAAGTGATAATTACCTCCAACTTCATGAATAAGGCTGGGAAAATTCTTTTTTGACAAGTCATAAATTTGCTGAGAAGCAGAGCTAGATAAGGATCAGAAATATTTGCATTTTCAAGGATGATTATTGCCAGTAGTTTTGACTGAAGAAGAAAGATGATTTCCCCAGATGCTGCAGTGTCTTGTTTCAGCATTTTCAAAATTAGATCTTTACTCTTTTTTTTTCAAAATATTTTTGAGCTTTTTAGTTAAAAAAATATTTTTTTCCTTAAAGAATGTTTATAAGGATTGAATAGTTTGAAAATAAAAGGAAGCATTTCATTTTGCATTGAAGATAATGTCTCAGGTTGACCCAAAATGAGATTTATTATTTGTATTATTATTGTATTATTTTGCAGCAATGTTTTATTTAAATTCAAATTCTTCCCCCCCCTTTTAAATGTTGGTTTTGTTTACTTTGAGTGCTCAAATCTGTCCTCATCCCAGCTCTCATCTAGAGTTTGTATGAAAAATCACTTGAAAGTTTCCAGCAAAATGCATGTAATTTATGTTTCAGAACATGTACAATATCTCCACATAAAACAGGCAATCCCATCAGAATATGTTATGGGAATATTATGCTTTACCAAACAGCTGGTTTATGTTGGCAGCTTTACAAACACATTCTATAAAAGTCAGATCCGAGAGAAGATTCATTGCTTCCTCCAGTTTCCCGGAGAGAGTGTTTGCAACTGGAGAATCGGTGGTCCCCATACTTTTTCAGAAGGTGCAGGCACAGCTTTAGGAGGTGGTGTATTCAATCCCTTTTCCTGCTGCACCCCAGACAGCTCAGCCAGGATGGCTGCAGTTGTGAGGTTCAGGGAAGCCTCTTGGTCTCTACAGTGTTGTGGAAACTGAGAATCAGCCTCATCCGTTGTGAATGAAAGCCGAAGTAATTGCTCTGATCTGCTGCAGATTAGTCCGCATTCATCTGGCTGAGTAGTAATTCTGAAAGTTAAAACGATCGCATTAAATATCAGTTTCAATTGTATCCCTTCTGCTCAGAGAGCCTTTGAAAGAAAAGAGACTGTTGGTTTATACAGGTCCGTGCAATGGCCTGTGAGTGTAACTTCATCGTGTTGAGTGGGTTGTAGATGCAGAGATGCTGAAGCGGGTGCTTCCTTCTCTGCCCTCGTTGGAGCTCTTCCTGCCGGCGAGGGGGTCCTCAGACCCTCTCTGACTAAGGCAGGGATGGCTCACCTTGCTTAACCTCTTCACCGTTACTGCTGAAATTATCAGGTTTTCTTCCAGCTGTTTGATTAGGTGGACACAATTTCTCTTCTGGTTAGTAGAGGTTGTTGTGTACCTAGACAGCTCATGTGAAATGCTTCTGACCACGCTGTATTAACTTTCTGATAAATAATTTCTGTTTAACAGCCTCTGCACACAAAACAGTTCAAATCTCCCCAGGGAATAGGCAAATGAAGCTATTACTTGGTACACTTCAGATAGATTTTCCTGTCTATTCTGTTTTCCTGTTGTCTCATGTCATCCTTTGTGCCTGCCTGTGCTTGTCAGGTCAAGTATTCTGCAATAGAGAACACATGAAAATCTTTAATCTAAAAAAAAAAAAAAAAGTGCCATCACATATAAATTAAGTATCTGCCAAATGACTGTGTGCCACCTGTATGTGTTTGGGGATTGCCGGTGAGTGACCTTGCAGGCAATGTGATTTGTGTTCTTGCCCATTTGTACTTTTCATCTGCCATTTCACATTCCAGGATGCAAAACCCATGTTTCAAACTCCACGTTTTCATTATCGACTTCAAGGTACGACAAGAAGGTAATGCATCCTTGGGAGGTGACGTGGATTGTTTATTTTTTGCAGTTAAGAGAAGTAAAAGTGTAAGTAAATATTTCATGATGTTCCTACGAGCACCAGGAAACTCCTACCACCTACAGAAACAAACTTCCTGAAACAGAAATATTTGTGCATCAAGCTTTAATGCACAGAGTTTTTTGTGCATGCCCCTTCCGTGTATCTTTGTTGTGCATGGCTGGATTTGAGCAACTTCAGACAACTTAATTCTGCTAGAAATTGAAATGGCTGAGAACTTAGGGGAAAAAACACAGAATCGTTCTGCAGTGGCCTCTCCAACAGCTGCACTTGGAAGCAGTTGTACCAGCAGTTCTTCAGTTTTGTAGTGGAAAATAAACATGCTCCTGCACACACAGCGGGTTGTGCAACCAGTTTGTGTAAACCATTAGTTGTTTCCAGGCACTGGAGAACATGGAGCTTCTGCCTTGCCCTGCCTTTTCCTGAAGGCTACAGGAGGAGATGTTCACCTCCCTCTGTTGAGGGCAGGCTGAGGGAAATAGAATAGAATAGAAACTATTTCAGTTGGAAGGGACCTACAACGATCACCTAGTCCAAGTGCCTGACCAATTCAGGGCTGACCAAAAGTTAAAGCATGTTCTTAAGGGCATTGTCCAAACGCCTCTTAAACACTGCCAGGCCTGGGGCATTGACCACCTCTCTAGGAAGCCTATTCCAGTGTTTGACGGTAAAGAAATGCTTCCTAATGTCCGCTCCAAACTTTCCTTGGCGCAGCTTTGAACCATTCCCACGTGTCCTATCATTGGATACCAGGGAGATGAGCACCTCCCTCTCCACTTCTCCTCCTCCGGAAGCTGGAGAGAGCTCTGTGTTTCCCAGGGGACAAGAAAGTGTTTGCCTGCATTTGCCAGTTTGCATGCTTTGTCCCCCCTCCCCAGGGAGACTGCCTGTTCAGCGGTGGCTTCTTAATGCCCCCTTCCCATGTGTTTGCAGAGGCAAGACCTGCTTTTTCCAGCCTCTCTCCCTGCTTTGGTCTTGGTGTCTGACTGTGGTCGTGGCTCTCCCTCCTTTATTTGTGGGTTCATAGGGAAGACGCTGATAATTCATTCACATATTACATGAGAGTTACACACACACTCGCTTGTGTCCTACAGCCTGCCAGCATAGCCCTGTGTGCTTATACGGAGGTAAGCGTGGCATAGATGGCAAAATGCAGCATTGGTTTCTTTGTCACATGTCTACCTTCCAGGGCAGTGCAGGAATGACTTTTGTGGTTGTAAAGGTCCTGTCCTTAAATGTGAACTGCTTTAGAATAGGTTTTCTCCCATAATTAGTTTGGAATTTTATAGAGGTTTCTGGGGGAGCTTTGTAGAGTCTCCATCTGTGGTACTCTGTGCACCTACTACTAATTAGTGTCTTTGCTCGTATGGGTGTTCCTGGCTGACCATGCAGTCCATGCTTTCCAAAACCGAGATGCGTATCCCTTTCACACAGGCATTTGGTAAACTTGTGGTAACTCCCCAGCACCTTTCTGGCCAAATCTCCTTGTTTACACGCAGCTCATCCACTCGTCTGGTACCATGTAGGAGACCGGCCCCTCTTTGCCCAGCCTGAAAGTGCAAGTGCTGCTGGTGGTGTCCCTTTGGTGCCTCGCTGGCCCAGGGCTGAGCTCCTTTGGGCTGGGACCAGGGCTGTGCCAGGGACACCATCTCCAGCCTTGCCGAGGGTGGCTGCAGTCCCAGTGACGCCAAGCCACGGTGGTGCTTCACGGTGTTCTCAAATGGCTTACGGCCGGCCAGCACCACAGCTTGCCGCTGGAGGTGACCTGGCCAAGGCACTGTGCCCTTGCTGCACGGCCAGGGGCACCTCCTCCATCTGACCATCTCCCCTTGCAGCTGCCCGTCCCTCCGCAGGGGCTGGCTCTGCCTCCCTGCCGCTCTCCGGCACACCCCTGGCACAGCTGGCCTGCGCCCGCTGCATCAGGGCTCCTGCCTCACCTTCACGTAACTTTCTCAGCTCTTCAACATCTGTTCTGCGGCCTCGGGCAATTCCTGCGTGGCAGCGTTGGGCATCCGTGGCTTTCACAGCGCCGCAGTTCAGCAGTGAGGGTTACCTGTGTGTACCTTTGCATTTCTTTTCGTGGGTCATATGCAATGTGTATCCCTGGAACTGGCTACCTGAGTCCAGTTAATATTCCTGTTTATCACTTTGCTGTGGTTACCTTCAATACGCTAGTCAAAGACTTAAAAGAAAAAAAAAAAAGTCTGCAGTGATCCTGTAGTATGACTTGTGTCACACAAGCCTCTGATTTCCCTAAATTAAGGCATTAATCCTATTTAAAATTTGAGCAGCCTGTAGATAAATATTGATCTTGATTTTAAAAAACGTTTAGTAATGGAAAACTGACATTCTTACAAAAATGTTATTGAAAATCAATATTAACTATCTAGAGAGCTTTTTGGCTTAGCTGTTGAAGTCATCCAGACCTGCTGATACTGGACTGCGTATCTTGCTAACATTGTTTAATATCATTCTAAGTTATTGTTGGATTAGAAATACACTGCTATCGTTACCTTGATATATTATGTCATCCAGGGTTTTCCCCACTATAGAACAGAAATACTGTATTTACCACTTCTTTTTTTTTTCATTATACTTGGAGAGCCATATGACAATCATGATTCTTTATCCTGTAATACTGCAGAGACTTTACTGTTTTTTAATTCTGCTAGTCACAGACTTTTTCTTGAATCCTTTTAACTCTTACAGCAGTTCTCTTATAGCTGATAGTTTGTAGTTTCTGTGCATCACCATCTGCTTCCACATATCAATGAAATACCAGTATCTGCTTTCTCCCATATCAATGAAGTATCAGTAGCTTATAAACTAGTAACAGCATTTCTGGATGGCATGTCACCCTTTACTTGCTCTCGCTCACACATCCTTTCCAACAAAAGTTTTAATTACTCATTTTCATTATCTAATTGTGCTTTTCTTCCCAATATTTTTTATTATTCTCAGCTCGAATTTTTCCCAATAAGTGAATTGTTCTGGCACCCTCTGTCCACCACCCAGGTTTCTAGTTCTGATGCAGACACAATCTCTTTTCTTCCCATCTTTAGGAATTTCAATTAAATTTGTTTTGAAAATCCTGATTTTTGTGCTAGATAAATATTCATTTGTTCTCTCTAGCCATTCTCCTTTTTGTTATTAGTTTTATCATACTATTAACATCCTGATTGATCTATTTCTTGCAACGTTGGCTCCCCTTCTGCGGAGTTGGAGGGCACCTGCGTTATCAGCCTTTTTCCTTAAGAAGATGGGCGATAGTCCTGCACAACCAAACCCTTCTGCCTTTGAGGGCTGCTAACACATCTGTTCACTGGGTTAATCTTGGACCAGAGGGAAGCCTAATAATGTTTCAAGATCAATGGTGATTTGGGAGGATGTGCAATAGGGAACAGATGTTGTGTTTGGATATTCGTCCCAGCGCTTCCCTGTGCTGGCCAACATTTCCAGTTTATCTGAGTTGGGCCCACACCAGCTGGCTTTTATCCAGATGCCAGACATTTGTCTAAGTAGGGGATGGAACCGCTGGGCATCTATGGGAGGAGACGCATATCATCGCACCAGAGGCGCTGAAGCCCAGACCTCGCCAGGTGCGCCTGCGGCTTCCCGTGGGAGCAGTGCTGGGAGGAAGCAGCCGGGTGCGGACACCCTGTCTTTGCCCATTGCCCTGTAGACCTCAGCGGCCTCAATGATTTCATCCTAGTCAAAGGCACGAATCTGCATGAACTCCAAACTTGTGAATATCTAGAAAAAAATCAGAGGTCAAATGGTGCTCGAAATGGCTGACCACTGCATTCTGGACTTGCTGTACCTAGAATGGGCAGGCTGGAGCTTAGCTGTTATTTCACAAGATTTGGTTTACACAAAGCACATTTGCTTCTGTAGCACAATATTTTGCATGAAAGCAATAAGCATTCCTGTGGAGGTCTGCATTGCTTGTGAGTGGATGGTAGTTTCCAGCTGCAGTGAGTTTTTATTGAAATTCCCTGGTTGCTAACATTCTGCAGCTGCACTGTTGCCCTTGAGTGGTTTGTCTACTCTCTTAAAGAGGACCCCACCAAAAAAAAGTCCTAAGTCTACTAGGCTTTTCTATCAAGCAAACACCAGCAAATAATGTATTTCCGTTTTGATTTTAAAGAAAATCCGCATTTTGTGACTGCAGGAGGTGTGCTGTTGAACCGTTGTGTTCATTGGCCTGCTGTAGACAGGGGCAGTGCGGCTGAGCAGGGTGGAGGCGAAGGGAGAGGTGGCTTAGCACAGGGCCCTAACAGAGATACAGCCCTCAGTTGGAAGAGGGTTACACACTGGTGTAACAGAGACGGAGGAAAGGGGAACCATAAAAATGTAAATTGCTGCCTGTGAATGCCATTGACCATGTAATACACCGGCGGGACAGCTCGGGGGCTCTGAGCTTGCAAGGGCCCAAGCGCGGCGGGAGGGTACGGAGCCATCCAGCCTAGTACACAGTGAGCTGTATCTCTTCATGATCATGCTATTTCCTCTTCAATCTGAATTAACCTTGGCTCTGGCAACCTCTGTGCACTTAGAAACTGACTTTAACATAGGCTGGAGCCTACAGCTCAAAAGAACATTGGAGCGGTCTAATTTCTTTTTGCTTCAGAGAAGGCAATCTGAATGACTTGATTTTTTTCATTAAAAAAGTGATACTCCCTTTGTATCACTCCTTGCCTGCTGTATTCTGTAACAGGCCTTCCTTGCTTTAATTGTGAAGATCTGATGCTCCCTGAGGCTGAAGGATCGGTACAGCCTTTGGGAACATGCGTATTGGCAATCCTCCTGACAGGTTGAGGAGTAAGTCTAGAAGGATCGGTACAGCCTTTGGGAACATGGATGTTGGCAATCCTCCTGACAGGTAGAGGAGTAATTCTAGAGAGTGGCCACCTCCCTGGCAGGGGGCAAAGTCCCGTGTCCCTAAGCCCTGTGGCTGGGGGACCAAGGAGGTGACCTGTGTCTGTACAGGATGCTATTTGAAACCTTACAGCACATGAAAAGACTGAATCTGCAGTTACAGTGCTCTGGGGTAGGAGGTTGGGGTTTAAGTTGTGGAGACTGCTGTGCAGGAGAATGGAGGAGAGGAAGCCAAGAAAAGCGGGGAGAGACTGTAACAGTGTGAGTAGCTGTAGGCTTTCTGGTTTTGTATTGTTTGAGGGGGTTTGTTATTACTACTCTGAATAAACCTCAGACCTCTTTTTCAATTAACCATGGAAACACTTAGTTGGACTCCACAGCCAAAGCAAATGGAAGCTTTAAACTTAATAGCTTTGAAAAAAACCAATAGAGAAATTAGGAGATTGACTCCAATGCCACAAAGCATCTTCTAGCACCTTCCCTTCTGCATTTTACCCCAGGGCGAGGACAGAGCCTGGCTTTGGATGACCTGAGAAGTGAATGCTTCTTGTCTGAAGATAATGTAACCACATTTCTCCTCTTTTTCCTACCTCCCAAACTCTTGGTCCCACATCAAGGGGGCCTTGACTCAGGTCCTCCCCCGAGTGCAGAGCCAATGAGCAGCACAAAGCGTAGTGCTCACCATGATGTTCACAGCCTCTCCTAGCAGGGCGTCTTCACTGGATAGCTGAGAGGGTTCATGGTATGTAGTTTTGCTGTCAAAGGTGAGTGTTGCTATCTGCCAAATGTCTACATTTGTAGCCAGCTTGCACGCTGGCGTACGCACCAATTCACTGGGTCTGCGTTCAAGCTAGACTCTTGTGTGTTGCTTGCTAGGAAGGCTGTTGTAGATGAAAAAGAGAGAAGTACGATTGACATAGTTGGTCCAATTAAAGAAAGATCTAATAATACAGATCTACGAATACGGTCTTGTTGAAAGTTACTTCACAGTGAGTTACTAAAATTTGATTTTCTGACTTTGTTGGTCTAGTGCGAATAGTGGTCAGCATGGTTAGCTGGGGACCTGCATTCAAAAGCCAAGCCAGGGAATGGGTGCAGTCTCCCTCCCTCCTTTATGCTTTTGTTCCTGGGGAGAGGTGGTAGCTAGATGCCAAAGATGAAGGCAGGCTGATGTGGATTATCTTTGAAGAGACTAGGGGGAAGTCATAGATAGAGTTATCTCTGGTAGCTTTAGCAGGAAGGTTTTAAAATACCGTTTTTTTTCCTAAAAATTTTCTTAGCAGTAGAAATCATCTGCTTTCAGGTTGTCAGCTTGCCCCTGCAGCCTTGAAAATTTCTGCCTGTTTTAGCACATTTCATCTTACAGCAATTTCAGCTGTAATAGAAGATGTGCCTGCTGTGGGGCTGGGGAGGGTGATGTCGCCTGCCATGGTGGGAAAAACAGTGCTTCTGGATGGGAGTTACAATTCTAGTCCCAGTAAGCCCTAAGGTTGATCTCTTGCATGTTGCTTATGGGGTTGCACACATTAAAAAAAAAAAAAAAATCTCCAAATAGCATCAAATGCAGCAGTAGATGAAACATGGGTCACTACGTAGCTGTACTTTGCTCTGCACAGGGTCTTCTCTTTCGATGTAGTTCAAGATCTTTCTCCTGTTTGAAGCCCTTCTGGGAGGACACATGTAATTGCCTGCAGGATCATTTCTCCTTCTCGCTGACTGCTCCCAACAGCCGTGTCTGACAGCAGGGAAATGCTCTGTGACAAGCGGAGCCGGGCCAGTGCCGGCCATCAGGCTGTGGTGAATTGAACCTAGATTAACTGAACTTGTTGCTGCAGGAGCTGGAAATGATCATAGGCTGCACTTCATGAAGATCTCCATGTAAGATTGATTTCTCCAGTGTAGCTTTCCCTTGATAAGTTATTGATAAACTCAGATTACTTGATAAATAGTTGATAAACTCAAATTCGAAAATATATTTTACAGAAATGAAACTATTTTCCTTGCACAATGTTGTTGAAGAAAGAAGAGAATAGTGATTGTTTTGTAAAACCCTAGTGACAGGTCAGATGATACGCTATTTTGGGGGCATTTCTGATGCCAACTAAAGCGAAGATGTATTTTACCCAGGGACTTTATTGCTTCATTTTTAAGTGTAGTGTCTCATAACTGGAATTAACTGTGTCGTCCTTGCCTAGGGAAAAAAGTGGATTTGAACTGTGAGCATAGCTCTATAGACTTTTAAAATTATTTAAATGCTTTGGTTTCATGTTTATTTGGCTTTTATGCCAGTACTTATACCGCAATTTATTTCCTGATTTTAGCCAGTTCATACAGAATGTTTTAAAAAAGCCAAGCCCACAAACCCACAAATCTTACTGTTCACTGAATAGCTAATATGAATTTTTCCTGTTAATGTATAATCTCACTGAATTTAGGTTGTAATGTTAAAGGTGATCTTTAGCAAAATCCTGTAGCTGGAACTTGAGAGAAACAGCTGTTATATTTAAAATTAGCACATAAAGTGTCATTAAAATAATGATAGAGGTTCACAGAGTTGCATTCTAAGTGCTAATCATCCTATCTTGTGGATGGGTTGACTGCTGTGCCTTACTCCATGGTGCTTCATGGGTTTGGACGATTGGCCTAAATTAATCTGTAAAAAGCTGGAGGTGGTAGAAATAGGAGCAGAGATATGGGTAATGTGTCACATCTGCCAGATATCTGTCTGCTGAACCCATCAGCCAAATTAAAATTTCCTTCTCCATCTTTGATCTTTGCCAGTGTCACTGTTAGATGTAAAGTATTATACTCTGTGGGGTGTCCTGAGGATTTTCAGTGTACTGACTTGAATTGGCAGGGGAAGAAAAAATTACAATGGACTAGGGATATTATAAGTCATATGGGGAGCTAGAAAACTACCAGGGTTGGGGTTTTTTTTCTGAGCTAAAATAGCAACGTGAAGAAATGATGATTGACTAAGATTGTCCAGTGGAGCTGTAATTGTAATTATAATCCATCATGGCTCTTCTCTGTTCATTTAGCCGAGATTTCATAAAAGGACTCAGTCAGATCAGCACCCATACCTTTACAAATGTGCACTACTCTTTATCATTTATCTGCTCGCAAATTCATTGTTTCCCGTTGTACACTAGAAAAGGCTAAAATTCATGCGAGACTGGAGATTAATTGCAAAGAATGTGTAAATGGTTAGGAAGTCTTTAAATGTAAGAGTAAATTAGGGCAGAGAAGGGACATTAAGGAAATAAAGTTGGGTTTGGTTTTTAAGTGGAAAGCCACTACAATAGTGGTATTTGTCCATAGCTCACTGTCTATACGCATGAACGGATCTCAGTCTCTTCTCTTTCAGGACATTGATGCGCTTTAATAGACCTCGGTCTATTTTAAAGTGTGTATGAGCACACATCAGATAAAATCTTTGAAGAAAGAGATGGTAGCCCACGCATCTGGGAATTTCAAAATAGATTGTGTGTTTATTACCAAAATGCTGGATGATCCTTCATGGCCTTTCTATATCAAAGTGCTGTTACTTTGAAATTGGTTTTGTTTTGTATCATAAATCTCTATGTTGGTAGTATTTATTTTTATGAGCTTTATGAGAATAAATGTTACAGTATTCTTTTAAAAATAGACTAAAATGATGAATGTATGACTTTCAGTATCCATTTTTGGATTCTTACATAGAAATTGCATGTCAGACTTGCACACAGCCATGCTCACTGCAATTTGCCAGTGTATTCAGTGGGAACCTGCTACAATAGTGGCCTTTTTTGTCATAGCTGCATTTAGGAACTTAATATTAAGTTCCAGGTTTTATAAATGTGTTCAGAAATGGCAGGGTGTGATTTATGATGGTGTCCTGGTTTCGGCTGGGATAGAATCCATTTTCTTCCTAGTAGCTGGCAAAGTGCTGTGGTTTGGATTTACTAGGAGAATAATGTTGATAACACGCTGATGTTTTAGTTGTTGCTGAGTACTGCTTACACTAGTCAAGGACTTTTCAGCTTCCCATGCTCTGCCAGGTGCACAAGAAACTGGGAGGGGGCACAGCCAGGGCAGCTGACCCAAACTGCCCAAAGGGCTATTCCATACCATATGACGTCATGCTCAGTATAGAAACTGGGGGGAGTTGGCTGGGGGGCAGCGATCGCTGCTCAGGAACTGTCTGGGTATCGGTCGGCGGGTGGTGAGCAATTGCATTGTGCATCACTTGCTTTGTATATTGTTATTATTATTATTATATTGTTATTATTATTTCTACTACTACTACTATTTTACTTTATTTCAATTATTAAACTGTTCTTATCTCAACCCAGGAGTGTTTCTCACTCTTACTCCTCCGATTCTCTCCCCCATCCCATCGGGGCAGGGGGAGTGAGCGAGCGGCTGCGTGGTGCTTAGTTGCTGGCCAGGGTTAAACCACGACAGATGGATTTTTGTATCCTTTTCGTTACATTATAAAACATGATACGACATAGTCCCCCAGAAAAATGTATTCATGGTGAGTACCTGTCTTGATCTTTCACAATGCACTTAGAGAGCAAAAAGCCCTGCATGTGCCTGAACATCTGCAAAGCCAGGACATGTAATCCCACTTCAGGAAAGCAACCCCAGTCAGGAGAGCATCCAGCCCGTGTTTGAACCTAAAGTATCCTGCTAACTTTAAAATCCCACTGTCTTTTCATTGGGCACAAATGATCCATTAAATTGACACACTTTTCAGAGCAGGGGCTTAAAGAAAAATATTGCTTTCACTATTGGTATAGTAGCCAGTCTGACTGAACTGAAGATTTTATCCTGGCAATGTCAATGAATAGAATAATCCTTTTGTGTTTAACTTACTTTTTTAAACTTATGATTTACTTCGAATGAATCTATTAGTAAAGGACAGTGGGAACATTTTATTCTTCTTCATTTTTATTGAAAAGAACATCATGAAATAACATATTGTTTGTATGAAACATTACATGTATACGGATCTTGGCATGAACTTGGGGAATAGACATTGTTTGATCTCTGTAGTCATTTTATTCAACTTTTAATTAACTTTTTACATGCAAGTCTCAATAGACTTTTATTTTATACTGGAAGCAATAGGAGCAATCCTGAGGCTAATCCAGTCCCTGAAAAAATCATGCTAGAAAGGAAAAATTGTACAGAACAGTGGTGGCTAAAGGAAACATTTCTGTGCCGAGACTTCATGTTCACTTTGTTTTGTCTTTAGCTTGTCATTGACACTTCTATATTTTTATTCCACCCTTATAATGCTGCCAGTAACACTGTGACTGTTATCTGCGCTTCTCTGCGAAGCAGAATATTAAAGAAAGTATTGCAGCCAAAAATTCCTGCATGGTTGAAAAAGTATTTTAAGAGTTTTTTTTCCTGAACTTCATACCTTGTTTTCAGTTCCCACTCAGGTTTTTTGAGCTGGTGATGGTGATAGAAAATATATACAGCTCTTGCTAGCTCCCTTATTCATATGTTTCTCACAGGAAGGAGCATTAGCCCAGAAGCATAGGAGACAGCTCGGGAAGGGAAAGCAGCAAAATATTAATTCCTGCTGTGATACTGATGCCCTGGTGTCTCTTGTCAAATTAGCTTCTCCAATGTTTTCTAATTTGGCCTTTTACTATTAGGAGTAGAAACTCAAAGCTGAGGACTTTTAACTTCTGCGTGATTTCAAATCAGGTTGCTTCACTTCTACTGTGTAATTAGCAAAGGAAATACAGCTTGTTAGAGGAGCTGGGGAAGGGATTGACAAGTGGAATTAGGCTCTTCCCATTCATCCCTCCATACTGTTCCTTCCTTTCTTTTCCCTCTGCAACCTGATTTAGTTTTTTTTCCTCTTCTCTCCCTCTTCCTTATCTGACATACAGCATCCTATGCATTGCATATATTTATTTTCTGTTATGTTTTCTGTCGGACCTCATCTCCTTTTTTATTCCTTCTATTCCACATATGCTGTTAAAATGTCATGGCCCTGCGAGGGGGAGGAGTGTGGACACAAGGAAGCAGGTAGAATGAATGCTGCTGTGGAACATGCAAAAGCACAGCTCTGTTATTTAGCATCCCTCGCCTCTAGTCTGACCTTATACAGGAGTATGAGCTGCTTTCACAGAGCTGTTCAGTGGAAGCCTCTTTTGACAGAAAGAGCAACATTTTTCTGATAAGCTCTGAGACAGTATGGGTTCAGAAAGCCTAGGGTAAATACCACCAGCTCAGCTGACCTACAACTCCCTCAAGGACAAGTCTGCTTGGGTTTATACTTTGCATGGAAACGGCAGGTGATCGGCAACTTTGAACACCCATAAACCTTGTAGACAATGAGATTATTATTATTTATTCTCTTAAGGCAAGAAGACAGGAATAGTAATGGAGTTTTTGTGGAGTACAGGAGACAAGAGGAAAGTGTTAGCAAGGTGTTTTATAAGCCTCACAAAGAATAATTTAAGCGAGTCCTATATTATGTGTAGTGAAAGGCAGTTCTTTCTGCTGGAAGACCTCTTTTGGTGTGTTTTAATGTGTTCATTTTTAAAAGTGACTGATGGGAACCCAGGTTATTTTTAAAATAAATCTGCCTAGACCTTCAGCTTACAGTAAGCAGTCTCCCTTTCCCCCCCACCAAGCAAGACTTTTGGGCTGAACATGTTCTATTTATTCATTTATTTATTGCAAACTCTGCAAGGTCTTCTTGGGTCCCCAGGAGGTCCTCATTCTATTTGGTCCTCGGGCAGCACATTCACCACTGATTCTTGTTATCAGGCTTAGCTTTCTGCTCTCTTCCATCCCCTACACCCTGCCCTGCTGATGTTTCCACCTCCCTACGGGCTCATGCACTCGCATGGTAGAAGCAAGGCTCCCTTCCTCCAGGGGACTGCACCTCCAGCCCATGCTCTCTTCTCAAAGGATGCACCAGGGAAGCTGAAAGCACGTCAAACAGGCACTGTCCATCAGAGGAGATAACAATATTTGTTCTGCAGTCAGCGGTTGTTGTCCTAACTCCTGTTAGGAAATGTTTTCAGAAGCATTTGCATTTCTAGCCAGCCAAAACCGATGCCTATCTTCGAGCCTTTGTAAGACCAGGAAGGCAGAACATGTTGGCTGTGGAGTGCAGAAACTTGCTTTTTTCAGGCTCTCGGAGCAGCCCAGGGCAGCCAACTCTGCCTGTTAGCCTTAATGGCTTCATTCTTCTTTGTTTAGATACTTAGTGGTGTTGCACTCCTTGATATATATGTTCCATAATTAGATTGCTGTACAGAGTAAGGGCGTCTTTTTTTTCTTAGGGACCTTTCAAGAGATGTGGCACAGTAGTCTGTGATCTTTTGGGGCTTGACAGACAACAGGTTAAAAGCCACTGCCTTAACCAGCAATTCTTATGGGCCTCAGCGGCTTGCTTTGCTGTTCTTGCAGTCTTAATGAGTGTGTTCAACTCTTTGACTCTGCAGCAAAGTGCTTTTTCCGTGCAATTCAGAAATCATAGCTTGGAATCATCGGTATTTTTTTTAAATACCAGTTATTTCTTTAAATACCTTAAAGATCAAATTTCTACTGTCATCTGTCAGACATCTTGCCCTGGTTATTGATATAGGTCCTGTCCTCTGTGTTTTCTTGTTGGTCAATAAAATTGCAGCTGTGCCTGCAGTTGTATTTTCTGGTTGATAGGGGTGGTGGTGCTGGCTATACGAATGCTTCCTGACATGGTTAATAAGATACTGTTGTCTTCTGGATTTCAAAGCTACAGCAAGTAGTTGAAAGCATTTTGCTCTGTTCTTGCTTAGGAATTGCAGTTTTAATATTTTCTGTCATTTCTTATCTTGAATGTTTCTCCCTTCCTTCCCAATGGCAGTTTACATTAATGTGTACTGTATTCTGCACCAGGCTTGCCTTTTAGAGACTTCAGGTAATGAAGAATGCAGCATCTTTGTGAAATAATGATGTGGCCCATTTGGCTTAACTTGGTTTTTTTTTTCAGGAGCTTACCACAGATGTATTTCACTGGCTGCATAATGTGCAGATGTTAATATGTTTAGCACTTGCTTGAGTCTGAAGTTTTATACACTGTCTCTCGGTAATTGCCTATATTCTATTCTGGCTCCTAAAATCAGCTGGATTCTCTCAGTCTTTCATTATAAAAACCTGGACAGGGCACGGACTGGCCATGATAGTGATCTGGACTCTGGTGTTCATCATGTTATTGGTCTGCTAAAACCAGGGCTTGTCTGACCTTCAGAACATGGCGAGTCCAGATGGTTTGTTTGAGCTTCTGTCTTAAACACCGTGTTTCTGCAGAGTCCTTTATCTGCTACTGTGTCGGGTTTGTTCAAGCTATTTTTAATGTGTGAGATGTCCTGTTATTTTTAATTGCTTTCTGCTGTGTGTTTTGAAATTATTTTATGAATTGAATAAACCCATCATTAAAATTAAGCACATGTGCACGCACGCACACACACACACAGAGTATTACGATGAATCTGAAAGTGCTGGCAATACACTGGTAATACAGAGAAAGATGTAATAATTACCTCACCATCATTACAGTGTTTGGACAAAAGGTTCTAGTAGGAGTAGAGTTTTCACACGACAAAAAAATTAAATCCGTGTTTTTTCACTCTGCAGTTGTAGTAGGCGATAGGTTGATGCTGTCGTCGTTTCTAGGAGCTTCGGAGCCAAAGACATTGTGAATGTGTAGCTATGAATTCCTAAAGGAGAAAGAGCACTAGTTAAAAAGCTTGGGGGATTGGTGCATGGGAAGATTAAAAATTACTTGCCTGTCTTCTTGAAGGTTATGGGAGTATAATTTTTCCATGCATGTCCCGCATCCATCTGTATCTGTTTGTTTATTCTTGTATTTACCGTAGGATTACAAAAAGCTGACTCAGACATGGCTAAGTTGCATGTAGGCGAAGGTGTGGGCAAACAGTTCTAACAATTACCATTTTTCAAAATTTGAGGAATACTGCAGACAATGGACTGCTTGCCCTAAATAAGCTTTGAGATTAGATAGGACTCAGGAGGCACTGGCAAATAAGGAGTATTTGACAGGTTAAAAGGCTTGCCGTAAAGAACTAGGTGCATGGATACATGCTGTCTGGAGCACAGAAGATGGCCTAGGCTTTATGTGAGCTTTAAGTAAAACAAATATGTATATATTGTTTTATCAACTTGACATTCCTTTCGTTAGCATGCTTTGTTCCCACTCCTGAAAGCACACAGCACTTTATTTCAAAAGACTCTTACTCTGCACTGTGTTCAGACTTGTCACAGCTTCCAAAACCAGCAAAGTTTTGCTGACAACTGAACTTAGTCAAAGTTATTGCATGGTCTTGGTGGATATATAGAGTAAACTCTTCCAGGGTAGAGGCTGAAAGTAGGAGAGTATTTCACAAGGGCACGAGGAAGGTGACAGGTTTATAGCCTGTCTCCTGAAAGAAGTGCATTCTGAAAGATCGGTTTTTTACCAAGCCTGAGCTGTGCCAATTGGACTAATGTGCATCATTTAGACTATAAATGGCAGTCCCACCGGCGTGCCAATATAAATACGCTGGTACTGGTATAATGTTTATGCAGCTCCTAGTGGCAGTGTTAGAATTGTTTTATGAATCAAATAAAGCTTGTTAGTGGGATTAAAAAGGATAACTATAAGGCTGTAAATTTACACAACATGTTACTAAAAAGTATGCAAAGTATTTCAAAGTATTACTAAAAAGTAGTGGAAGTATGCTTTACTCTTAATGTTGTCCACACCAGAGTTACACTTGTGCAAATTTTTGGTTTAAAAAAATAATTTCGCTCTTCACCAAATGGATTTCCCAGTACACAGTCAGCGTGTATACCACCCTTCAGTGACAAGATCAGCCTCTGTTTGTGGTAGGTGATGCCCAGTAAGAACTGGTAGGATCCAAGCCGCTAAAGCAGTAAGCACAGTAATCTGTGTGATTTCTGGAATGAACAGTACATGAGACATATTTTTTTATAAGATCTTCTGAAGAGGGGAAGAATGTTATTAGGAGTAATAGAATAACAGTCAAAGCAAGGAAAGAAAATTGTAGACTGATGGAGGGAACTATTTTCCAGCTGTGAGATCTGATGCATCCTGTGGAGCAGCCTCCAAAGGAAAGCAATGGAGATGTCGTCACTAGAGACGCTTAGAGACACAAATAGGCTGGAAAATACATCATATAATTTACTGCAAATTGCATTAGTACAGCACTGGAATGGAGACGGGATAAATAACCTCATGAAAAAATTGCCATTCCTAACTTCTTGTCTTTGTAGTGTTGTGACTTTGCTTATTCTTATTTTTCCAGAAGCAAACTAAACTCCTGTTTTCTAAACAGTTGAACATATTCTACTTACTTTTCATGCAACTTGAATGACGGTCTCACTGTCTTAGCTATTACCCCTATTTTTGCCTTCCCACAGCACACACACAACTAGCTTCTGCTTTCCCTGGCATGCAGTAGAGAAGTTCCTAGCTGATGTCCTCTCTTCCCCAATCTCTGTCAACTGCAATGCCAGCAGCCTGGGCAGATGTTCCTGATCTGCTTTGTGTTATGGTCTGCACAGGTAGAAGGTGGAAGGTGTCTGCCCCATGGGTGCTCCTAGAAGATCATTATCCCTAATACATACTGATGGGAAGAGGGAATACAGAATTTTATTTTCCCCAATGGAAAAATCAGAAAGCTTTAAAAGAATCTAACAGCAGTTTTAAACATCACTTCTACTTTTCAAGTTTCAAGAGTCAGACTGCAGGGGAAACCTCTGCCAGGGTTGGGCTAAGAAAGCACAGGAACAGTTTTGATACACAAGAAAGTTGCTGTTAACATCTGCTGGTACAGCGGAGGTGCCATGTGGGATTTGCACAGCTCAAATGACCAGTATATATTTCTCCTGTTGTACTTTGTCCACAAATATAATAGCAGATCATACCACATGTCATCTTTTGTTGAAATACTGCCCGCCAGGAAGCCGATTGCCCTTTGTCCCAAGGAGGCACGGTGGTGGGCAGCCACAGCAGTCAGGAGCATGGTGGCTTAGCTTGAGGGTATCGTCCAGGAGCCACAGCCCCTTTTACCCTAATCAGCTATCTCTGTCTTCCCAGCCCAGCAAAATCCCATCTGGAAAAGGGAGCTGAACCAAAGGCAGAGAATAAAAGGTAACATTAAGGTCATTGATGTATTTTTAACATAAATATCTATTCATAGAAGTGTTTTTCCATGAGGTGTGGCATTAATGCCATCTGGTTTTCTGGCCCTTGGCCACTGCCTTGGCTCAGGTCTTGCTCTTTTGCTCAGCTCCCTTCTCAGGAGCCTTGTTGGAGCCTTTGTCATCTTCTTGACGTTGGTGTTTCTTTGTCAAGTTTGGCCTAGATATTCTTGAGGGATGCTGATTTAGTATTTACCAATGTTAAATAATGTAATTGAACCTTTTAATTATTAGAACTTCATAAAGAAAACTGTTTTCAATTTTTTTCCCCCCCAAAAGCTTATGTATGGCTCCCTCACACAATGCCAGCATGCAGCAGTACTTCAGAATGACGTGAGGTTGCTAAACACACATGCAGGGAGGACAACAAAACCTTCCTATGGACCGAGCTGCAACTCCTACCAAATGATGGTTGTTCAGAACAGAAAGTGTAGCTGGAATATCTGGAAATGTTTCCTGTCAGTGAGATCTGTGTCACTTGGGAATTTCCTTTTAAATGAAAAGGTTTATAGCCCCATTCTCTAGAATAAGGTTGTTTGCAGAAGTTACATGTATAGAAAAATCCCAGCCTGTCTCGTAGAGGAAAATAGTTTACATCTTCAGTGTCTTTGAGTTTTTTCACTTTTCCAGCTTCTTCAGTTTCTATATGCTCTGGTTAAGCTTCACCTGTTTCGCTTATGTGATGCCCGTATTATTTCCAGAAACAATAAACAGAAGCTCAAGACAACAGAGTGAAACTCGCTTTGAATCCTAAAATTCTGTAACGATTCAGTAATGATTCTGTTTTATGGCATTGGAGTTTAATCTCTTAACAAATGCTTGATGCTGTATAAACAAAAAGGCATATTTATCAGATTTGAAGTAGTTTGTGGTTGGGGTATTATTTAAATAGGATTACTACTTTATTAGATAATCCACTGAAGTGAATTTCACCATATGCTAATATCTCTCGCGACATGTTTTTAGTTTTCTGCAGATCCTGCATGTTTCACATGGTCTTGGAAAGTTCTGAATTTTCCTGAGCAAAACAGCTTTGGGAGGAGATCCACGTACTTAGCCATTTAGGAAATGAAGCATTTCCATTCAGGTGCCTAAGCACGGGCTTAGGAAGTTAACTTTGGACAAGCAAACTTGGAGGATATTTAGATCATTTTTCAAATGGTCAAGCTTGCTGAGGTATTGTAAATATCAATAGGAAATGGATTCATGGTTATGCCCAATTACAGTACCCTACTTCTTTTGCTTCTAGATTAAAACTGAGCTGCTACTGTAATAAGTAACCATATAATTCAGAAAAAGGCGCATTTAATTTACATAAAGTATAATAAAATTGAAGACATTTTCACTTTAGAGAGACAACACAGTTATTCATTGGGTGCTGTAACTGTTAAAATTAAGTTTCTAAGAGAACCTGAGGACATGTCTGCTAAATGTAGGAAAGAAAATTACCAGAGGAGCTATTCTAACTCTTCCTTCTCATAATTCTTCCATGTCACACACACCAACAAATGTTACTTACAGAAGCATTTGAAACCCTATGTTTTCTTAATGAAGACTGCTGGAGAGCACTGAGCACAGAGTTTGATAAGAAAGAATTAAGATTAAATACAGTCATATTTGTCCTACTTGGAGCCTAATTCATTGATGACTGCTTTACATGCAGCTCTTAGGAAATCTTAGATATTTCTAAGCACTACTTCGAAGAGCAGTGTTGCCATTTCAAAAATGAAGTCTCATTGGAAGTGATTGAAGCCATAGCTCTAAAAGGAACTCGAAAAATTGTTATTCCTCTGCACCAGTAGGAGAAATTAATGCTTTCTTTCATGGTTGGAGCTCCCATAACAAGTCTGAAAGAGTTAGCATATGGGCAAAGCAAATTGTTGATATTGTGTTGTTTCATGAAGCATATACATTCAAAATCTGTACATTATACATCTGCTGAAAGAACTTAGCCAATTTTGTCTCTTTTTTCAACTGTTTATAGTCCATTACGCTCTGACACGGCTGTGGTGACATTGTGGTAACCATGAGTGTTCCAGGATGTTAATTTTTCTCTAGACTTTTGCATTATTTAAAAGCAAATCTTTTAAAAGCATCCTCCTTTCCCAGGAAAACTTCATTCTCTGAAATATTTTTTCATTTTTGTTGTCAATAACAGTTACTAAGAATAAAAGTTTCACCAGGCTAAAACCATCTGTGCCAAATCTCCCATTAACAGCTGAGGTAAAACTCCCACTATTCACTGCTTCCCAGCAAATTTCACTGTGGTTTATTGATTCAAGTGTATTCGATAATTCAATTGTAAAACTTATTAGAGTTTTAGAACTTCCAGTTACCTTTATAAGCTTCAGTTATTAGAAAAAAAAAAAAAAAAGGTCTGGGTAGTAGTATTCTTGCTATGATTCATTTACAGCTGCTATAGCTGTTACAGATTCAGCTAAGTTGTGTTGGTATCTATCTACTGATTGTGACTGCTACTGATTACATTGATCGGGGTCTTGCATAAATCATCAGTTATTTAGTCAGTTCTCCTTCAGAATTATTTGGTCTTTGAGTTCAGGAAAAACAGTTGTCCACTGTCTTTAACAGACGTCCTCTTAGCTGGAAGCTGTAGGGCAGAGCGATAACCAAACTTCGGTTCCCTTCTCGATATTTTTTTTTCCCCTTCCCATTGCTGTAGATCAACCTGAAAATTACGTTTTCCAGAATTTATAACAGTTCAGAGAAAATGTTTATGCATTTTTACCAGAAACAAAGCACTGGAATTGAGGAGATGAGCTTACGTGGGATCAGGGCATTTTTCTAGAGTGGTCCTGATGACTTTGTAGTGGCTGGTCTCTCACAGGGGTCCATAGGGGATCTTGAGTTCAGATTCCCTCTTCTGCCTGATCCAGTGCTGGTCTTGAAACTGATTGTAGAGGAGATAGCTTTAATCTTTTTCACTTGTATGACATACCTAAAGCATTGATCAGAGTGAGCAAGCAAGACTGAATGATTGTGTAGCTGGGAGTTCAGGTACTCATCTATGAATGTGAGATGGGTTTGAGTCCCTGCTCCAGTAAATATTTCAGCTTTCTTACAGAATGGAAGATGTTTAACAGAAAGGTCTGAGTTTAGAAGAGAGTAAGTTGCTTCAGAAATGGTCCTAAAAGTTGTACTGAGACTCTGTGTAAGTGTTCGTCAACTTCAGAGCTTCTGTAAACCACAGACATCAGCGAGTACATGTTTATTTTTATCTGTGAAAGCCTCCAGCTGCAAGCTGTGGGATGACAGAGAATGCTGTAGCTCAGAATTTACCAACTGTCACTGGTATGATACTGTGCCAAAAATGATGCTTTTAGATAATGCTGAGCTTTATGCCATTTAAAGATAAAATTCAGGATAAGTTTCAGATACAGAAAGTATGAGAACCTATGGTATTTTGTGCTGTACTGGCAGGATTCATAAGAATCTGTTGCTTTTAGTGAAAAATATTCTTCATTGTGAAGTTAAGGAGTGGCAAATTTCTGTGAATGGGATATTACAGATCTAGGAATGCCTGAAGTAATAACTGTGACCCTGGTGCTTTTAATTTTTGAGAAACTAATTTTGGGGATATTCTTCTCTCAGCTGTAATCATCCTCTTGACAACTTGTTGTGTTGTCATCCTCTACCTCTGTACAGGTATGTGATTCTCTACTGGTCTGAGGTGTAAGCAACAGCACGTGGAGCCGATCTTACTCCTCCCGTACACCGAGACAGCTGAAGGTATAGCCAGCTGAAGATATAATGTGCTTCCTCATGGAGTCTCGGGACTCACATTAGTTGGAGATGCTTCACAGTGGGGAACATTTGAGGAACACCTCCAATTTCACTTAGAAGCTACATGATGAAACTTTAAAAGGTTTAAATTCAGTTCTCCCTTGGCCAAAGAATGGCTTATCCTGTAGCAAGACATAAGTAAGCTGTTGAAGAATGAAAATGAAAAACTGAAAGATGGAAACTCTCTGTTCTCCCTCCTGCTTCCCCATCCACTGCTGAAAAAAATTAATATAGCTTCCAAGCTCCTCAATATTAAAAAATTCCGCTGCATTTGAAATTCCTCACTTAAAAATTTGGTGCCATGTTATTTCCCTTGTTCCCAGGGGAATGCAGGCTTTGCAGAAGAGAAGCAGGTACGAGTGGTGATGTAGAGCTGAGAACGAGCTGTTGTGTAGGAGAGACAGTGAAGGGTCTTCACATTTCCTCTCCATGTAGGAAAACCAAAGTGGCAGCTGCTGAGTTCTTCAGTAGCTGTTCCCAGCTGGGCAGGAAGAGGCTTCCCCTTCGTATCCGACAGGACGCAGGCTTTGGACGCACTTACTGGGTTCAGTAGTTATCACTTGGACGTGTGGCAGCAGCGGTGAAGGAAATGTCCTCTAACCGGTTGTGAAGTCTTGAAGGAGGGAGTGCTCTTAGACTTTACCACATCTGTAAACAACATCCTTGTGTCAATAGCTTTCACAGCCACCTGGAGAGATACACAGATGATTCAGTGGCCATAAACTGCCTGATACATTGAATTCCTGGCTTGACTGTTGAGGAAATATCTTTAGGCTTTCCTTTTATTCCCTCTTATGTGCCCCCAGTTGGTATCCTTCAAAGGGTATTAAACTGAATACAGCAAATATCTAAAGATTTCATATGGTCATTTTGCTAGCACAGTACCAAGCACTTTATATAGATACATATCTCCATACACATTGTCCAGTGTATAATCTTTGTAGGGTTACGTTACTGTTGGTTTGTTACAGTGTATAGAGCCCTTAGTCTTGGACAGAGTCGTCATCGTCCCCCCATATAGTAAGAGCAACACAGAACGATATAAATGGGTCACAGCATGGTCCCTAACTCAAAGAATGAATTATTCAGTTACAGGATGGAGATGCCAGCGGGTTAAAAATAGGCAGGAAAGTGCAAAAAGCTGTTTATCTGCCTCACAGTCAATAGCTAACGGCAATAAGCATGCAGTAATAGCTGTAAGCAGTAGGAGTACTTGCCTGTCCGCTTGATTGTTATCTTTGCAGTCTTTAATTAGAAGAATTGTGTGCAGAGCTTCGAAAGGATGATATGTGAGCTACTGTTACCAGTATTTGGGGCTGTTCCGTGAGGACAAGTAAAAGGAGGAAACGGGAAGATCATTTTGCTTTGCTGGTTAAGAATCTCAGTAATCCGCAAGGCGTCACTTCCGAGATTATCTCTGTGTTCTGCTAGGAAGGAGGTGAATTAACACAGTGGGCATCTTGTTCACTATTGCACATTTACAACTGCAAGAAACATGCAAAGTATGAATTTTGGGGGGAAACGACCCTCCCTGTTAACAGCATAAGAGGGTTGGTTTCCTGCAGTCACTGGGGGGAAGAGAGCTGCTGGCGTAGCAGTCAGCTTTATACAACCTACTGACTTGCTAGAAATTGTTTACCCTGGGCTGTCTGATCTCTTAGCCAGAGGAAATTAGGAGCGGGGGCGGGGCAGGGAAAGCCAGAGATGTAATTAATGTGCGGCTCCAAGAGTGCATCTGCATAGCTAGGCCAGTCCCCCCACCTGCAGTGCCATTCCTCCAGCAGCGGGCAGGGGCTGGTGCACTGAGCGGCAGGGCTTGCAGCTGCCTGTCTGCCTGTTCCAGGTGATGTATTAGTATTAGGGGTGTAGCTAGGTGAGATTTTTGCTTCTCAATCTAGCCTCTTTCTCCCTTTGCTTTGTATGTGTGGCTTCTTAAATGCGTCACAGCTTTACCTAATTCTGAGGTCTTGTCTCCCGTTGGGGGGAATGCTTCATACCCTTTTGCTCCTTTGCTTTTTCAGGGTGTTGGATTTCATCTCCAAGAAGTCTGTCTGTGCTGTAGAGGGGGAAGCTGGTAATACAAAGAACTCAGACAAATCCCTCTAGGCACTGCTATCGTGAGACATTTTTGCATGTTTTAAGACCCTCTCTGCTAAGCGGATGGGGACAGCCGTAACTTATAATTTGATAACAAATTCTTGTAGCCACACATACAACTTTGCTAATACATACAAACAGGTTTTTCTGTGGTTTTGACATTTCAGGGCTGTCAGGGCTTCCCTGTCTCTTTAGTTACTTTGTTCTTTAGGATGGTATCTATTTCCACATCTGTCTGCTCTTTATATTACTTTCCTGTCTCAAATGGGCATCTCAATAAGGCTGTTAGCATTCTTTCTCTGGTTGGTTATATTTGTTTTCCTTTGCTTCTGGGAATCCTTTACACTGATTTCTAGTTATGTTGCAGTGTGATTTTACTGTCAAATGGGCATTGAAAGAGAATTCCTTCCTGTCCTGAGAACAGCTTCCCAATCCAGTGATGATACAATGGCTCATTGTTCTTTCCCAATAATAATTGGGCATATTTTGCATTAACAAGGGTTCAGAAGTTTATGAAGCAACTTTTAGGGCCTCTTTTTTTGCTATGAAAGTCTGTAGACAGATTAAGAAATGTAACACAATTACATGCCTACAGTACCTAACCCACATAAATATCTGATAAGTTTTCAATGTTAATATGCTTAAATTGAAATACTAGCTTACTGTTGTGGTTTAGCCCCAGCCACCACGCACCCACTTGCTCACTCCCCCTACCCCAATGGGATGGGGGAGAGAATCAGAGGAGTAAGAGTGAGAAAAACTCTTGGCTTGAGACAAGAACAGTTTAATAATTGAAATAAAATAAAATAGTAATGATAATAATAACAATATGTTAATAATAATATACAAAGCAAGTGATGCACAATGCAATTGCTCACCACCCGCCAACAGATACCCAGACAGTTACGGTTTATATACTGAGCATGACGTCATATGGTATGGAATAGCCCTTTGGTCAGTTTGGATCAACTCTTCTGGCTGTGCCCCCTCCCAGCTTCTTGTGCGCCTGGCAGAGCATGGGAAGCTGAAAAGTCCTTGACTAGTGTAAGCAGTACTTAGCAGCAACTAAAACATCAGTGTGTTATCAACATTCTTCTCCTCCTAAATCCAAACCACAGCACTATGCCAGCTTCTAGGAAGAAAATTAACTCTATCCCAGCCGAAACCAGGACACTTACTCACATATGCAGTCCCAGTTATCTTTCATATCTGCCAGTTGTTATGTAGAAAATACTAGACTTTTTGCTCAGGCTCCCTAGTAAGTAATTTGAATGTGCCCTCCCCTCGTTGGTGCCGCTAACCAGAAAGATTTGTGGGCTTGTCCATTATTCTGAACTCGGGATAACCGCAGGTACTCCCAGTGCAGTGCAATACTGGGGAAATCCAATTGCAGCATGAGATTGTAGCTGATTTACTCTTTTGCTCTGTGACAAAGATTCAATGAAAAAGGTCTGGTTGTGAAAATTCTTCTTTCCTTTTTGCCCTCTTTCCAATCTGATGAAAATAATTCATGTGTAGTAAGTCTGACTAGGAGAGGACTGTTTTGTTTTATAAATTGATATATTTTTCATATATAGGGCATACATTCAAATAGGACCCAAAAGTCATCACCATCTGCTGGTTCCTGAGAAATTGTATTATGTTTCCTGCCCACTTTTTAATAGAAACATGCGCCTCACACTATCTGCTGTCACATTCAGCACCTGCAAATAAGTAATAATGGATAGGACATGTAAGCCACATGTTATTGATGAGCTCTATTTTTTTTGGTATTGATGTGACTTAGCAAGGCTGTTCAGGAGAGCCTTGTCTTGAGTTTGAGCTCAGTGGTGCCTCTTCTATGAAAGAAAAAAGATAATCCTACTTCCTTCAGAAGTTCTAGTTCACTTTTATTTTACTTTTTTTCTTTAATGAGGGGATGTATATTCTGTATATGCAATAATAATAGCTTTTCCGCTTTCCTCAAATGGAAAAATAAAGCTTTACATGTCTACCTTTTTCTTAAATTGTGTAGCTGGATCTATGTTAATATTTTTTCATGCTTTTGTATTTCCCGTAGCTGACAGTTTTATTTTCTTGGAGTTTGTACTAGCATACAGTATAGTCAAACCCGTTATCTTTCTCCTTGTAACAATGTAGTCCTAAAGCAACAGGAATTCATTTTACTGTAGAAAAAACAATTATATTGGCTGTTGAGGTATTTTACCAATATATGTTCTTCATTTCTTGCTGCATTTTCATCAAGGAGCATGGCTATAAAACAATATTTTGCCTTTTGCTTTCTTTTTTTTTTTTTTTTAATTCATTTAGGTTTTTTGTTACTGCATCTGCCTAACAGTAGCAGAGTTCATTGCAGAGGTTCTGGTTTTAAAAGCCAACCAGCTCTTCTCGTCGCTTCTTTCTGAGACCTGGTTTTAAATCAGCTTACGCTGACCAAAGCCTTGTCTCACTTGTATAAAAATGGACTACTGTCTTCCACGCAAGTTTCTAAAGGAGTTTGAGACTTTGCAAGACATAAATAGTGTAATCAGCAAAGAAGGCTTATAACGTTGAGTGACAGCTGAAAAGAAAAATTGGTTCTCCAGAAAACGTTTATATGGTTCTACTTGATCTGAGGATGCTATACCAGATAACGTAGTCTTTGATTCCTTCACTCATTGATCTCTATTTAAGCATGTATTCATGCACATGCTGTACATGCATCGGTCCTTTGCAACCTGAACGAAAATATGCAAATAGAAGGATTTGATAATACTTTAAAGTGTTAGAGCACTCGATTAAAGGACAAGCAAGACAGAAGCCTAATTTCTTCTGAATCCTTTCTTTTGATTGAAATAATAAAATGCATAGTATTATTTCTTCTATTCACATTTCTTTCCTTAGCTTATAGCTTGTCCTTTTTAAAGCTATGATATAGTTGATTTTTTCCTTACCGTCATCCTGCTCTTAAGAGGCATGTAGAAGTGACTCACTTTCTGCCTAGCGCTGCCTTTAACTGGTGACTCATCTGCTCATCCCACCACTAGTGGTCTCTTATGCACTGAGGTTGACCAGTAGGTGTTCCACGTAGCCTCCTGTTTAGACACAGACTGTTACAGTGCCGTTCTTCAGGCATAGATGTGCCTGGCCTGTTTGGCAACAGCTTTCTGATGTTTTCCCCAGTCAATCGTTACGACAGAAAAGGAACCACCCACTGGCAGATCCCAAAGGAAAAGGAGTGCATCTTTACAGCTGGAATACTCAAAAGCTTCTGCAAGCCTTTCACTCCTGAACAGGGTACCTGGTACCTCTCTCACTTGAGTCTTTGACATGTGAAGCTTCTTAACACGAGAAAAAGGAAATTTCTATGATTATGTTAAAACCCAAAAGGCCTTTGTATATCATGCCTGTCATCAACTAAGGGTTATCTCTGATTTGAGTTTTACCCCATCCTTTTCAGCTCTGCTATTCAGAGCCTTTGTCATCAAGTCTAAAAGTCACATTGAGCATTGAGTCAGCATTCAGAAATGCCCATCCTCATCTAGCTCACAGCAGCTCTTGTGCTCTGCATTGCTAGGTCACACAGTATTTGGGTTAAAATTACGTTGTTTTTAACATTATATTTAACAGTAACTGGAAGTGTTGCTTGTTTCTGTTTAGATGAGAGTCCTTACACAAAGTCTGCAAACCAGGCAAAGCCACCTGATGGAGCACTGTCTGTGAGGAGACAGAGTATTCCAGGTAAGACGTGCTTTGCTTTTTATAACACCTAACTTGTTTGTGAACAGCAAGGTAATACTAACCAAAATTTGACTAGTTATAAAAAGCAAATAAATTACAGTTACTACCAAGTAACTTTATAAGGGAGGTTCCATGGGAGCTGTAAGGAGTTTCCGCAGTTAGGTTACCTTGGGCTTTTGCTGTGAAGAACATCCCTGTGTCTCTGTCTTTTGCAGCACATTTCAGAGATTGATCACAACAACCTTTTCATCAGTATTTTCAGGCCCCATGAAATCTATTCTTTGATACCTGTTTTCAATGGTATAGGGAGATTGGCTCATATTTTCCACTGCTGATCGGACGGGCTCAGAAATCTAGCAGAGCAAAACTCTGTCAGAGTTCTCATCTTCACATGATTTTCTGCCACACGTACGCCATCCTTGTCTTTTCTGTCATCCTATCGCACAAAGTTGGACCACTAGATCAACAGTTAAAAGCTGTGATCTTCGAACCTGCGTCTCTTTTAATTACTTCAAACAAGTCTGCAAAGTGTGCCCATGAAAAGCAAGTTTTGTATGTGTTACGCAGCAATCTAAAGGGATTTTCACCTCAAGTAAAATTTGAGATCTTTTAATAAAAACAAATGCACACAGACAAAGGTTATGCAGAGGCAGAATAACTGATGTTGCCAGTCTCACCTCAAGCACAGTAACCTCTGACTCAAAGGGACGATGTATTGCAATAGAAATCAGAAACTGTAAGGTTATGTCACTGACCTTCTAATGACTAATGTTAATATTCTCTGCACTCCATGGCCTTATTATTGAACAAAGTCACACAACCCACAGGGAGGCTATGGATACAGGGGATGGAGCTCAAACCTTTACCGCTGCCAGGCTCAGATCTCATCCCAGTAACTGTAGTGTTTCTGAAGGGCCAAAGTACCTGTTTTGTGGATGCTTTGAGTGCATGTTTGTATGTGTGAGAGAGATGGATAATTTACTGTTGCTCATAATGAACATTTTTGTCTGTTGAAAACATCCTAGTGTTTTAAAGGTTGTTATTTTTATGGTAGAATCATGAAGATCATAACCATTGTGAAACGACAAGACTTGCAGCATCCAGCGTACAGTTAGTGTTATGAGAAACCCTTTAAATATACAAACACCAACAAGATTTTTTTTTTTCTCCAAGTCAATACAAATCAAGATTCATTGTTCTTCAGAGTGAATTAAGACCTCTATACAGGTACCTGTTCAGGTAAAGTTTTAGCTCATAGGTCGCTAATATTTAACATACTAAGTATATACTTTTTTTTTTTTTTAATCTTTTGAATTTTTTCACTGTGAACTTAGTAATTGTCATTTATGGTGTGGTTATTGTATTTATAAAACACCTATGCTAAGGTACAAATACAGGCTGAAGTTCATAGTTTCATAAGACATTTTGAGAACTCCTGGTGATTTTCAGTTTCAGAGAAGGTCTGATGAAAGTTAAAGCGGTGCAATTTTTCTTTAGAGCATTTGATAAGATTAGGAATTTCAAGTGTTGAATAGTCATCATGACCGATGACCATTTATTTTGAATTTTTTTAAAAGTTGCTCTGTATTCTGTAGTTTTTGAGAGCATTGCAGATAAATCTTTCCTGTGTGCTGTGCATGAGTCACAGTTTGTTCAGAGAAATAATACTGAGAAGTGTTTGGTGAGATGTACTCTGTTTCATTTCAGGTGTTCAGAAAAAAACGATCTAAGCTTATTTATGTTCTTCAGCTTTTAGTATAGTGAAGACATTTATCTTAACGCGTTTTTGAGTCTCTTAACCTTAGGAGCCCCAAAGGTTAAATGAGACTGAGCTGTTTGGATCTTAAAAAAATAGTCATTAAAACTTCTTCATGCCCTGACAAATTCACATTCTAGCACAGTGGATGTTGTGGATTTAGATACATAAATACCTTTGTAAAACTAAGCACTGTTTTGGGAAGTAAATTGAACATTTAGGAGTTGACTGAGGTTTCTGAAAATAACGCATGAACTTTTATATCACTTGGTCACTGAGAAAATTTGACCCCACATTTCATATGTAAGCTAGCACCTTGTAAACAGCATCTATTCTTGCTTGTCTGTAGGCAATTTATCTACATTATGGATTAGTCTTGACACAGATGCAGACGCATACCAGCTAGCCACCTTGTCTTGGCCATATAGGAGTACTAGTAGTATTAAGTAGTAGCATTAACTAGTTTGAGACCAGAAGTAGTACAGCTGCTTTTGCTTGGGGGCAGGATCTGGCTTCTGACAGTATGTAGGTCAGCTCCAAATAGCTTTTGAATTGGAAGGTATGATGCAATGAACCTGGTAAATTCTTCTAGACCTGGATGGAGACATTTCAGCCAGAGTTACTGTCAGTAATCCTTACATGGAGAGCACACAGTGTATGGAAAGCATTCATTTCTATTCCCTATGCCTGATAAAACATCACATTCCTGAAGTGCTGTTTTTTCAAGCTTGAAGCATGGCAGTGCCTTTGACAGTCTAGCTGTCTAAGCCACTTGATATTCTGTCATTCCTGAGACACGGACAGCAGATGTCCTATTCCCAAGGAATGCTCTGGCCATTGAATCAGCCAAGAGAAAACTTCCGGTTTTTAGCAAGGTAAATGATTTGGAATGAGCTTTGCACAGGTTTGAACAGTCTGTGGAAAAAATACTCACAAAAATATATATCCAGGATGTGTGATGTAAATCTTCCAGCATAGTGTGGGATCATGTAATCTCCCTATGCCTGGTAGAAGTTCCTTCTCATGACATTTGAATTCACTTTAAAGGATTCTAGTGCTCCTTTCTTTGGCCAGATATCAAAAAGAGGAGCTTTTGTTGCTGTGAGACCTGAAACTACTATACCAACTGTAAACCCCAAGAGGTTGTTTTTATCCTTCCATGTGAGACTGTATTGAAAGTGCAGTATTGATGAGCAAAGACCGAATGCAGAGAGATGTAATATAATTCTATAGAGGTTACATGGAGCTCAGGCTTGGTTTATTTTACAGGAAAAAGACGTTGAAATAATCATTTTATAATGAAAGTCAAATGAGCACATACTGTGAAATCAGTGCACTGAGTTTAATTCCTTTCATCCCCAGAAGCAGAGAATGGATTAAACATCTCTCTGGAGCAGAACTTGCTTGCTTAAGATGCAGAATACATTATTCATGTGACGAGACTACATGTCATATTTATCATGTCTTCACATGGTGCAAAATCAACAAGCAACAGATCCTTTCAAAGGGATTTACAGAACTGCTGAAATTGTAGTTAATTCAAATTATATGCATTAATATAATTGCAGTTTGAAACTTGGACTTAATTTTGCAGCTGCGTAGGAGTTTAGTTATATATACATGACTGTTTGAAACATTATTTAGCTTTACGGTCAGAATTTCTTAACATAAAAATGAGGCTTGAGGTAATGCCAGCATGACAAGCAGCCTGCAAAGTAAGAAACAAACAGATTTTCTCCTCTGAACCTTTAAATGAAACCTTATTGCTACTCTGCCCATGTAGTAGGTCACAGAAACCAAGGGGGCGAGTACTGTGCCTCATTCAGGAAACTATCACTGTCGAACTAGTGCTTAGGCATGTAAATAATAGCAACATGTTTCAAAATTCACAGGTAAGACCCTTCCCTCAGAATCACAGATGCAGTTAAAAACGTCTGTCATTTAAAAATAAAGTTTTTGATACTCACTTGTTAGCTAACCTCTTGAATCCCTAGGTTTAGATGGCCGTAGTTCCCATTGAGTTCCTGAGCTGAGGTTTCCTCCTGGCTTGCCAAGGGTCCGAAGCGGTGCCTAGCCAAGGGGAAGCATTACGTCAATAGCACTTGAGTCAAAGGTGTCGTTCCTGTGGTCACTTATTTCTGCGGGAGCTTTAAAAAGGGCATCAAATATTCCAACAGTAATGAAACAATGTCAAGAGCTGATAGCACTGTTAAAGAGTCACTTTCAAATCAAGAAGACTTTAACATGTGCTTAAAGATAAGCATGTTCTCAGTGCTGTCCTGAATATGGACAGGATGAATAGCTGCTCCCACGCTTTCCAGACTAAAATCCAATGCCCTCTTATCTGGTTTAACAACATGGAGAAATCTGTTGACACTAATGCTGTGCAAATTGTTCATTTCATTTAATTATTTGTCTATTTGCAATTCACTCGCTGAAAACTGGGGGGATGGAGGGGAAAGAAATGACCTGACACAAGCATAAAGATAATTCTTCCATGAAACAAAAAAAAGACACCATAAATTTGAGGCTGATTAAAATATTTCATAGAATCTCCAGCAAAAGTTTCATTTTATTTTTAGTCCAATTCTGTATGTGCTTTTTATTGAGTCTTAAAAGTTACTATTATTAAAAAAAAAGTCAGAAACCCCACAGTTTTTAAAGAGCTGAAATATTTCAGCTTCTTGATGTTTTATTTTTGCTGGCTGAAATCATTAGTAAGTTTCAGTTAAATTCTGCAAATAGTTTTGGTTGGGTCGAAAGTCTGGTTTTTTAGGGAAAAGCTAATTTGTACCCAATCTATCTGACATTAAATTTAAAAAATCCATACTTTTTACTTCTTGCATCTGCTGACTCAGACATCTGCACTATGAGAGACTTCTAGAAATGTGAAGTTTTATTGCCTGAAGTGGTCAAGGGCTCAAAACAATGAGTGCAAACTGCAGTCTGGGACAGCTATTTGAATCATCTGTGAATTCAGAGATTTAGTTTAGCTAGGAGGATTGCAGTCATGTAGCTGTCTCTCTCCTAAGTAAATTCTTGTTCAAAGAACCAACGCCAAATAATGAGGAGACAGAGTTAGAATATTTCCTCAAACAGAGGAAATTTCCTCTTCTCTGGGACAGAAGAATAACACAGCTGCCTGCCCTCCTCAACACACCTACTAAAAGGTCCGTGAAGTCTTGGCCCTCATCATGTTGTCTTCGATCCACTGTTGTTTCACCTCCTGCCTAACCCTTGTGCTCCAGCTGTGCCAGCCTCTGGGACCCACCGGAGCCATTACACCTTCCCAAATCTCATTGCAGCTACCTTCTACTCCATGGTGATACCTGATCTGTTGAACAGGCAAATTGTCTGTATTTATGGTGAGAGTGCATGCCAACCCTTAGAGAGAAAGACCAAACCTCGATGTTATAAACCAACCATGGGAAGCCTGTTTTTCTCTCTAACCAATTTTTTTATTATTATTATTTGTCATTTGCAAGTTTTGTATGCAGTTGCAGGGATATGCTAATGGGTCAGTTGTTAAAATAGGTCACTCTGCTCTGAAGGAAAATTGTCAAGACTTTGAAGTCTGAAATTAAAGTGACCAGATTTTTCAGTTCCTTTGTACATACGTGAATACTGCACTTTCTTTCCACACTACCTGATTCTTTGAAGCATGCTATAATACAGGTTTCCTATTTCAGCACAGTGTTTGATCTCAAAAACAGGGCTAGCCATCAAACTGGAGGGAAAATACAGAGTGAATGTACAGCCCTGAGCGCATCCTCTGCAGTGGCTCAAGCGCTGGTATTGCTGTTATTAGCAGTTTTGCAGCCTCATTTTGGGGAGTTTGGTAACAGAATTTTAATGCAAAAATGAAATGTTAAACAAACATAATTTTAGGGTAGGCTGAATTTTGAACTACTGAGCTCGAAGGGAGCACACGCAAATCAAAGAACCTTAAAATGCCCTGGAAGGATAATATTTACAGAGCTGATGCTAAAAAAATAATTACTGTATGATGTAGTGTCCTCAGTAATTGCTTAGGACACAAAATATTCCTAGGAGAAGTCATAAAATACTAAATTATTGTAATAAAAACAATAATTAATGTCCTGGGAATTTTCAGGCTCCGAAATGTTTAAATACACAATGTATATGTCAGTAGAAAGCAGTAAGGCAGTTTTCTTCTTATCCTTGGCTCTGAACACATACAGGTGCTATTTAGCTGTTTACAAAAATACAAAGTACGCCTTTTTTTCCCCTCCCTGACCCACAGCCTGCTGTGCAGCAAATGTTCATATTCTGTCTCAGGCTATACCAAATGTGGCTTTCCTGAGGGGTTTGTCTACTGCCCACAACTAATGAACTCGAATGTAGGTCAGCTGGAAGCTGAAGAATTTTAAAGACCACTCTACTTGATTCACAGCGATTTGGGGGTTTTTGTAACGTATAGAAATGTCTGTTTAATCCTGAAAACAAAAATATATTCCTATAGGAAAACAAGCAAAGGTTGTGAAGAAATAAGAAAATAATTGAGAGTTAAAATATACATATAATTCCAGGATCTAGTATAGATTACAGTTAGAGGCAGAACATGTAATCCAGTTACGATGTGCTTGAGTTGCCGATATAAAATTGTATTAGCTGAATTTAACGTTTGTGAGCTGAATTTAACATTTGCGTGTGCTGTGCTACAATTTAACTGAGGAAAAGGTCTGTACGGCACAGTATACTACTAGAATAGATAGAGTGCATTATTTTTTCTTTTACAAGATAATCTCGGAAATAAGGGAAAAATACGGAAAGTAATACAGAGAGATAGGAGGAATTGAAAAAAATCCACATGGATTAAAAAAAAAAAAACCCAACACTTCTGGTGGTGATCCAAGGATACAAGTTTCATTAAATGACACTGCTTAGGAGGGAAGACTGCTCCCAGGTTATTCTTCTTGTAGCTCAGCTGTTAACGTCTGAGCCAGGCTCACAGTGACTGACAAATGTGACAGACAGATGATCCATCCCCGGTGGGTGGATGCTTACCTATGTGCAAACACACCTCCAGAGCCAGTTCTGTTTTCCCCTGTGATTAATATGGCATTGGCCAGACAGCGGGCGTTCAAAAATAGCTGTTCTTATGCTTGCAGTGAACTTGGTCCAGTTCCCTCAGACTTCTGTGTCAAGTGAAACCGCAGAAGACGTAAATGGTCCCGGTATTTTTTGACGGAGTGCTGCTAACTTCAGCAGCCCCCTTTGCATCATTTGCTACAGGGCAGCCACCTTCTCAAGCGATGTCGCTTAACTTGTGCAGACCTCAGTCACCTTTTCCAGCCTCATCAAAAGAAACCTGCCTTGCCTTTGACTTCAGCTTCCCTCAGATTTTGTAAGCACTCCGATTTCACCGATGCTGTGCTGTCTTGCCCTAATCCTTCATTCCCTAGCAAAATATTAAATAGTCTTCACTGGCTAACTGGTTTTATAGATTAAGAGCATGATTTCCCTGAGGAAACCTGTCACAAAATCATTCCCTTTTTCATAGTTCATCATTCATCATAATTTCATCAACTTTTTCATAGTTCTCATTGAGGAAAAAATAATTCATTGCAGAATTAAAACCTGAAAATAATATATATATCTGAGTAAAGGCCAAGTTAGGAAGTTGAAGTATGCATCTACGAAAGCATTTTCCCTGAATTTGCATTTGTCTCATAGACACTTAGTTTTACTGTGTGCTTTTTAAAATCAGCACAGAATGCTCAGATTTGCCACTGAAGAGATTTTTAGCATTTAGAAATCCATTAGCAATAACCTCCGCAGTCACAGTTATTATGGTAACTACCTTGGGTGATTTCCTAGCAGAAGCAAGTGTTTTGACCTGTGAAATGCAGATCACAGGCTAGTAAGCTTTTCTGCACTTGAGGTGTTTATTGTATCTGCAAAGTCGTTTGCTGATTTTCATGTTTGATGAGAGGCTGCAGTTGCTGTATCATCTACAGTCTTCCCTGTGTGTTTGTTTAGCCTGCTGGAGGTTTATCAAATGGTCTGTGAAGCATCTGCAGAGCTATATGTCTTTTACTTCTCGTCAACACTAGAAATTCCTGAATTTGCTTTCACATATTTAATGTTGAAAGAAGTAAGATTTCTGCCTTATCCTCCCTCCCTTCCACCAAAACAACTTTGTTGGAATGATTTCATATATGGCATTCATGTAAACATGTTTCATACACAGATAAACCCAAAAGAAGTTTAGCTCTTGTAGGAAATGAAAAAAAGCCTCCTGAGTTCTTACCTAAACAAGATCGCTGATGATTTATTTATAGATTTTCATTACAGATCAACAGTTAGCCCGCCATGCCAGTGCTTTTCAATACTGAAAAGGATTAGAATAGGGAACAATCTAATTTCATTCCTTTCACCATAAAAGAGAAAGAAAAGGCATTAAAGGCAATACTGTACATGAGGAACATGGTGCTTTTTCAAATATACAACTGATATGAGGTCCGAGAAGGTTAAATATCTTTAAATTATTTTCACTTCTATATAAAAGTTGATTATGGGCACTGCCAGTAGCAGTATTAGTTGCTCATGGTACCAAACACCTTCATTTATGGATATTTCGATTTAGTTGCATATACTTTTACCAAACTACAGCTCTTCAAAATAAAATGTATTAAATTATTCCAGCTGCAGTTTTTCCGAGCAAAATCAGTTCAGCTCTATGTGGTATGATGAGGATGAAATCCCATATAGTATCTATAACACCATGACAAAAACCTGTCTTAGCTATTTAGCCCTTGCACACGCACATTTTGGGGCAGAGATGGCAATTTTGAGCGAATCTTTCTGTATTCAGCAAGCGTGCTTGCAATGCGTACATGTGCAGGTACTCCATTGGCCATTCGTTAGTTTGAAGCACAAGTCCCTAGCACCTGCCTCGCAGTCCCTGTGACACCACAGGGTTTCTCAATGGCACCTGGGACCTGAAAATATGCTGGGAAGCATCAGTGCGTCTCCTTGGATTGAGAGTCCTCTCTCCTAGTTGTTTTCCTCCACAACTTCAGCATGCTCTCTGAACTCCACAAAGGGAAAACATCCTTGTGATGATTGGTTTCATTCATTTTAATCAAAGTGTTGGTGATGTCTGTTGAAAAATTTATTCTCCTTTAAAGGCTTCAGTTAGAAGAGGGAGCAGGCTGTAGAGGCCATGTGAGGAGAAACTAGGAAAAAACCAAAGATGGTCAAGAGTAGGCTTGAGAGGTATGGAGACCTAGTCTCTGAAAGAGAAGCTGGACAGGCTGGGTGAGTTTGGAAAGAGGGAGGAAAGCCATATGCTTGTTAAAGGGCATGGCAAGAGGTGGCAAGCACAGGGAGGCCCGTAACCATGTGGTTGTGTAACTGATCACAGTCCGTTCCTGGCTGAACACAAGACTTGTCAATCCCAATCATCTCTGCTGTCCACAAGAAGTTGTAAAACTCTTCTTTTGTGAAACTGGACTTTGACTGTCCTTCGTGGAATAGAACAGCCCATTATAGCTACCAGAGGTTCTTTGTTGTTCTAGGTGACTGAGAAGCTAAAGCTTGATATTGACCTCTTGAAAACTGCTGCAGTTCCACAGGATAGTATGGCTGGGCTTTCATGGGGGAGGAAGGGGGGTGTCTTCAGAAAAAAGGAAATTACACAAGAAGAAGATGCACGAGGATACTCAGGCTCCCCAGTCTGTTCAGAAGTGAGGAAACATATTAAAAAAAAATTCAGGCAACATCTTTTTCTCTTGGGTGGAAATCTATTTAGACATTCTTGTCTATACTACTATCAGTCCAGTATTGGAGCAAAACTGTGGATTCAACAGAAAAACTGATTTCTGCGTTATTCCGTCGAGACAATCCTCCTGGATCCAGTATCACCAGAGAGGAAGACTAAGCAGTAAACCCATGGATGCAGACTGAGTCAGTGGATTCAGAAGGGACTGAACAAATTAATTGACAATGTGTAAATACTACTAAGACTGAGAAACATCGTACCCTCTAATGTGACAGTACTGGATGTGGGGGACCTGTGGCAGGACTGGACTGGACAAAGTAGACAGGCTCTCATTTTCTCCCTAAACAGGACCTCATTTCCTTGCTTTCCAGGATGGAGCAGGACTAGATGGATTGTTAATCTGACCCAGCAGAGCATTGCTGTCTTTCAAAAGTCCGATGTTCACAGTGCTGTAGGCAGAAGCATATGACTAGCAAAAGAAATCCAAGCATGTTCCTTTAAGGTCTGAGTAATTTGCTAATCTGAGAAGTTAAGGATGATTTTTTATCGTTTGCCTACTTGGGTCATTTTGCAGTTGATAGATTCTTTTTATCTTACAGTTATAGATAATTAACTTGATTTTTTTAATGATGCTCCTAATGTACTTCCCAGTACCTCTTTAAATGAGTTAATGCATGCTTTCCATCTGGTTTTTTTTTAATCTCCCATTCAGTTTCTGCAGTGATTATAAATTCAGGGCATGAAGACAGCAAGGAAATAATGTATCATCTACCAAGATAACAGCACTGTCACACCAAAATATGCTATCCCAGATCTAGATAATAGCTTGCCTCTTTTTTTCAACTGTATCAGTGGGTCAAAGCTACTGGCTCTCACTGTAAACCTTGACTTTTACATCAAAATCTAATTTTTTCTTTTTAAACAAAATTATATGTCCATTTTGCCAATATGAAGTGGTTTAAAGTGTTTCATGTGGATGGAGAAAGGGTTGTTTCTTTGCTTATTTGTTTATTAGCATTTTCATGCTTCTTAGAATCAAAAGAGAGAAAGAGACTTTGGTGTTCATGTGTCTTCCTCATTGCATCCCTGGTATGTGGGGCAGAGATACAAATTCATGCCTCCTAGTGTAGAATAAAGGAGTTAGGCATACCGGTTTTGTCTAGGAGCTGTAAGACGACAAGTTCATTATAGCATCATTACAAACTACTTTTGTTTGTGGTAAGAATAAAGAGTTCATCCTTTCAGGTTTTACTGTATTTATTGTGAATTTACATGGAGTTCGTGGGCCAGAAGAGACCCTGGTGACCATCTAAACTAAACATACAACTTCCCTGAATTTACTTGTATTTCAACTTGTATTTGAATTGTATTTCAGAGGGACATTCAATCTATTTAAGATTGCCAGTGATATAAAATCCATCGCAGACTTCTGTAGTTAATTAGCCTCACTGTTTTTATTTCTAGCTTGAGTATGTGTGGTTTCAGCTTTATCTCATTTGTGATAAAGAGTTGTTTTTCACCAAAATTCACTTCATCCTTTATAGGTACTTCATTATGAAATCACCGCTTAATCCTCCCTTTTTTGAAGTAAACAAATTGTGCTTCTGGGGTCTTTTGCTCCCAGGCGTTTTTCTTTAACTGTTCTGAAAGCTCTTTTCTGACTCTCCTGCCCTCTCTTTGGATAGTAATACTCTTGTTGAATCGTGTCACAAGAATGAGATAAAGCATCCCAGTGACGGTTGCTACTTCACTAAATACAAAGGTGTCCTAAATACTGTTGTGTAAAACTGTCATGTTTATATGTTGATGGTCTGCATTAATTATTCTGGCCAGTGAGAGTTTTGATCACCTGTCAGGATACCCAAATCCTTTTCTGTCCAAATTAATTTCATAATTAATTTACTGGGCACTGTTGTGTTTTTTTTTTTTTTAATATACAGGTGCATACATCCATTCATACCTCTTACATTAATAGAGTGGGAGACTTTATTAGCTTTGTAGGTGATATACAGGCTAGTAGAATGCAGATGCTTATCTTTTTTTTTATTGTCTTTGTCCAAATTGCAGATATCATTCTCACTTTGTATCTACATGGTCTTGGGAATCCACTAATGTTGTGTGAATAAGTACATAAAGAAGGCTTTTCAGTAAAGTCTCATTTATTAACAAACTGAAAAGAGTACAGAAGGCAGAACAAGGAGAATTTTAACAGGGTAAAATAGCAACGAGGCCAAAATCAAGAGATTTCAATGCTCTTATTCACAGAAAACATTGGTGGAAGGACACTGTGAATATCAATCCAAGCAGGAACAAGTGCCAGTCTTCAATGCTAATTGATTTTATCAGTGAAGCAAAACGAGCCCAGTTTAATAGTTAACTCTGAGACAAGATCTTGCCAAGACCTTCTTCCCATATTAGATAACATGGTGACCCCAAATACTTGTCAGATAAACGATACAGAAAATGAGCATTGACCTCTGTGGTAGTTAAAACCCCAATGTCATAGAAAAATGAGGGACCCGTGCTGCAGCTGAATTTTAGATATCCCTGACAAACTATAAGTGATCATACCTGGTAACACAGTGTGAATACTGATCCCCAAAATAATTGCTTCTGTAAGCGAAAGTTAGAAGTAAAAATTGATAGAGGTCGTACAGGGAAATCTTGCCATTAGACCAAGACTGCAGCAAAATGGACCAAATCTATCAAGAATAACTAATGCTGCAGTACAATCAAAATTAATAATACTTTTAAATTACTTGCATGGAACATATTCATATGGGAGTAAACACATGTGCTTTTCCAAAAAGTTTTCAGGTTGAGTTCTGGCTAAAATATATGTCATTAGTTCTGGAATTGAAAATTTAGCAAGTGTATTTGAAAGTCATTATGAACTTGTAGCTACAAAACCAGATGCCTAGTAAGGAATTTCTGCAATTTTGTGATAAGGATGGTACCTAACTCTAATGAGACCATTAAAATCCAAGAGCTTTATTCCTTACTCACTAACAAAAGGTAATGCTGCAATGGAGAGCATATAGTGGATGGGAACATAATAAAAATCATGGAGCTCGATTTACTTAATCCCACACCCCAGAAAATAATAGACAAGGTGTTTAAGTCAGTCAGTCTAGCCTAAGTGCTAGCCAACTAGGATGATAGCTGGACGTGACTGTAATGTATGGTAAGATGTGCCTTTCGTGGTCTGAGTTAAGGGCACTGGGAGTCTCAGAGTATTTTTGTCAAGTTATGCATACATTCCATAGTCCCAATTTTCTCTATGTACAAAGTTGGAGTAGGGTCTAGAACATTTTATGTGCTGATCTAATGCACATTTTAATATATCCACTACCCTGTAAAAATATCGTTGACCAGTAGTCAATACATGGAGATCAGAAGATATCAGGGCATCATCTTGTATTTTTCTAATGCATGTATGATTTAAAGTTAAACATTATAACTCAAAACTGTACCAAATATTCTTATCAGGTGGTGGCAGTTAGCATTAGGCTGGTATCTCTGTCTCTATCATTAAGTCCTGGGTCTTCACTGGGGAAAAACATGATGAATGCACAGACCTGTTATGGGCTGAAGATCACCTGCTCCAGACTTTTTAAACCAAGAAGGAAAAGAAAATCCAGAGCAGAGACTCTTATTACAGGCATTCTATAAGATGTATAAACTAGATACTTCCTGGAAAATATTGCTGGTGAAGCCAGGTTGGTTGGAAGTATGAATTTTGCAGTGTTTCTAAATGAGGAAAGCTTCAGGGTAGGCAAAGTGATGTCAGCAGAGAAGTGCTGTGTCTCTTCTTTTGCTTGGCAAATTGGTCTAAATTTTTTCTGGCTTTTTTCCCCCATTATGACTTCATCTCTGCTGGGAGCGTTTGGCATTATATACACACTTATATAGTCATATTGGGGACATTTTGTTAATGTAAATCTGCCCTTAGAGTTTTGGGGATGGGACCTGCAAGACATTTATGCAGAGCGAGCTTAGAAGAAAAATCCATACAATAGTTGAACACGTTTTACAAATGCTGAGAAAAAAAATTAGGGCAAATGTGTTTATTGGGTAGGTCAGGCAGAAATCACCTTTCCCATCTATTTTCAGTCAAAAAAATCTTGGAGGAGGGGACCTTCAGAATAAGCCAAATTCTGGGAATTAAGATAGATCCTGTCTAGAGACATTTACCATTAGTGATTCTTCTGAATTCTCCAATTTAGATAAATAGCTCTGTGCAGTATTAGACACCATCAGCAGCCTTTCCTGCTGTCCTTAGGAAATCCCAAATTGTGCCTATAGGTGATGCTAATCTTTCTGGCCATTTTAATGAACTGTTTGTTGTGTACTTGCGGGTAAAGACAGATCCTATCATGCCAGACGTTCTTTGTTGGTCTAAATCTTAGCTCCATAACTGGTAAGATACACTCCCATTAACAGTGCTAAGACAAGTGTTGTTATAAAAATAGCAGAAATACTAAACGTGTCTGCATGTTTGGCATATGGTATCCTTTATGTGTATGCCCAAACTATAGGATAGGCTGTAAGTTAGGAAAAAAACAAGCTGTTAAATGTGAGTATCTGATACAAGTTAAGGACTGGAGTGACATCCTTAAACATTTGAGAAGTTATAGGTGCAAAATTTGAGTCTGTAATTAGATCTCTGGTCAGTTTATTCACCAGGAACTAATGGGCTAAAAGGAAGCAAATGAAGTGGTTTGTTGTTACTGTCAAAGTGGTAATCTGACATAGAAAAGCAAAGGTGGGGGATTAGGTTTTTTATATTTCTAAAGTCTAAGTCATGGTGCTTTTTTGCATTAAAGCGGCTGAAAATGGGAGTTAAGGAATCCAACTAGTTCAGGTTGATACATTTGATACCATACCTGGGACAGGCAAGCAATGTGTGATTTATGCCATTGTGATTGCTTTAGTCACGTGAGTAAGCCTATCACAATTTTTCAAAGCAATTTAGTAGTGTAGTAATACAAAGAAAAAGAAGATTTGCTGGATGTGGGGGGGAACATTGTCACCGAGGACAAGGAAAAGGCTGAAGTACTTAACGCCTTCTTTGCCTCTGTGTTCAACAGCCAGACCGGTCATCCCCAGGGTACTCAGGCCCTTGAGCAAGAGGATAGGGATAGGGACCAGAATGGAGCCCTCATAGTCCAGGAGGAAGCAGTTAATGATCTGCTATGCCACCTGGACGCTCACAAGTCTATGGGGCCGGATGGGATCCACCCAAGAGTACTGAGGGAGCTGGCAGAGGAGCTTGCCAAGCCACTTTCCATCATCTATCAACAGTCCTGGTTAACAGGGGAGGTCCCTGATGACTGGAGGCTTGCCAATGTGACGCCCATCTACAAGAAGGGCCGGAAGGAGGACCCGGGGAACTACAGGCCTGTCAGCCTGACCTCGGTGCCGGGGAAGATTATGGAGAGGTTCATCTTGAGCGAACTCCACAGGCAAGTGCAGGTCAACCAGGGGATCAGGCCCAGCCAGCATGGGTTCACAAAAGGCAGGTCCTGCTTGACCAACCTGATCTCCTTCTATGACCTGGTGACCCGCCTGGTAGATGATGGAAAGGCTGTGGATGTCATCTACCTCGACTTTAGCAAAGCTTTTGACACCGTCTCGCATAATATCCTCCTCGGGAAGCTGGCAGCTCACGGCTTAGACAGGCATACTCTTCGCTGGGTAAAGAACTGGTTGGGTGGCCGAGCCCAGAGAGTAGTGATAAATGGTGTTAAGTCCAGTTGGCGGCCGGTCACGAGCGGTGTTCCCCAGGGCTCTGTTTTAGGGCCAGTCTTGTTCAATATCTTTATCAATGATCTGGATGAGGGGATTGAGTGCACCCTCAGTAAGTTTGCAGACGACACCAAATTGGGTGGGAGTGTCGATCTGCTCGAGGGTAGGATGGCCCTGCAGAGGGACCTGGACAGACTGGATCGATGGGCCGTGGCCAACTGGATGAGGTTCAACAAGGCCAAGTGCCGGGTCCTGCACTTCGGTCACAACAACCCCATGCAACGCTCCAGGCTTGGGGAAGAGTGGCTGGAAAGCTGCCTGGCCGAAAAGGACCTGGGGGTGTTAGTAGATAGCCGGCTGAACATGAGCCAGCAGTGTGCCCAGGTGGCCAAGAAGGCCAAGAGCATCCTGGCTTGTATCAGGAATGCTGTGGCCAGCAGGAGCAGGGAGGTGATTGTCCCCCTGTACTCGGCGCTGGTGAGGCCGCACCTGGAATACTGTGTCCAGTTTTGGGCCCCTCACTACAAGAAAGACATTGAGGTGCTGGAGCGTGTTCAGAGGCGGGCAACGAAGCTGGTGAAGGGTCTGGAGAACAAGTCTTATGAGGAGCGGCTGAGGGAACTGGGGTTGTTTAGCCTGGAAAAGAGGAGGCTGAGGGGAGACCTTATCGCTCTCTACAACTACCTGAAAGGAGGTTGTAGTGAGGTGGGTGTTGGTCTCTTCTCCCAAGTAGCTAGCGATAGGACAAGAGGAAATGGGCTTAAGCTGCGCCAGGGGAGGTTTAGACTGGAAATTAGGAAAAATTTCTTTACGGAAAGGGTGGTCAGGCATTGGAAGAGGCTGCCCAGAGAGGTGGTGGAGTCACCATCCCTGGAGGCGTTTGAAAAACGGGTAGATGTGGCACTTCGGGATATGGTTTAGTCTGGTCTACCCTTGATTAGTCTAGAGTGGGCTTGGTAGTGTAGGTTAATGGTTGGACTGGATGATCTTAAAGGTCTTTTCCAACCTAGATGATTCTATGATTCTATGATTCTATTCTAAGATTTGAGCACTGGTCTTTTCAGGTTAAATGAATGGTAATTGCAGATGCTCAGTGCCTGATCTAGATGGAAATTTCCCAGTGATGCAGCCTTCAGCTGAAAAGTATCAATTTATTAAACCTGAGGTATTTCATAAATCCAATGATGAAGGATAACTGAACTGCACATGAACTACTCTGGTGTGGGGTCCCCAGGCTTTCCAGGCTTCTGGGCACATGGCATGGCATACAGCTGGGAGCAGCCCAGTGTAAGCAGCAGTAACGCAAAAAGATACAGGTTACAGGGAGCAGAAGTTTATTTCATTTCAAAAACACCACATGTTGGCATATCTAGAGAAAAAAAAGGTTTTCTAAGGAAAAAATAGGTAAGTATTTTCAACAGGTGTGCTTTGAGTCATGTTAGCAGTTTCCCCTGTTAGCATCCTTGTTGAGATTCTGTACATTGCATTTTGCTTGAAATGAAAGATGTCATTGAAGTAGGACTGTTTAGCTGAATCTTTATCTGTTTCAGTCTATTTGAACATTTTAGCTATTTCTTCAATTCATAGAGACACTTAGCTGTCTGTCTTTGTCTTAACCTCCCAGTCACTGAAAGGAGAGAAAGCCATTGCAATAGACACAATGAACAAGATGTGTGTTTGAAGTAGACGTGAACCAGAATATATAGCTAGCATGTCTTAATATTAGAAAGGCAGGTAGGTGTCATCATCTCTGTTCCCTTTCACGTGAAGCTTCTGGAGGATAAGAGGAAATGTTGAAAGAAAAGCCAAAGAACTTTCTTGTGAAGCACACGTCACATTTTGGAGTTTGACAGAGGAAAGTCTTTTTTTCCTGTGTCATGTAATAATGAGACTGCTCCAGGATAATATAAGCTTCTTACATTGATGTCACATTCAGATTTTCACTGAGAACTGCATGCAGCTTCTTGAAGTGACCTGAAGATGTAAAAAGTGCCTATTGTCTCATAGGCTAATACATGCAATATTACTAGGTGCTAATATGATGCCATTTCAGTTTTCTGTGCTAATTCTGTGGCATATGCTGGCAATTTAGATGACAAAAGAAATCACATAGGTACATTCTTGCAGCTGTGCATTTTACTGTTTCGCTGCAGTGATTTGTTCAGCAAGCTTGACTATCTAAGTTAGTTCATGCAAATGAATGCATCTGTCTTCATTCCTTTTTGCCATTCGTTCATTATGCATACATTAAACCTTAGGGAATAAGTACAGAGATTGATTAGAGAGTTACAGAGCGCAGGTTAGCAGCCGAGAAATGCCTGAATTATTCCTTTTCTTTTTTTCCTTTATTTTTTTCCTGTTGGCAACCTTCTTTTACAGAAATAATAAATCCTTGTGGATTTTAAATGCTTATTGACAGCTAAAGGCATCACTATTCCTGTGATTTGGCAAATTTTAATGTAAGCCAGTAGCTTATTTTGTAGTTCTTTAACCTTGCTTTTCCTTTGGCTTTAACTATATTTTTTCTTCATCCTGAATGTTGAGTAAGTTAATGGTCCTTTTGTCACAGGCATATTTTTTCTACTATAAACACCTAATAAAAAAATTCAGTGCATCCTATTTGTCAGGTGTTCAATAGTAAATTTCCCCCTAAGCCATCCTTGTAACTTCAGTTTGATATCAGACTGAAGTGTAGAAAAAGGACGAGTCATTATCAGATTGCTTTTTAAAACATTCACAGCTATGCATTCTTTCAGCCTATTTTTGAACTCCCATCTTCCAGAAGTGGACATTTCTGGGTTGTGGTTTTCCGCAAAGGTAGAGAGTAAGCAAACCATAAGGGTATCAGTGATCACTGAGGACAAAGGACAAAAAGTAAAATCTGTAGGAAGTATTCACTCTCATTTTCCATTTTTCTCATTCATTTGCATTAATTTTTTTAATTAATTTCTCATTTTTCCACGGATTGTCTGACCTTCCACACAGAGACTGATAAACCCTTTTGTCATGCCAAATCTCCCTCAGTATTACCAAGTAGAACGATAGAGTGTGCATATCGTTCAACTTCATGTGTTCTACAGAGACAGAGGTGTATGACCCCTAAAAACTTAAAATATCTGCTTCTTAATCCAGGTACTAGGAAAAGTTCTGCTGGCCCATTCCTCCAAATTTCAGTCATCGTAATGTGTATTGGAAAATTCACCATCCATTATTTGAATGCCTGCACAAGAGTTTATCTAAAAAGGAGTAACACTGTTACTATATTCTTTTTAGATCCTTACTGCTTCACTTTTGCTAGTGAATACTAGCAAATACTAGTGATATTAGTTGTCGTGGTTTAGCCCCAGACAGCAACTAAGCACCACGCAGCCGCTTGTTAACTCCCCCTGCCCCGATGGGATGGGGGAGAGAATCGGAGGAGTAAGAGTGAGAAACACTCCTGGGTTGAGATAAGAACAGTTTAATAATTGAAATAAAATAAAGTAAAATAGTAGTAGTAATAATAACAATATAATAATAACAGTAATAATAATATACAAAGCAAGTGATGCACAATGCAATTGCTCACCACCTGCTGACCAATACCCAGACAGTTCCCAAGCAGCGATCACTGCCCCCCTGGCCACCCCCCCCCCCCCCAGTTTCTATACTGAGCATGACGTCATATGGTATGGAACAGCCCTTTGGCCAGTTTGGATCAACTATCCTGGCTGTGCCCCCTCCCAGTTTCTTGTGCACCTGGCAGAGCATGGGAAGCTGAAAAGTCCTTGACTAGCATAAGCAGTACTTAGCAACAACTAAAACATCAGCGTGTTATCAACGTTCTCCTCCTCCTAAATCCAAACCACAGCACTATGCCTGCTACTAGGAAGAAAATTAACTCTATCCCAGCTGAAACCAGGACACTAGTGATCTCAGCTACATGTCATAGAAAGGAAAACCGATGTTTTGTATTAACTGAAACGTTATGTAGCAACTGTAGACCATGACAGGCAACTCGAAGTATGTTTAGTAAAAATAAATGGCAACTCAAATGGAGAAATGGGATCTAATGGCACTATTGCTAAAACTTACTTGGTAGCCACAGGATGTTAAAATGTTGGAAGGAGCTGCAAAATATGTCTTAAATGGCAAAAATCTAAGCAATTCAGGCAGTTCTTAATCTAAAATGGAAAGAAGATTAAGAGGTGATTTGATCAGAGGTTACAGTTCTGTATCTGCAGGGAGATCCTGAATGTAATGGTGGTGGTATAATGAGATCTTGGGATTGAAGGCTTGTCTACTCCAATTCAGATAGAAATTACCTGTGCATGTAGCAGATTTTCCATCACATGATGCTTTCAAAGCCATGTTGAATATCTTTCTAAAAGCTAATCTGTAGCTGCAGATACTGCTATATCATGTTTCTCTGCTTGTGTCACTCAGGAGATCAGGAAGAGAATTGTTCTCAGTGGTTCCTTCCTGCCTTGAAATGCACAAATGCAATCAATCCTGTAATCAATCCTGCCTGATCCATTTTCATAACTGTAGAAAGCAGAGAAACTGGAACAGTCAGGACACGCTTTTGTGAATACTGTCACCTCAGTACAAATAAGTGCTAATTAGCAAGAGCTCTGCTGCTAATTTCTCAGTAAAGGAAATGGAGTGGAAGTGGGAAGCGAATCCATCAGAATTACAGGAGGAAGTTTTATAAATCAAAATACCACGTCAGTGTCAAAGCTCTGTGCTGTTCTGCACAGCAGGACTTCCACTAGCAAGGGAGGAGGGTTACTGAAGCCTTCATCCAATTCAGACAGAAATCTAGAGAAGACTAATGGTGTCATGGAGCTCTGTCCTTTCTTCATCGATAGCGCCTAACAGAGACATGCAGAAGCATTCAGGGAAGCACTGCTGATGCACAGACCATTCTTGAGTTTAAGACGTGGTTGCTTATAGCACAAAACAAGATTTTCAAAAGGAGCCACTTGTTCTATGTGGGAGATATAAATTTGAGAGAACTATGGATGTAAGCTCCAGCTCAAAAGTGCCTTCTACCTATTCCCCATCCAAGCAAAAAACTGACATTGTGCGGAAAGCAAAGAGGTTTGAGCTCAGGAAAGCCCTGTGTTGTCTATTGAAGTGGTTGTGAAGGTTGAGACCATTGAGTTATTCATCATTGTGCTTGTTTTGCCCTACCCTCCAATGTCCTTGCTTCAGAAAGCTCCACCTTGACAGTTTAGTGAACTGCTTTGGGCCCTGCACATGTTCAGGAATTTAACTGCCACCACAGAAAATGTGGAAGCAGAAGAACGCTTGAACTTACTAAAACCTAGCAAGTGCCTCAAGGTGGAATGGGTCCTTATCCCAAGAGAAGGAAGTTGATCATTGCAAATCTTCAAGCATGCAGGTAGTGATCAACAGGTAATGTAGATACTCTTCCAAAGAAAGACTGTAGATACTCGCCCAAAGAAAGCCATCAATGAAAGCACTAGAATTTCACAGCTAGCTCAACAAATAAATGTGCTTTAACTAGCCTACATCACTGAGGGAGTTCATAGTTCACACTGCATCTTTATTCCAAGCATGTTGCATGGTGGTACGTCAAGGATAAAATATCTTTGTAGGTAATAATGAAAAAAAAAAAAGTTTTGTTATTATGATTCCACTAAATCTGCATCTTCTTAGTGAAGTATTAATATTTACTGAAGCCAGATGTTTTAATGTTTTATAATTTTATTACTAATTTTTCCTCTAATTGAATTTCTCTGCCAAGATTTGCTCAGGGATTATGAATAGTAATTCTGTTACTTTTGACACCCAAACTTGAAACGTACCTTACTTTCAATTCCATTTTAATTAAAATATGTTGATTGTTCTTCAATATACTTATAAGAATTCAAGCTTGTAATTTGATTCTTTACCTATAATAGGGGATTATAAAACTGTAATCTTCTATGTTTTCAATTTCCTTCTAAGCAGATGTTCTGCATTGCATTACATTCCACCTTTACAGGCATCTACATAAATTCAGAAAACAGGAAGCATATGAGCAAAAAATGACAGAAAGATACCTTAAAAATAAGAACACCTACAAATGGCATGGCAGTTTTAAACATTTTCTCAGTGGCTGTGATTTTGCCCTTCCCCACCATTGGGCTCTCCCACACAGTCCAAAACTAGGTGGAATGAAAAAAAAAACCCACCTGTTTTCACATATCTTCTTAGTTTTTGCATTAATTTTATTCCTCCAAAAGCCTCATCACCAGCTGTCTCAAGAAAATGTAGAGAGGGAAGGGCTTGTTGTTCTGACTGTGCATGACCTGCTGCTTTCAGTCCTTGATGTAGGGTGAAAGACAAACTACAGAGAGAAGAATTCTGAATTGGTCACTGACAAAAAATCCTAGTAGCCCCAGCTATTAGAAGGTTCAGAAGCCGTCGTCTGTATTGAGATAACTCAAGTTAATCTCTTTGTATGTTCAGTATCTGTCAAAGTAGCATGATAAATATTTTTAGACTTCTAATACTGGAATGTTAGGGTTATTTTGTGTCTCAGCACTCATTCTTTATTTGTTTTCTGGCATTCTTGTGCAACCCAATCATGTAAGCAAAAGCAAACTAAAAAATGTATTTGAAACTTACATTTCATTGTGCAATTTCTGTGAGCAGGACTATTCAGAGGACCAAAAAGCCTGTTCCCTCATCAGCACTTGTCTTGCTTGGAGACGCTTCTAGCCACATGGCCATCCAGCTCCCACCCTAACCTGCATAGCTGCTGCAGTTAGCCCAGAGAAACCTCTCTGCTGCTTATGCAACTGCTTGTATGGACTGCTTTCCCCTCTCTAAGTTCAAACCAGCCTTTTTTGCATCTTCATATGATACATCTGTTGTAAGTTGGCTGTACAGAGATCATTCTTACCACTGCTCTATGAAGCTGCTTCTCTGTGAAAACTGGTTTTATGCCATACCATGCCATGCCATGCCACGCCGTGCTATTTTTGCATTTTCTGACAAATATTTTTTAGCACTCCTGTTGAAGAGGGGTAGATTCAGACACAAGCAGGATATTGGCTCTTGACTAATGTGCTAGCATGGCTGTGCTGCTGCCCAAGAAGCACTGGGACAGTTTGTCATAACTGCAGTATAGGCTGTGGGATGGAAATGTTATGCCTTACAAAGGTAATAATGGTCTAACTCTGGTCACTGTAAAAAATGAAATGCAGTTCTCCAACAGCTGATTTTGGGTTCTTCTCTATCACACTCACAAAAACCAGTTGTTTTTGTAGAAAGGGTCTTACTCGTACAGTCCTGCTGAACATTTGATTACTGAATTACATGTAATTACTGAAGTTACTGTGGTGTGCGTCGATAACTGTCATGTATCGGGTGTTTCTTCCAATACTTTTCTGCTAAGAAACTGATGAGGTTCTTGTCATTAAGAATGAAGAGGCACTTTTTGTCTATTAGTGGCTTTCAGTTGGTGGTTATTCGATTTCAGGTTTGGGATATTTATATTATTTTCTAATCTTTTAGTGTATAAACAGAGTTTCAAATGTAATGCTTATGTTTGATGCTAAATTGAGGTCCACGCCTGTTGTATGCCTCAGTTTTGATTTAGAGAGAGTTGGCTGCCAAGGTATCCTTTCTGTGCCTTAGAATATGACAAACGTACCCAAAACCAAATAGCGCAAGAACTAAGCTCTTTTTAGGCAGGAAACCAACCAACCCAGATGTGAGCTGTGCTGCCGCATCCTGCAGGCCTGGTGTTTTCAGTGAGTTATGTGATCATGTCCTACATATTGTGGCCTGTGGTTTATCATAAAATATCATCATTTGCTTTTCTGTGTTATGCCTAGGCCAGGCAACAGTCAGACTTTTTCCAGTTTATAAGCGCTGGTGGAAGGTGTTTGTTTTTTAGATAATATTTCTGCAGTGGCAAAGTCATCTTGTAGAAGCTCTTATAGCTGAAAAAAAAAAAAAAAAGAAGAAGAAAAAGGATTGACTAATGCCTTGTACACCACCAAAATAGCTGTCAGTATAAACTGAGTCTCTTTTAGGGAGTTTTTTGCAAGTGCCTGAGCCTTACCCATCTCCCTTGCTTTCACTGAACATGGTACAACATTTCACCTGTACATTTATCCAAGTTATCAGAATCACGTTAGCCTGGCCGGCGACCCAAGGCAGCCTGCATTGGTGGTGTTTCAAAGTTGCAGTTCTGGTGGTAACTGCAGTGTGTTGTGCCATGTAGACGTGCTCTGATGCACCTCATACCAGTTTGTTTTCTGCTGTGGGTTGCTGGGTTCTGAACTAGGACTGGTTTGGGGATTGTCGCTCCACAGGGTGGAGGAGATGGCACAGAGTAGGTTAGGGTCAGCTTCATGTTTGCAGATTCTCTTCACCAATGTGGTTCTGTTTGCTTGTTTTTAATAAAAATTTAGGTGTTTTAGGACTTAGTGACAGCCAGCCAGGAAAAGGGCAACAAGGAATGAAACATTTGTCATCTCTTGACATCCCTTTTGTCACACTCAGAGAAATACACCTTGAGGACTTGAAACATTGAGTAGATGTGATGTCCGCAGTATAACAAACTGCTATCTATTTCTTAAGAATTGACTTTATCTTTATGTGATTTCTTATTAAGCCATGAGACGCCTACTGGAATGTAAAGCAAAATGTTTCCTCTGCAGAATTTCTACTGACATACAGGGAAAATCCATACCAGGACAGCATTGACTGTATTTTCAACAGACTTACCAATTACTTACTTATTGATTATGTATGGCTTTTGGTAGGAAACAATCAACAACAGCAAGTATTTTTTACTCTTACGTTAAGTTCCATTTATGCCCTGTCCCAGCTGCACTGAACAAACGCATTCACTAGGTGGAGGATACAGGCACTTGACCTGATTGTGTAGATTTTAGGCGTTTTCCTGGATTTTAAAATGAAATTTTCACAGAAGGGATGGAAAAGACACTCAATATCAGGAATGAAGGCAAATGTTTTTCAGTTTTACTTTAATAAGTAAATTAAGATATGAAATTGTAAGAATATAGAAAAACAGATGATAAAACTTTTGATTAAGAGTTCTCTCAGCTTTCAGATGTTGTTCTGTGGAAAAAATCTCTTCTGTAGTCTAGTATTTAATTTTATTTTTGAAGAAGTGAATATATTCCAGGTTCAAAAATCTCATGAGTCAATTTATTTTCCATGCTTTTTATTCATTAAAACATGTTATTTACATTACATCAAAAAGCAGCAAATTACAAAAAGTCTGATCATGTATAAAATTCTAGGAACTTCATCGTGATACTATTTTCCTTGAAGAAAAATTAATTTGACATGGTGTTTCTTGGATTTTACTTAGCTGCAAGTTGTTCCGTTTATTCAACTTCTTACAGTAGGAAGCTGCTATGTATGCTCCACCTTACAGGACTGGAGATCTAAACTGAGCTCTTCGGAGCAGAACCTTTCTTTTAGAATAGAATAGAATAGAATAAATTATTTCAGTTGGAAGAGACCTACAACAATCATCTAGTCCAACTGCCTGACCAATTCAGGGCTGACCAAGTTAAATTATGTTATTAAGGGCATTGTCCAAATGCCTCTTTTCCATCATATGTCTGCATGTGTGTACAAGTATGTGTGTGTGTACAAGTACGCATGTTTTCACTCCCCTTGCCAAGCCCATCTCCAGTATTCAGCGGGATTCCTGAACCTTGTACCAGAGGTAGGTGGATGCCAGCAAAGCTGTAGGTCGACTGGTGCAGCGTGGACAGATGTGTGCCCAGGATCGCCCCTGCAGCACCAGGAAGCGATGGCAGTCCTGGGGAAGTCCTGGGTGCTGATCCCACTGCCCAGAGACCCAAACTCCTCCCCAGGCCGAGGGAAGGCAGGACCCAGTGTGAGCTACATTTTGATGAGTGCTGCTGGAATTGTTAATGGTGGGGAAGAAGTTCTCAAGTGCATTTCTCCAACTGAAGTGTAAAATGGTATTGATTTGGGCTTTTTATAGACTTGGAACCATCTTCTCTCTACATGGTTTCATTTTAGAATAATTCATTTGGTTCATATCACAGAGCTGTACTGCAGGAGTGGTGTTCTGATATTTGATACTTCATAAACTGTTACGGAGTAAGAAGACGTTTCTTAAGCTTATGTTCTATATTCAGTTTACCACTAAGCAAGAGACCTGTAAATTCAATTCCTGTTTTACTCATAAATTATAAGACATCTGGAAATAACTTCTTTGCCTTCCCTCCTGATGCTGGCTATGCTAATGTTATTAGCAATGTGGGAGTACATGTAGGAAAGAACAGGCCCCAGAGATTTCTAATTAGGAGTTTGCTTGTTGGCATAAATAACGAATTATGAGTGAGGTGATACATGAAGTAGTTTGATTTTTAACCCACAAAGAGTAACATAGCATTGTGTTAACTAGAGCATAGAGACTGACCTTACATTAGTTGGGGGATACCATATACAGATGTGGTTGCTTGTTGGATTGGAAATGAAGTCCCAGGGTTGTTCTGATATTGGGCATTTCGATAATACTCCAATAGGATTAGTCTGTAATAATCATGTCAAAGCAATGCAGATGAGTAAACATGTAATATATAGCATTATAAGAACAGTAATCATGTGTGATTTAAGAAAGCAAAGATGAAAAATGGAGAGACTGGGGTATCAAATGGGCATGGTTCAGAGCAATTCCAGAATAACAGTCTCTTATAAGCCAAACCAGCTTAGGTAGTTTAATGTCTTCCTGCTAGGATTATGTACAACAAAAGCTACAAAATCTTTCAGAGGTGCACACCTAATGAAACCGTTGCATACTCTTAGATGACCTTATCTGTCAGTTAGCAATGAGCATTTCACACTACCACTCCTTTACAGCGTTGGTGCATCTTTCACTCCTGCCTACCGAGGAAGAGTGTTTAGAGGTCCGTGTTCTGTTGGCAGAGGTATACAGAAAGTTGTCAGAGTAGGTGGTGAAAAAGAGTAAGCCTGCTCATTAATTTCCATGCCAGTAGTTGCAGGGAACTGTATAATCATTAGCTAGCTTAAAACACTGCATGGATCATCATGTCACTTCAGGCAACAGAGTATTCCCCAGCATTGAACTGCAAACTCAGAACCTCCATAAAAGATCAAAACACGTCGCAGTATTATGCTACGGCAAAAGATTAGGCATGTGCAGTGCATTGTTGATCTCCTGTATACATGTTCTAGCAAAGTATTTGTTAAAAAAAAAAAAAAAGTCTGAGATGGTCCTGAGAACCAGATTGCACTACTAAGAAGTACAAAGGAAGAATTCTGTTTGGGAAGTGGGGGAGAGAGGGGAATTTTCCTTCTGACTCCAGATCTCACAATCAAGTAAACCCTGAATAAACAAGTGTGACACACCAGCCAAGCATGAGGTTGCATCATGGGTGCAAATGCACAGTATTTTTGTTTGCAGTAAGTACCATGACTAACTCTTGTAATCATTATGAATACTTACAGGTTTTTATAAAGCTGAAAGCAGCATTTTGGTCCATAGTGTCTCCTACAGCTGTGCAACATGTCTACATGTTCAGATGCAGGTAATCACATCTGTTCTTTCTGAACTGTCAAAAAGGCCAGATGTGAGCAAATATTGTGGAAGCTCAGTAGCTTCCAAATGATGGTTTGGTGTCAGCCAAGTTGGAGAATGCACCAAGTAGCTATGCTACTGTCTGCTTCTGACTGGATAGAGGCACATTTTTAGTCCCACAGTCTCTTGTAATCTTATCTTTTTACAAATACACCTTACAGTTTTTAAATACTCATTTCAACAATCCATGCTGCTGACTGAATACACTGTAGAATTTTGTCTTAGTAGAAGTTTTATAAGCATAGGACAATCTTGCCCAAGCACTTAAGTCATACTGTGTAATGGTAAAAATGTGAGTAACTCAAGTGAGGTCATCATCAACTAGAATGGCAAGAAGAGCCTGTCAACCACCTAGAAAGGAGCAGGAATATTGCAGAGGATGAGGCTACATCTGCAAAAGATTCAGCAGTTAACCCTACTAGAAGTACTACCAAGGTTTACAAGATACTCCACCAGGGCTGGAGGTTCTTCTGAATGCTTTCCTTTGCCCGTCACCATTATCTCTGTTTTGCTCAGGTTCGGCAATTCTCATTCAGGGCAGTTGTTCTTCATCTTGAGGTCAAGATGTATTAGGTCATCTTCCCAGTCATACAGAAAGGTATTGCTAGAGTCTTGTTGCTGTTTGTGTAGTGCTTATTCTAGACCTTACTGGTGAACACAGGAACGTATACAGGGAACTTGCTTGGTTTTTGGGTGGCTTTTCATCCTTAAATCTCATGCTGCCACAGCAAGATTGCTAATGCAGTGCAGACATACTGTTCATTTACAGTGTGTATATAATGTTTGTATCTGACCAATTCACCTAAAAGCTGCATATTGACGCTGAAAAGGACCAGAGAGATGGATGATCCTTCCAGGATTTCATCATTTTCCAGGTAGATCTTTAGGACTTCATGCATTTTTTCAGAATACGTGGTAGATGGTGGTTTTTCTCTGACTGGAAACACTGGACATGAGCCTTGCGATTTTCCAAACAGTTGCAGCCCTGCTGGAACTGTGCATATGAAGATTGCCTTGTCCAGCCATGTGCAATAAGGACATCTCTTTTCGAGAGCTCAAGGCTTTCCATTGCAGGTGACCTGTATTTGTTGAGGTCTGTGAGATGAGCCTGGTGTTTTCCAAGAATGCTAAATGGGCAAACTGCAGGAGATGGTGTCCCAGACAGCATGTGAGGGAAATTTTATGTGTAACTGTGACTATTAAAGCCCTTCACTTACTTTATACCTGTTCTGCAGAGATTTCAGAGAGTTACAGTGGAGATCTATTTGTGTAAGAATAAGGAATAAAGCTGTTAAGATCTGATACATTTAATCTCCATCTAGATTGTTGTTACATTCAATTGTTTTGATTAACATTGACCTCTACTAGTGGCCTCAAAGTGAGTCTGGATCTACAATTTTCTAGTATCCTTACATCAATGTGTCTTTTACCCTTCTGTTTAGTTAATCAGTTGAAGTACTTTATTAGACATAGGATTCAGAGGGAGAAAGCAGAAAATGAGAGAAGATAGCTTTTTAAAAATGTGAAACAACTACCTTTAGTTGTAAGTGTGCCAGACTTTGTATTTATTGGCTCTGTATAGTATACTAGCACATTGGTGTAGTTTTTAATAACCTTTTACAGAACATATGTCTCAGATTTATCTATATGCAGAACCTTGCAGACAGAACTTGTGAATTGTAACATAAAGAATCTCCAGATGTACACGATATTTCTTATTAACATACACAATGATTTTCTTGGAAAGTAGATGACATTTTAGAAAGGCAACATCTGTGTTATCACTTACATTTTAATAATGCCAATAATTTTCTTTCAACAGAGGAATTCAAGGGCTCAACAATAGTTGAATTAATGAAAAAAGAAGGCACCACCCTGGGGCTTACAGTATCGGGTGGAATCGACAAGGATGGGAAACCAAGAGTATCTAACCTTCGTCAAGGAGGAATCGCTGCTAGGTAACCCCATCTCAAGCCACAAAATGCATTATAAGATGTGATTGCTTCAGAAATATGTACCGCATCAGAAAGGTCACTAGCAAATATGTGACTAGGTGTATCTGTAATGGCAGCCCATCAGACCGGAGAATCTCAGAGAGAAACGGCAACAGCTGGTCCCCCTCTTCCCTCAAGGCTACTTTGACAAAAAATAGAAATACCAACGAGATATTTGAAAGTCATCATAACACTAATTAAGTTTCTTGTAAATTATATAAATTTTATTTCTCCTTTTTTTGTGTCCTTGAACAAAAACTTGAGAGAAGAAGCATAAAATACTCAGGGGAAAAAGTAAAATTGAAAACCTAACCATAATACTACCATAATTTAATTAAAAAAACATGTTCATCAACTGGTTTTAAGATTAAAAAGAAGTCTACCTTGCTTACTACTACCGTGGAAACCAAAAAGCTGGGTTATTCATGAGTGAAACAGGTCAAAAGATAGAGGTTAAGCTAAATCATTCCAAGTAACTGAGCAGAACATAACGCTTTTAGGCTGTGGCCTATCTCCTGTAGCTGTGATGTTAGCTGTGAAGGCAACTGTTATCCAAAAAAAGTAGTTTTGGACGCTTCCCAAAGTGAGAGAGAAAGATGGGGACATGAAGAAGACATTTTCCCAGATCCTGTGCCCAAACCGGTCAAATCATCCAACTCCTTTATTGTACAGCTAGTTTTATACATCATAAATTAGTAATGCAACAATGTTCATTTAATATTTAACAAGCTAGACTAGATTACGATCTTAAAATGCCACTTTCTGTTTGAAAGATCAACTTGTTTTAATCTAGATGAATGGAAAAGATATTTCTTACTATCACTATACAGTAATTTAAAGGATTTAGTTAGTTTGAGCCAGCAGATCTGTCTTTAACAAAAGGAATATGTACTTCTTCCTAGGAGTGACCAGCTGGATGTAGGTGACTACATCAAATCTGTGAATGGAATCAACCTGACCAAATTTCGCCATGATGAAATCATCAGCCTGCTCAAGAACGTTGGCGAGAGGGTTGTTTTAGAAGTGGAGTATGAGCTGCCTCCAGTCTGTAAGTAATAGCAAAGCAAACTGAAACCTATGCAGGATAGCAGGCATGTTGTCAGCAGTGAGATGGGAGTGGTTGGTGATCTTCATTTTTGGTAGTGGTTGTTTTCCTATACTTTTTTTCCTCTGAGTTATCGCAAAGCATGGAAGCAGTATGAAAGAACTGGCAGTAGAGGGGAGTGCTCTCAGAGATGCTCAGGTGTTTTAGGAGCACAAATCCAGCAATGGCAGAGCAGAGTTGTCAACCTCCGCTATTTTTTTGTTTGTTTACAGTTTTGAATACTGGGAATTAGATTAAATAGATTCCAGGACAAGAGAATCCTTGTTACAGTAAGATCTGAGATGAGACCAATGAATATCTGTGAGTTCTGCCTCTGCCTTTTCCTTCCTTCTCTCTACTTGCAGCACTGTTCCGCTCTCCCCGATAAATAACATACTTTGGGACTTTCCCAGTCTTTTCTGACATCACTTTTAGGCAACATCTTGTTTATAGAACAGAAGATCCAGTGGGGTAGGCTATGGGGATACATAAACCTGCAAGAATCGTGTGACTGAAACAAGGGCTTCTCGCCGAGCAGGATTGTCTTCAAAATAGAAGTTTATGCTGACACCAAAGTCACAGAGTGCTACTGAATGTTTTTGTCGCCTCTCCTTTGCTCTTTCTTTTGTGCTTATGTCTGTGGCTGTGTGTCTGTAGGAGAAAATCAGTGGGAATTGAGGCTATCAGGTATGAAGTGAAAGCTAGAGAAATGGTGAGCTGGAAACCTGGGACCTAAAGTGAAGAAGTGAGTGGCAGGTGGCTGTCTGGCACCAAGGGGGCTGCACCAGTCACACCTTTGAAAGAGTGTGTGCTCCATCATGCTGCTTACTGGAGGGGAGAAGATGTGGTTTGCTGGTGTTTGGCCAGAAAAATCTGCGGAGCCAGCTAGGAAGCTCTTGTCTCCTTAAATACTTTCCTCGCAATAGAAGCCAAAAAATCCATCACTCGCTTTGGTGCTCAGAAGAGGATGAACTCCCCATTGCTTTCTAGCAGCTGGAGAGTTAGTCTAATTACATATTTTTGCTTTTATGACCTGCTGACAACCACCTTAATATGTTTTGAATGTTCTGCATTAATTATTGTTCGTTTGTGGTAAGGGAACTTTGTGTTCAGAAACACAGTATTGGAATTGGTGAAGTCAGCTGAGTTCAGAATTATTTTGCTGGAGCTGTAGTTGTTTTATGAGCGTTGTTTTGCACTCAAGCAGGCTTCCTTCCATTTCACTTGCTTTTGGCGTATGTGCCGCTCTTGTTCACTGAAACAGGATTTTGACATGCCAAATTACAGTAGCAATCAACTTTCTCTTTAAGTCCTTGGAATTTCTGACTCCTTCATACAATCATAGCTAATAAAGCTGGAGACAATTAGCAGTCTAGTTGTTCCCAGTAACTTCTAGTGAACAAGCTAGACACAGTGCCTTCATTATATGCACAAGTTTTCCAGTAGGTCACGTGGTGAAGTCTTGGCACCTCCTTCCCTGCCTTGTACCTAATGAAATTCTACTGTTGGTCTCATGGTTGCCCCCTCAGAGAGAGGACTGTCATGGTTTCAGAGTGGGGAAATGTCAGTACTTTAATAATGATGGATTAAATCTGGCTGAGCACTAGTAATCCCACTCTCCCTAGTGTTTCCTTCCCTGTCTGGCAGCATTCACAGCAGGAGCATCCAGCTGCTGTTTTCAGCGTGAACCACCTCAGCGTTTCAAACTGGAACGTGAGCCATGCCTGCCTCACATCTGCCTTTTGTTATTGCTAAGGGTTAAGGACTTCTTTCCCCTCCCACGCTGTGGCTGGGGTGGAAGGACAGCCATCTGAATGGCTGTTGCCCAAGTGGAAGGACGCCGCGTGCTGTTCCTCGCTGCTGAACTACAGGCTTTGCTTGTCCCCAGTGGAGGTTACTAGCCACACCAAGCAGATTAGGAAGCATAGATTCAGCTCGAGCTACATGCTGGGCCACTTTCAGTTGATAGGAATGGAGGCAAGAGTTGTCTTCTCCTCCCTGTAATTCAGTCCTTTTTGGGCAGTAAAACATTTCTAGCCAAAAAGGAACCAACCGTGTAGACTTCAGTAACATGGTCCTGATCTCAAAGCTGTAACAGGAATTACCACAATACAAAGCAATGATTTGGAGGGCCATCTTTCACTTATTTTCCTAAGGAAATGAGATTTATGTGATTTCACTGGGTTGTTCTTCTGGTTCCCTGCAGTAACTTGAAAGATTCAAAAAAAAAAAAAAGTACATTACAGCATGTTTCATGGAAATAGACACTTGGGCAGAAGAGAGCATCCCAGACCAGGGAAGTCCTCAGAAGGAAAAGCAGGCAGTGTGGGGGAGGCACCGCTTCTCTGTGGGGTCACTCGTGGGTGGCAGTGCACACCTCCCCTGCTGTGTAGCCTGTGGTGTCCATTGCCCCCCCGGGGTATCCTAACGGGGACCAGCGACGCTGATTATTGCGGGCAGGAGCGTTAAAGGACATAAGTTTTCATTAGTTCTGCTGCTCACAGAACATTTATTTTATAGAGGGTTTTTTTTTAAATCTTTATGTGTGTCATGCTGTTTGCAGTATCTTACTGGAAGCTGGGAAGTGTGTATGAATGGGTGTCCTTTTCCCTTTGGAAAAGGGAGTTCTTAAACCCTGCCAAAGTTTTTCCTGTAAAAGCTAAGAGTAAACTGGCCATTGGTCTCTTAACAGCGGTGGCTTCAAATTCTGTAAAGTGGATTATCACACCCAAATGTGTTGGCTTGTGCATTAGGCTTCTCACCTAACCCAGCTGTGCACCACTCCTCTAGTGCTTGCAGAGAAAATACTGCCTTGACTAGAAGTCAAAGGTTTTTTTACTCACTTGCCAATGATGAAAGAGCATGCTACATTTTGAAAAAGGAAAAAAATAACAAATCCTTGTGATACAAAATACTTTTTTCATCTTAATCTAGCAATCTGAGATTAGATACACCCTAAAAATCTCAACTGTCTTGACTTTAAGCAATGCAAATAAATGTTTTCACGGCTAAACAACCAAACTCCATAGGTAGCTTTAAGAATTTCATTTGTCATTTTTGTGTCTCACTGTGTATTTCCATCTTTTCTAGCTCTCTTCTGTAACTGTAAGAAGAGCAAAATCATGACACAATTTAAACAGTAAGGCTCAAATTCCTCATCTGTTATATGCATTTATGGCTCTTTTTCTAAACCATTGGCAACCTGAAAAATATCTGCCCAAAAATGCTCTCAAAAGGAGGATAAGTTGTATTTAATTACAGGTGTTTAATCTGACTGTTCTGTAGTGGAGTCTTTCCAGTTGTATGACCAGAAACACAATAGCTAGCTTAAATTGGAAAAGGTGCAAATCTATGTGTATAATTAGGAAAACAGTAATAATTAAGTTTGGGAATTTTTTTTTTTTCTTTTAGCTGTGCAAGGATCAGGTCTCATCTTTAGAACTGTGGAAGTTACTTTACATAAAGAGGGGAACACTTTTGGATTTGTAATAAGAGGTGAGTTATCATGAAATTTTAACTATTTTCTAAGTCAGCAAAAAAAGCAATAAGTTTTTATAGCACTAAGAAATCATTTCAAGATTTATGGCTTACAGTTGGTAAAAATCTCTGTGATTTATGCATTACTTTTTCCATACATTAATGTACTCCTTTTATGAACTGCTCTAATTTTTGTTTATGGAAGAACAATAATTAACCAACTATGCCAAGAACACGACAAACTTTGTTTCACGTAAGACCAGATTCTGCTACCACTGAAATCAGCAGGAAGATTGTAGCTCTTAAAAAAGATTCAAATAGAGTATTTGTATAAATTAAGTATGAAATCTGATGAATCGTGCTGATAGTCTGAATCATACAACCAAAGTACTATCACTGACTTAAAGAACAGAAGAAAACATGCCGCTGTTAAATAATATACCCCAATGATGAATTATTAGTTTCTTCAGGGAAAACTGGGTTTTTTTTATTTAATATATAAACTCCTTAGTGGCCACTCATTATTCTGAGTATACATGAAGTACGGGTGTTTTTTTCTCTGTGCAGCAAACATTGCAGAACAGTAAGTTTTCCCACTGAGATCAGATTTGCAGAGTAGAGGTTCTAAGAATATACATTTATTAAGAATCACTCTGTAGAAATATTTTATAAAGAATCATCTATACTATACAGTAGGTCGATTTTATTTAAGATAAAAATCAGTGGAGGTTTCTATTAGTGGCTTGGCCATTTTTTTGATCTTTTCAGCCCATCTATAAGTGTGCATGCTGGAAGATTTAGACTTGCCTCTTGGAAATGAGCTTTCATAAAAAGCATAAAATGAAGGTGTGCTTTCCCTCACTTTTCCCTTTCTAGGTGGAGCACACGATGACAGAAATAAATCTCGTCCTGTTGTAATAACATGTGTTAGACCTGGAGGGCCTGCTGACAGGTACAATTCATCTTTCTTGGGAGTGCATGTGAAAGAGTAATGGAGAAAGGTGAATTATTTGGGACAGAAGTTCAAATTTGGAGTGAAGTAGATATATTCATACCTGTTCCTTTGAAATTCATGGTTTATGCATTTAAATATAATACTAATAATAACAACAGAACAGGCAACTGCAGAGGCTCGGCACATCATGGTGTATGCGAACGTTAATTTCCTATGTTGCATGTTTCAAGACTTTCCCATTAAACACTTTCAAAAATCAACCTAAAATAATTAGAACAAACGCCTGCAGTAGGTCAGAGCACATTTTTTGCAGCCTTCAGACAACTGGTGTAGCTCTTAATCATGCTTTTTATAGTCTAGCACCACAATCTTTTTCTCTTGCACTTCAGAAAAATACTGTCATGTGTTTGGAAGTTGTTGTGTTATTATTTTAAGACATTTGTACATATCTGCATGTGAGTTCACACATAACTTCACCCGGACAACTTCTGAGTACAGATTTATGTTTTCACCCAATGAACATATTTGTATGTAATACCATTTTGTATCTATAGAAAGAAAGAATATTCACTTTATTTGTATGTACAAATTATATTTTCAAAAATGGAATTTGTGTCCTTAAACCATTAAAGAAACTTAAAGGGCAATTTCTTTAAAGCAGGCTGATTTCCTATAGCTTATGTTGACATTTTTGACCTTGGAAACATTAATTGAGAAGCAAACGTTTCCAGAGAGCTTTTGTCTTTTGTCCCTCCCTTTCTTCCTACCCTCATCCCCCTTGCTTCCTTGTTTTTCTCCCCTATTCTTGAGCTGACAACATTAGTACTTCATTTTCTATTATAATTCTGAGTATGTTATGAGATACAGCTGGGAAACAGTGTACATTTATAGCCAAATTATTTTTAGGTAGGAAGAAAAGAAAAGTGGAATTATCCAAGTAAGGGATATTTTTGAAGAAAATCAGTAAATGGACATTCATATTTTGCAATCTGTTTCTTCACCCATGTGTTTGCACCTCGTATTTATTTTTAAGAAAATATCAGGAGAGGAGGTGTTTATGTATGAAAGAGGAGTTGTGTGGACAAGGCAGAAAGAAAGCATATGTTGAAGCAGAAGCTGTACTTAGTTGCAAGTTAACCTGACTTGATTATTTAGCTACGTGTTAAGCCATTTTCCAGTTGCTGGCTTTCCAATTTAAAGCAATTTCCTTTCCTCTGCACCCTCTGAATGTTCTCACCGTCGAAGTAAATGTTAAGTGTTAAGGCAAGAGGGATGGATGTCAGAGAGGGTGTGAGAGAATTGCTTTGTATAAAAATGGTATTATCTCCAAATCGATTTATCTTACATTAATAAAGATCATTCCTTTAATCTCCCTTCAGAGAGGGCACAATCAAACCCGGGGACAGGCTGCTGAGTGTTGACGGGATCCGACTGCTGGGAACGACACATGCTGAAGCCATGAGTATTCTCAAACAGTGTGGACAGGAGGCGACTCTGCTGGTTGAATACGATGTCTCAGTGATGGGTAGGTTGAGAAGTGGGACTTTAGTTCTGGGAACCATCTGTGATGTTTTGCTGACTGTTCTTGATGAGCTATTTTAGAAGTGATCATGACCTGTTACGCTCCTAGTAGCACGGCTATTCCCTTCCTCACCGTATCATTAATCTTGGGTTCATAAGGAGGTGAGCAGTATTTTACTGTAATTTAGCATTCTGACATTTCATGGTTTGTAGAGTGAAACCATAGTGTAGATTCTAGCAAAGTAACTTTTACAGTGACTAGTTTATAATAAAGGTTAATGAAGTGTAAGCATTTCTATGTCACATGAAAGAGGGGTTTACTTGCTCTTACAGGAATTCTTTTGACAGTGCTGCTAGGTGGCCAAGACATTATTAAAAAGTCACAAAACTGCCGCATCAAAAAGAACGGGGAAGAGAAAATGTGTTAAGAAATGCAGAGGTGGCAAATCATGGCTTGAAAATTAAGCTTACGCTTTATACAAACTTTGATTGAACTCACTGAAGATATGGGAGGTTTTTTGGAAAGTCAAGGAGATCAGATGATTTTTCATAACAGATTTGGGAATGAGGTATTTCCATTGGTTTTGGAAGGTGTCATCTCCCCTCCATTTTTGCAAGATACAGAAAATTCATGGCAGCAAGAAATAGAAATACTCACCAGTCAGACTAAAATATTTCTTCTCTGTAGGGGGATCTTTCTCTTCTTTTCCTCCTTAGTTTCACAGCCAGATTTCTAGCCTAGCAGTAAAGCAGCCTCATAGGAATTTGTGAAATAGCACTGTCAAACTTCAAAGCCTTGGAAAAGATTAATACTTAAAAGAATAATGTCAGATATTTATTTATTCTGGAACAGCCCTCTTTGTTCTTCTCCGAGATACAGATTTTTTTTTGTTTTATTGTCATATATATCTTTGTTTACTTAACTATCAAGAATGGAGTGACAGGTTTGCATGGCGTCTGGCAGGCCTGCTGGACATTCATGCAAGGTTCATGTCCAGAAAGGTGGAGACAGCTGAGCATCTGGGCAGGAACCTCCCATGTAGAAAATGGAAATGCAGGTGATCTTGTAACCTGAAGAGGACTAGAATTTAGGTGTTTTCAATTATTTCTTCTTTTTCTGTGGAAGATGATGGATGACCAAACCCTATCTCTCGTCACTGTTAAAACCAGATTCTTTAGGCTCTACTTTTTCTAAGAGTGAGATCTCATTGGAAAAAGAACCCCTGGCTTTAGACAGACGAAGTTCCCAGCGAGGCTTTAATTTCAGAAAAAACTCCCGTCCCCATTCTCCTGTATATCCCAGGGAGAAAATCAGCCACAATTTCACTGAGGATCTTTTAAAAATCTTTACAGGTTTGTGTGAAGACAAGACCACATGATGAGAAGCTCTGTTGTGCTCTAAATTGCAGGTTGCTCAAGGCAGGAACTTTCTTTTCAGTGTTACCTGGATAGAGCTCAGTGCAGGAGGATACAGATCTCAGTTGGAAATTGCAGGCTTATAACTGTACAGGCAGTACCTACCAGTCGGTCTCTTCATTTCATTCTCTCTCTGAATAAGCTCTGCTATCTCCCTTTTGTTCTCAGTAACAAATATGGATTTATTGTTGCTGCCTCCCTGGCAATGAATGTGTTATCCTGGTGAAATTTAAGGAGGTAGAAGAACCTGAGACTTGTGTAGTCAGAAAGAAGGAAGGAAAAGGGAATCAAACACTGGGAAATATATGGGATGGTGATCCTGCAGTGTCTGCAAGAAGAAATAAGAAGGGATCCAGTATGCTCTCTTTCTAATACATTATGATTTTGTTAGGTTTTATCTAGCGCCCAGTAGGTTTTGATTTTTTCCAGTTTGCATGCCCTGCGTAGTTTTCTGGCAGTGGTGTGAAAAATTTGGTTGGGAAGCTTTCTTTGCTTTTTGCACTTATGTTGTGACCATGGCACCAAGGCTGAAAATCACTCATCCCAATCCATTGATTCCTGGCCCAGGAAAACGGTGCTGATTTGAATCTTCTCTTACTTTCTGGCTTGGATGGGCATACTCTTCGCTGGGTAAAAAACTGGTGAGTGGTTGATCCCAGAGAGTTGTGGTGAACACAGTTAAGTCCAGTTGGCGGCCGGTCACGAGCAGTGTTCCCCAGGGCTCTGTTTTGGGGCCAGCCTTATTTAATATCTTTATCAGTGATCTGGATGAGGGGATTGAGTGCACCCTCAGTAAGTTTGCAGATGACACCAAGTTGGGTGGGAGTGTCGATCTGCTGGAGGGTAGGATGGCCCTGCAGAGGGACCTGGACAGGCTGGATCGATGGGCCGAGGCCAACTGGATGAGGTTTAACAAGGCCAAGTTCCGGGTCCTGCACTTGGGTCACAATAACCCCATGCAACGCTCCAGGCTTGGGGAAGAGTGGCTGGAAAGCTGCCTGGCGGAAAAGGACCTGGGGGTGTTGGCCGACAGCCGGCTGAACATGAGCCAGCAGTGTGCCCAGGTGGCCAAGAAGGCCAAGAGCATCCTGGCTTGTATCAGGAATAGTGTGGCCAGCAGGAGCAGGGAGGTGATTGTTCCCCTGTACTCGGCACTGGTGAGGCCGCACCTGGAATACTGTGTCCAGTTTTGGGCCCCTCAATACAAGAAAGACATTGAGGTGCTGGAGCGTGTTCAGAGAAGGGCAACGAAGCTGGTGAAGGGTCTGGAGCACAGGCCTTATGAGGAGTGGGTGAGGGAACTGGCGTTGTTTAGTCTGGAGAAGAGGAGGCTGAGGGGAGACCTTATCGCTCTCTACAACTACCTGAAAGGAGGTTGTAGTGAGGTGGGTGTTGGTCTCCTCTCCCATGTAGTTAGCGATAGGATGAGAGGAAATGGGCTCAAGGTGCACCATGGGAGGTTTAGGTTGGAAATTAGGAAAAATTTCTTCACGGAAAGGGTAGTCAAGCATTGGAAGAGGCTGCCCAGAGAGGTGGTGGAGTCACCATCCCTGGAAGAATTCAAAAAACAGGTAGACGTGGCACTTTGGGACATGGTTTAGTGGGCATGGGCGTTTTGGGTTGATGATTGGACTGATGATCTTAGAGGTCCTTTCCAATCTTAATGATTCCTAGATTTTACTTTCATTATAAATGATCCAGCCACCAAGCCAGGAGGCATGGTGTTGCTACTCTCCCCTTAATTGGTTTAGTGGTGGACTTGGTAATGTTAGGTTAATGGTTGGACTTGAAGATCTTAAAGGTCTTTTCCAACCTAAACGATTCTATGAATCTGTTTTATGATTCTTTCTTCTCAAGAGCAGTGAAGCCAGAGTTGGGAGTAACATGAAAGGGAGGATATGAGCCATGAACAGAAATTTAAGAATTACAGAAACGTTACTCTGTTCCCCGACTTTTATGTTACCCACAAGACAAGCTATTTATAATGCCACCTTAGGCTTGATGTGATTATGAAAATAGGCTAAAACAAGAGGAAGAGCATTGGGTAAGGAGGCTTATCAATAACTGATGTTTGACGCTAGTTTAGTAGTTCAGCCTGCTGAGAGGGAGCAGCAATTCAGAAGTTATATAAGTCTAGTGCATTCTATAAGGTCCTCCTGGTATAAACTTTCAGTAGATTATCTTACTTCCAGAGATATAATTGTACCATTACTTGCTTTAATATCTTCTCTTCTGTTAGCAGATGGTTATATCCTATAAAGTAGCGTTCCATGTGGCCAGAACTGGAAAGAGCCATAAAATATATTCTGATAGCATGAAATTGGAACTTAATTTGAAAAGGTTACACTAGATGAAGAAAATAATCCTGAACTATTTTTCAGCTACAGTTCTGTAGTGTGTAACTGACTTTTTGTACTCCTGTAAGCATAAGCTGTTTCAAAGGTGATATATTTCTTGAAGTTTAGTTTCTTCACCTGAAGTCTTCAAGAGGTCACCTGGGAAGCTTGTACATTTTATTGGTTCTGGAACCTAGACAAACTGGAGTAAAAAAAGCATCAAGGGGTTCTGTGCAGGGTAATTAAGTGTGTATATAATGTAGGAGATGTGGCTAGTCCCATTGAACTCTCTGGGGTTGCACTTATGCTTGCTTAAATACATCCTGCTCAGCTGGGTCCTAGGCAATAAACTTGTCATTTCAGCTTCTTGGAAAAGATGTTGTTAGCTTGTTAGGTCTTTTTTTTTTGTGCTGAAAATGTTTCTAGGTTGATGTGTGGGGTGTACTGCTGTATGGTTTCAAACAGACTTTGAAACAGTAGGAGTTTGGAAATACCAAGATAATCCCTGAAGAAAATAGGAAAACATAATTTCTGAGAAAATATTTTATAACCTGATAAAAGTTACATTTGAAGTTGTGGAGGTAGCAGTCTTCCAAATGTCTGGCTGTTTTCCAAAACACCTCCTCCAATCATGAAGCAATGTGGTTGCTTATACTCCTTGTTGATTTTAGAGGAGACTACCTGCATTTTTTAATTTTGTGAGGCTTTAATAATGCTGCACTTCAGTGTTTGCAGAGGAGATGGATATGGTGACTTGCCCTACACACAACTGGGCAGAAGTAACATAAATTTTGTGGGCTTTATCACTTTTCTTTGTAATCCTTACACCTGAAGTGTCCAACCTTTATGGTCATATTTTCATCTAGTGGCAGGAGAGGTCTGAATATTGCAGCTCTCTGAGCCATTTGACTACACCTGCATCCCTTGTGTTGTAGAGGGGAAGGAGTAGAGGCAGGGTGGTGGTCGGCAGTGACTTGCTGCCACCGCCAAAATAATTTTGTAGCCTGAATCTTTTCCTGTGGCAACCAAACAGCAAATATAAATTCCAAGCTATAAACTTAGGTTGGGAAGACTGAAGTTCTCGCAGTTTGGCAGAGGTTATGGTCTGGGTGAAGTGTCCTAATGAGCTGCTCTCAGCTTGAAAGCTATAGGTCAGGCATCCTCAGTTAGAGTGAGAATTAGAATTAAATGCAATGCTAATAACAAGCTGCAAACTGAGATTCATACCGCCCCTGTCTAAAATGAGAAATAAAAGTTTATCACTACATTTATTTGGAAGCAGAGCAGATGCAGTTTCTCTTCAGGTTTTCCAAAATCTGCCATGATGCTACTGGGCTCTCTGTTGTCTCTGTAATTGGGGTTGCATCTGCTTGGGTAGTCTTCCATATTTACTCTGAAAGGGAGCATTCAGAAAAGTTCGAAGGTAATGGCTACCTTGAGTTTAAATTCTGGCCCATAACATTTTTATGTAGCTCTAGGTTCAAAAATTGCTGCTTCTGAGATTTTGAGACATCTGCTTTTTAAATCTTGGATGTTCTTGCTGGGGTAATCTTTGAATCAAGGGTGCTGTAGTTAAAACTATTAGCTATTGCCGGGACTTTGGCACAAAAGTAAGCTTTTGTTAGCTATTTGCACCTGAGACACACAGAATCTTTCTCTCTCATCTCTTCACTGGGTGTTTCTTAGCTCAAGCCATAGTGGCCTGTGGTCTTGAGGAGTGAAGGAACATATTGCTCATTCAAATTCCATATGTTTCTCTGGCTTCTTTAGCAATTCTGGCACTTATTTGAGCCAGAATAGATTTGCTGGAATGTGGCACCCTGTAATTGTTCTCTGCAAAGAGATGGTCAGCTCGGATTTTAGTCCCAAGCTACCAGAGTCACTGGTCAGCTTTAGCTAGAGCAACACCCTCGATTTTCTGAACTCTACCACTGATACTTTATAGAATGAGAATTATTCGTGCAATCATTACCTAGTAAATCTGACAGCAGTTTAACAAACGCTGTCCAAGCCTTTTGCCTCTTTAAGTTCACCCATTCAAAAAAAAAAAAAAAAAACCAACCCCAAAAGGCAGTAACAATTTTACGAGAGTACATTTAAAGAAATCTGCCTCACCCTTCAGTAATTCTGCCTGACCAGAAGAGCATTAGGGAGAGAAAGCTTGCATAGTTTAAACATCAGGTGAGGTAATCTGTGATCCAGTGTAGACTTTCAGTAATTTGTGCAAGACAAGAAATATAAGAGAAAAAAGAACTTACGGGCTGCCCCTTAAGCTTCATAAAGCAGTATCGCTCAAGCATATCCAGAGCTGTGGAGACCTTTAAGAGCTATAGAGTTTTACAAGACCAAGGAACAGGAGCTCCAGATACTCCAAGGACAGACTCAAGATCCTCATAAACCTTATAAATGTTGCAAGACCTTGAAAGTTGAAGGAAAGTCAGGAAGCCTGTAGGATTCCACACTGTCTTTTTCCTTCTGTTTCTTTATAAACTTAAAATTAATATTTCCTTTGTTTCTTACAAGTCTTTGACAGAACAGATAGGCAGCATACTCTAGCGTTTGCCTGCGACTGCAAGTCTCCTGGCTGTCACAGAGCAGCGGACCTAGATCCCTTGAAATTCTAAATATGAATTAGTTACTTAAACCTTTAAAGAATGCTTCCTTTCTTATGTTGCTTCAGAGACAGATTGAATGAAAATTCATGTGCAAAGCAAAGGTCACGATAGCTCTATTAGTTGAGGTATTACTCTACTTTTAAATACTGCTACACAAACACATACACAAATTATGCTAGAAGACAATGTTTGAAGTCAAAAAGTTGAGCATGCCAGTTAGGAAATGTCAGGATTGACATTGTCTGCTCAGCCTCCATCCAGCTAGGTACGCATGGGATACAGTCACAAGACTCACAGGAGAGATAATAACCTTTTTATGCAGCTATTCATTTTATATTTTCCTTCTGTCTTCAGTGTGTGACCACAGGCTTATGGAAGGCACTACCCAGATCCTTGTCTGAATGCAAAGTTAATTTCCTGGTGTTTTTTTTTCCTGAGGCCCTAATACTGCCACAGTTTGAGTGCTTCAGGCAATATGCAGATCTCAAGGAGAAAACCTCAGTGTCCCAAGGTCATTCCAAATGTATTGTCTCTTTTTTAAGGCAGAAGATGACATAGGCATAGCTGTCTCTTACAGTTCCAGAAATATCCACTCGCAGATGTGTCACTGGGTAAAACATGTGGGATTTTTTGTCTCTCCTGGAGGCCAATGCCCAATTCACGTTCACACTGTGCAAACTACACAGATATTTAAATCTACATGCTATGGCATGTTAGTCTCTCATCTTACTGTGCAAGTTCCTTGTTTATCAAACACACTCTTTGTGCTCTCTGCTGTCAGTGCCCGGATGTCTGCATCAGGGACGTAAGTAGGACCCAACAGTCAGGTGTGGAGGTATACAATAATTAAGTTCTCTCTCTGTAGTCCTAGCTTGTTAGGATTTCATCTAGCGAAAGATAACATGTTTTGGGATGTGACTTATCCTTGGCACCAAAAGAGGCTTTTTCCTTCAGAGAAGTCTGTGAGGCTTGTGATTTTTTCTGCTGTCAAGTTTTCTGGCTTTCAGGACTGCTTTTTTACAATAGCAAGTGGGGATTATGCCTTTTAACCCTTCATTTCTCATCTCTTCATCTTCATGCTGCTACTAAATATGACATGCTGACTTCAGTGAGTTTCATCATGAGCCTATAAGGGGACTGGTATCTGTCAGTCAGGCATCAGTTCATGATTGCTTATCTGCTTTAATCCACTCTATTTGCCTGGTTTAAAAGGAAGATAATACCTTTTTAACACCTCTTGAGGTAAATGGGTCGCATGGAAACCTAAGGTAAATAGGCATTATGGTTTAAAAAAAATATCCAGCGTTTTGGGCTGGCAAATTCAAAACCCACTTCTTGATTCGTCAGGACTTTGTGTGATCAAGGGATGCTGCTGCTGACTGCTGATAGTGAAACAAGAAAATGCTTGCAATTAGTGACCAATACAGTTTAAATGTCCTTTTCAGCCTTTACAGAAACTGTGACAGAAAGACAATCTGGTATTTCAAAGCAGCACTCAGGTGTCTCCTCCATGTTACATGACCTTCTTTTCTTTCTTGCAGTTCCCACTTTATGCCTTACACACCTGCCACCCAACTCACTCGCTGCTAGCTCCCTCAAAACCTACAGTGTTGTCTTATGGATAGGACACTTGTTTCGCTATGAGGACTGCTGAGTAATGAAAGAGGTGTGGAATGAGGCCTTGTAAGAAAATAGTATTTCTCTATCTAATTAATGGTATCACTGTGTTGCATAAGCAACTGTCAATTTGTTATTTCCCAGTATTTGTGTGAGCTTACATCCTTAACAGTGTTGACACATTTTTATGTACCATTACCTAGGTTTCTCTGTGGGAAAAACTTTATATCTGACATTAGGTCCGTATCCAAATAGTTCCTCAAAAGAGTGAGAACCCACCAGTCTGCTCCCTGTTAGCTGGGTTATCAGACCAGCTGTCCAGCACAGTACATATGTGCTTCCTGGGGGCCAGAAAAGACTTGAGAGACACGTGCGACCAGTGGTTTTCCAAGACGTTTGCTGACAGCGGAGAAGTGTGAAGGTTCAGGATCCCATGTTCCTTCCTGTCTGTTTCACACAAGCGTGATGCTTTTTTCCTCTGTTCTTTGTTCTTATCCTGGTTCCTAGTTACATTACTGTCTATTTTCTCAGCAGCTGCTCGAGTTTCCCTTTCCTAACTGACCGAGTTTGAGTCTTCTTTTCTAGAAGGTCCTAAATCCCCAACATGCTATTCCCTGTCCTTACAGCCCAGTTTTTACTTCTGTCTTTTGCCAAGTAAGGCTTAAGTAATTTTCCAGCACATTTCTCCCACGCTGCTGATTTCCCTCCATACAGGCCTTTTGCAGTTTTCATGCCTGTCCTTCTTAAGCCCTTTCTTCTGTCCCCATTTAGCAAACCTTCCCCAAGTTTCATGTACTGCAGCTTCTTTTCAGATCGATCACCTTCTCACCTCAGTTTATTCCCTGAGTTCCTCCCCTTCTTGCCCAAGAAGTCCTACTCTCTCCTCCTCCTGGCTCTTCTCTTGATTCTCTGTGCCAGATCTGTCAGGTAATGAAGACACATAGAGAAGATACATTTTCAGTATAGAGCCTACAGAATTTTCTGTGTGGTGTCAAAACAGTATGATTTCCCTAATGATGCTCTCAGACACAGCTGACCTGTTTCAGCTGAAATAAGCAAGGGAAGAAAAAGAAACACAGCCTGAGGTAACCATCATAAGAAAAAAATCACACCAAATGTTTGAACTGTGGCCAAGTTGTAAATTGTAAGCAATTAAAATCAAGATGTTTTAATGAGAAAAGTCTATGATTCCCAAGTATATTTGCCCTATAGAATTTTTTTACTTTGTTTTCTCTGCCTGGTTATGATTTGTTGCTACATTTTGATAGCCGTGTTGCTAGTAGATGATTACAGAAGGGAGGAGTTGTCATGTTTTACAAGGGTTTCATAAATCTTACAGATATTTCTTTCTTTACAAACTTCTTGATTATCCCTAAAGAGAAATAAATGGAGTTTAGCTGAACCATATAAGTTACAAATGACTCTAACAGGTCCAATTAACATTTCTCTCTAGTGCTTTTGAAACCATGGCCTCATTAAAAGCAGCTTAATAAACATTGCTTTGTATGGGAGAAAAAACTGTAAAACTAAAATGAGATGTCCCTGTAACAGAAAACTAAAAATACAATTTCATTGTCATAAATAACCAGGAAAGGGGGCAGGGGGTTATTATCTTCCAAGTTCCACTTATATGAAAATATTCTATGTTTTACTTACTGGGTACCAAGAGTAATGGACAAATTTGCCTTCAAAGACTTGTCAGGAAAGCAAAACCTATACTTGTATGCAGTTAGTCTAAATAGTGTGCAATTCAGAAAAATCAGTCTGAAATATCTAATGTATTTCATGACTGGCCTTCATTAAAGTTGACCCTTCCTAATCTATCTTCCTATCTCCTCACAAACCATGTGGTCTGAATTTAGATGCTAATTCAAGAGTTGGGATCCTTGAATGGAAGCAGCCTCTGCCTATTAAAAATATGCTCTTGTGCTTCTTTTAGTATTTAAAAACAAATGATGGAAGGAGGAGCTGGCTGTAATAACCTCTCCTGTTCACCATCCAGGCTCCAAGCAAGCAGAGGAAAGGAGCAAATAACCCTCATATATATTTAGTAAGAGATGGGGAAAAAGGATTGATCAAATCTTTACGCTTTGCATAAGGGCTATCCAGATGTGCCATGAAATGCAGTGTGAAAGAGAATTGACATCTCTACTATATGCTCATACCTCTGGTCAGCTGGAAGTTAGTCAAGAGGTCTTTCAGTAGGTTGGCTTATCTGTTACTTATTTTGCTGGTCAACAGCAGACTAAGAAGGCTAATGAAGTATCCTGATTTGTGCTGGTCTGAAAAAAAAATTGAGCAGGTAGCTGAAGTACTTAAATTCAGAGTGCAGGTGTGAAAGTTTTGCAAAGAGGATGATAATTAAGCTTCTTGGAGATTAAAGGATCTTCTGCACGTGCCGTGCAATTCAATGCAAGAGAAACTCTGTAATCAGAAAAAATCCAATTAAAAAAATTCAGCCTTGGATTTGGTTTAGTGGCATTGCAGTCATCTGAGAGACTAAGAAATAAGGGACAGATTCAATTTTCTTTATATTAGAGAGAACTTGGGCCGTAACCCCAGAAGCTGTCTGTAAAAGAGCCCATCTCTGAGGAAATAACAGCAGCAGCAGCAAAGGCTCCATTCCTGCTTGCATTCCAGGGAGAGAAAAACACTAAATGTCTCCCATGACTTTACCTGAGGGAGGTGTTTAAAAAATCCAGAATTGAACTACTCCATCCACTTGACCTTTTTCATGGGTATGACACACACAGACTGTGCCTGACGGGTTAGGCCAAGGGGAGGAAACATCATTTCCTGGAAAACCTGTATTGGGCATAAACTAAGAGGTTAAATTGGGATTCAGTAGGGCAGATTTTCATCCCTTTACACTAAGGTTCATTCTTCATTTTACAGAACACTTGCTGAAAAAGGATGGATTTTAAAGTATGAATATTTGTAGGTATTTTGCCTAAATCTGAACTGTCTCAATTAATGGTGTTCTGGTGCAAAACTGGTATGAATGAGATCTGAAGTAGATGCTGTGAGACTGCACCATCTAGTATTCAGCACATGGGAGATGTGTACTGATCAGAGAAGACAGTACTACTCATAATTCCTGTGAGCTGGAAATGTAAGTAGGGAAAAAAATCAACATCTAAGCTGAACGAGCTTACCTTGAAGTCAACAAAGTTACTCAAAGATAATTGCACCAGTGCCACGTCTTGCAACGTGATTTTGTTAACACAGAATTATACTTCCGATGGTGTTACTTAGCAGTACAATGAGTGAAATGTTATGTTCCCTGTGTATTTGCTATTCAAACCACATTCTCCTACAGTAATTTTAAAAAAACATAATAACCTGTCTTTGTGTCTTTTTCCTAAATGCATGGTTACTGTGCTTTGTTCACTTGAAGAGGTTATTTCATAGCCTATGAACTCAATATTTATCAGAGTGGTTTGGGGAAACAATATTGATAAAAATTGCTCTGTGTGTTAGCCAATGTTCAGCCAAAAAATCATTGGATATTTCTTTTTTAATCAATTCATTGGTGACTCACATTAGTGGTGTGTGACCTTCTGTGAATCTCATGATTTTCATTTGTAAGGAAACTGGCCAGAATATTCTGACAGCTGTTACTGATTGGTCACATTGCTATTTCAATGTAGATGTGGGAGGACCCTAACAAATTTATGTTTCTGTGATAACTGGATATACATTCGAAATAAGCCAAAGGCACCTGACTGCAGGTTTTATTTAAATCTTACCTGTTTTCTTCTTGGGGGAGGAGAAGAGGGTGGGAGTAATTTTATGAAGAGTACTTATCTAGACCATTCACTGGTTTCATCTTTAATTGCAATTCTGACACTAGCAGAAAAGTCAGGCTCACTGCAGCCAAAAAAAGAGTGCTGAGGCCTCCTGAAGAGATGAGTAATGAAGGATATGACAGCTTCCCAAGGTTACAGGTAAAGCTGTGGCAAGCTGAGGTTTCTTCCTTCCTCTTATGTGCCTCCAGACATTTCTTCACTGGCTGATAAAATTGCATTTTTACATGTAGAACCCACCCAGTGCAAAAGCAATCTTTCTTGGAAGCAAGTCAAGTCATGTGGTGACCCAGACCCCCAGGTTACCTGCATGAAATTGGAAGCAGAGTAGGGCTTTGCCAGTAGATGAAATTGGCTGTAGGGCATCAGAGGCAATGAGGCTCTGGGGAGGAGACAGATGATGGGGGAACAGAGGTGGGGATGCTAATGAGGAAGAAAGGGCTTTCTAGGGTAAGGTTTCCTATTGTATTACACACAAGTATCTATAACCCATATTGCCTCTGAATTACAGGGTTGGTTTCACTTTTTTCTGGCAGATAATCCAAAGGTTATATATATGAAAAGACAGTAATATGTACACCTTGAGGCAGACCTTTGGGGCTTGTTTCATGTTACTTAGGAAGTCCCTCAATACTTTCTTTAAAAACTCCTAGTTGGGTTTTTCTTTATTCTTTATTTTATGACCAAAAGCTATTGCTGATTCAGGTCATCTTGCCTGAGTTCTTAATTGAAATCTAAAGGCTTCAAGCAGCTTAAATTAAAGAAAAAAAAAAAAAAGAGAGAAAAAAATGGACTGCAGATACACTGAGCCTGTGGTTTCCCCTCTGTCATTAATATGATTTTGGCACACATCCCCCATAGCTGCAAAGAAAATCTAAAACAAACTCTCTGTGCAGTTCCTCCTGCCATTTTTTGGCTCAGGGAGGCCAAGAACAACTTATAACTAGCTGTTGTTATTCACATTTAACTTCCTTATTTTAAAGTAAATGTTTCATTCAGGTGTTAAATGCCCTGGAATTGCATTTTAAGCTAACTGTATAGTTTTTTTCTTGATTGTTGAATATGCTCTGCTAGGTGATTCTCTCCACAGAATTTAGTAGTTTTTGCATGCACATGAAGCTACATATAATCCCTAGCCAACAGCAATGCTGCAGTGTGCTGTCATCTGAAATGTTTAGGACAATAATAAGAACTACCGATCCTCAGGTCAGTCACCGGTGCCTTTCATGAAGTTAGCCAAGGCCTGATCCAAGCATGATTGACTCAGTAAGAAGACTCTCATGGATTTCAGCTGGGTTTTGAAGTAGGACCCAAAGGAGAAAAATGTAGCTCTTGTCCTACATTTGAAGAGCTTTGCCTATAGGGAAATAAACAGCAGAGCTGTGCGTCTTTGCCCCCCTCCTCAGTTCTCACCAAATGGACGCTCAGTTTATACCAAAAAAAAAGTCTTCTGCCAGCATAGAAGTCTTCTAGTTTAAGCACTGTTTGTACCAGTAAATCAATGTTTTATTTTATTGTCAGCATAAAAGCATCTACTTTAGGGATTCTACAGCCAACTCAAGTCTTAAGTGTAGAAAAGACCTGTGTTACAAGGACCTAACTCTCATGCACATTATTTAAAAAGAGTGCTGTTTACTCTGTAATTGCACCCAGTTACCACTCAGTCCTCTCCTGTCCACTAATAAAAAAGAGAACTTAGAATCATAGAATCATTTAGGTTGGAAAAGACCCTTAAGATCATCGAGTCCAACCATAAACATGCCAGGCCCATTTTCTCTTTGCCCCTTTGCTAAAATATTTCTCTTCTGGTACTTCAGCATTAGCATGGGAAAACGGCTTACTTGCATGAAATTGCCAGTTTTGTGGTAAGTTTTATATGTCATCCCCGTTTGGATCTAGATCACAGCAAAAGTATCCTCCCTCGAGCGTGCTAGAGAAACTCTTAGTTGAACAGCCACCATGCATTTAATTTGATTTACTTTTTGGCTTTCATGTAACAGACCAGATTTCAAATGTTAGCATTTGATGTTATAAATCATGGCAAGACATTGTTGCTGCTGGTCTGTCTTAGTGCATTCTGCCGTTCGTTAGTTGGATAGGGAATGTGGGAGAAATATCAGCTGCTGTGTTTAAACTAGAAAGCAGCTGCAAAGGAAAAGCAAAGAAGAAAGGATGTATCCTTTCTGTGGTTCTTTGTGATCCCCCTTGCAGGAGGAGTGGCTTTTTTGAGATTTCTGTAAACTGCCTCACAGTTAAACCCATGATTTTAAGAACCGTGAAAACTTCAGCAGTTTACACTAAGGTTTTTCTTGTGGCCTCCTTCCACCTTCCCTCCGGTAACTGCCTAAGTCTGCTTTTTTTTTTTAAAGCATTTTCAGGCAAAATTGTTCTGCCATTTCCAGGAATGAGTTTAGAGAAAGTTGGTTTGCCTATGATGAGAAAGTTGGAGAATCTTTTATTTGTGAAGATGTGTCTTTTTGAAGCACTGGAACACAGACATGCAATTCAGTAGGTACTGGCTGAAGGAGAGAAAGCCCTTTTCAGGAAAGTTTCTTCTGCTTGTCCCAGTCAAAATGCACCCAGACTTAGCTACATTTGAAGTCTTTGAAAGGATACAGCTCAGTGCACTCAGGAGAAGCAGCATTTTGTGACCACTCTTGCAAAAGGTTTTGTGTATATTGAGGAATGTTTTTTCTTGTCTTTGCAAAGTTCCTTTCAGTTCAGCTCTTTGGGGATGGGAAATGCAAGCATTAAAGATGCCTATGCAGCCTTACTCAGATGCCTTGGAGCATATGTGTCATGATATAGATTTTAATTGGAATGATTGCATACATTTTTCCTTCATCAGTCACCTGCTGTGTAGTACTAAGTGATCTGGAAAACAGTCAAGTGAGAGAAATGTTCTAAAGAATAGCTTGCCTCACCTTGATGTAGATGGCTGAAGTAGGGCAGATGAAACACATTTTTTAAATGCCATTTTTCTCTGATGGTTGTAGAGGAAGTTTAAGCCTCTAGCTCAGGTGTAGCTCTACAGATGCCTGCGTTTTGGTACAGTGAATCCCAGTGTAGGTGTCTTAGATCAGCCTTTCTGGTATAATGGATGCTTTGACCTTCATTTCTTTGATCCTCACTTGTTTGTCTATACAGTGGAAAAACACCATGCTTTTGCTCTAAAGGGTGGTTATAAGATAAAATCATTAATAAACGTGTGTTGTAATGAATGTTCAGAGGCTGCACCATACAATAGCTCTCCCCCACCACGTATGCTCGGAGAAGGATGAGAATGCTGTTTAGTAATTAAGGCATGAGCATGGAAAAAGAAGGGAAAAGTGTTGGTACTCATTAAATAGTCACTGTCTACCTTCTGCATGAGGCTCTTGAAAGAAGAATATGTGATTATTTAATTAAAGAAGGGAGGTAAAAATAAGTTCATCCAGGCAATATTCATTCTGGGGTTCATTAAGTTTGAAGTGCTTTCTGCCCACATGGTGACCGTAATATTTTCCTTTTAATGTCATTCAGTTTGTAAACAGACACTTCTGAGCTTTTTTTTATGTGCATGTATTTTTATAATGATTTATATTGATGTTCTGCTGATTTTAATCAACTCCTAATTCATTTGGGTTTTTACAATTTGCATAAGCACAGTCTTTCTGTTACGGTCAGCTCAGCAGTGTTGAATGGAATAGCCTTCTGAGCACTGTGACCTCTAATTTTTCAAGGGCTTTACAGCTTAGGTAAAGCTGGGCATATTTTCACTGGTAGAAAAAAATAAAAAAGAAAAAGAAAAAACACACCCAGAAAAGGCTTTTCACAGTTTTTCCTTTACACAAATTCAGTAATTACTGAATTACAGATCTGTGTACCTTATGAGCACTGGAACATCTTCAAAAAGAAGAAAGTCATCAGGCCAGGGGCATGAGAAAACCTGGGGTCCCTCTGAACCTGGCAGCAGGAGCTGCTCTGGCAGGAGGTAAATGGCTTGTCCCATGCCAAAAGAGGAGCCGCATAGGAACCTTGCCATGGCAGGCTGCCTACTGAGGAAGCAGATGAAAGAGTGCACTTCTCATTGCTGGGACTCTGTCAATTACGGGGTGCTTGCTTGGGTTTCTAGCGGTTATTGCTTGGTTGGGAATTTGGGAGAAGAAATGTGGGGAATTGTTTTTGCTGGAAATGCACGCTGCAGAGAACAGGGGATATCGAGACCTTCTTTTACTTTAAATGTGTGAATACTCCCAGTAGTCCTGTTTCTGTATTTCTTGGAACAAGCACTGGGAAGGGAAAAGCTGGAAATATCTAGGCAACAGGTAAGCAATCCTGGATTATTTTTGCAATGTGGGATTGAAGAGTTTATGTTCAGAACCGTGGCTTCTGTGTTGGATTTGAGGGCAATTTACCTAAATTACTTTCTCTGTTTCTTTGAAATGTTTTTGCTGAACTGCTGCTCAGGCAATACCAAAGCGGAAAGAGAGGGCAGTTAATAAACTTGTTTCCTGACTCATTCTACCAAAGTTTCATTTCATGAGTGGTTGGCATTGAATGGCAAAATATCCTGTGCAACCCCTGAGAGCTGCAAAACTCTCACTGTGCTCCTCGGTGCATAAATATCAAGGTCAAATCTCAGCCTCGACCTTCTGCATGGTAGCATTTTTATACTGTGGCTGTGACAGTGCACCAATTATTTATAAGATAGCTGTGCTACAGCACAGATTATTGAAGAGGGACCAAAGTTTTTTGGGAAAAAAGTGGTACTGATAGTACAAACTTGTAGCATCAGAAATTCATATTACCTGTTATGGACAGTGACATAGAGTTTACTTTAATTTTTCTTTTCTTCTGGTTTATACTCACCTAATAGGCTTTGCAGAGGAGTGGTTTAAAGTAGTCTGAAACCTCCTGTCTGTTCAACCAAACCAAGTCTCTTGATTTCAACGTTAGCAGAAGCACACCCAAACTCAGCATTCCAAGTCAGAGACTGCGCTTAGCTTGTGTGCAGAGGTCACTAACGCATGCAAATAATAAGTAATCATGAATGTATGAGACGGTATGGCTCAGTACAGAGGACCCTTGAGCAAGGTCTAGTCATGCACCTGAAGCACACCGAGCAGCCTGGCCACATGGGAGCGGGGCTGCACTTGGGTCAGCCACCCTGGTGAGAAGCAGAAGTGTCCGTCACAGGCCCAGCACCTCGGTCGTGTGGCTCTGCTGCTTCCAGGTCTTCAGCTCCCACCGGCGTGGCAGGGAGACGGGGACAGCTCAGGTATTTCACTACCACAGCGCTGACATGTCCTTATTTGCCTTAAGTGTTTTGTGTGCATGTCAGCTCTCTTACCAAGATGTCCAAACTGTCCAGGGCACACCTTTGCTCTGAAGCTTTTGGGATTATCAGAGACACTGTTGTCCTGGTAGAGCCCTGGGCAGATGGGAACTATCAGCTCAACACAAAGTTTGGGTGTTTGCAGTGTTTGTTCCCATCTGTCCAGTGCTGGCAGCAAGGGACTTTGTGCTCTGTAGGCTTTCAAAGAGAATCAAGTCCCACTCTAGTTATTACTGTTCCTGTTAGATGGAAACTTAGGGTCATTATGGCAAATAAACATAATTTATGGGTACTGTAGCACTTTATATTATCTATAGTAGTGTGTACTTGCAGGCATACTTTCGAGACTGGCAGATGTAAAATTGGACACACCAGCTGTGCCTTAGTTTGCAGGCAGAGATGCAGATTGTGTTGTCCTTATTTGTTCTATTTGTTGTGATTAGTCAGGTACAGAATTGTGCAAGAGCTGGATTGTTTTGAAGAAATCAAAGTTCCTGTGTATTTTATTTCTGACCACTTCCAAGAAAAAAATAAGTATGAGAAGCTCTTTTGTACATACGTATCTGTCAGGTTGCCCAGAGAAGCTGTGGATGCCCTATCATTGAAAAAGTTCAAGATCAGGTTGGATAGGGCTTTGACCAACCTGATCTAGTGAAAGATGTCCCTGACCATGGCAGGGGGGTTGGACTAAGATGATCTTCAAAGGTTCCTTGCAACCCAAACCGTTCTATGATTCAATGGTTCTGTGATTCCATCTATGCTTTGTGCAACAGAGAAAATAGTGGGTTGTATTGCAGGGTCTCAGCAAGAGGACTTTACATATTATTTGCACCATTTCAGGGGTCTGTCTTATTTTAGGAGATGTTTTTAAGAAGTAATTATTTGTGAGTTCCATTCCTGGAATGAAATGCAGGCAGAATTCCATTGCTGCTGACTTCTGCAAACATTTCACAATCAATCTAATGCTGTAGAGTCTTTCACGGTGGTTTTCAGCAGCCATCCTTCAATAGAAAGGCTGTGTTTGAGGCCCAGGTTGCCAAACTGATGATAAAGGTGCATTTATAGGCTCCCAAGTTCTGAAACCAGGGTGCTGCCATCAGGGGTGGAGATTTGAGTTTTCAGTAGTTCTTTAAGTGCCACCTGAATTTTCTATGTAGTATTCATTTTCAGGTAACAAAAGAAAGAAATTGCAGACCCTGGGTTTATTTAAAATGCATTCAGACTAGCTTCAAAGAGGCAGATCCAGGATCTTCTGTATAGGCTCCGTCCGTCATGTCCCCTCTCTGTTGTAAATTATAGCAACAGTGAAATCAGGTTTTAAATTAACAGGGCATGCAAAAAGAAAGATACAGATGAATGAAGAGATTGGGATTTAATACAGCTTTTGAGCAGAGGAGGGACCTAGTAAAAATGAAACATGAGCATAAACCAGAGTTAGTAGGAGGAAGGAGTGTCCCAAGAATTGGGACCCCTTTAAGCCAAAGGGGTTTAGGGGTTTAGGCAGGCTTTTGTGGTCTGAACATGAGAGAAAGTCTGAGAAAGAAAGTCCAGAAGCGGATTTTGTGTACATCCCCACCCACACTGCTGTGAGCACTTTGAAGGCAGGGGTGGTTCTTCACCTGGTTAGCAGGCATTTCTCAGCTGAGAAGGATGATGGGGCTAAGGTTGCAAAGTATGGAATTAGGTATGTAAGTATGAAAAGCTCCTAAGCTTTTGATTTGAAGGACTTAGCTGAATTAGGGGTATCTAAATGAACTGCAGGAATTAGGCGAGAAGAGGAAAATCGAAAGACTGTGCCAGTCAGTTGACAAGAATATGAAATTGTGTGTGTACAGGGGAGGAGATAGGCAGCACGTTAGTTTAGAGAATAATGCCTCCGTTTTCCATTCTGAGGTTGAGAGGTCCCTCTGATTTTGCTATCATTCATTCTGCTGGCATCCTCTTGAAATTTTTCCTACTTTTTATTTTTGAAATCTGATTACTCTGAAGGTGAGAGGGTATAAAATGCCATTGGTAGCTTTTTTCCTTAGCAGCAATTTCATGGTTTTCAGTGGACTCTGAACTTTCTTTCAATTAGTAGCCCAGCAGCTCCAGTGCCATGTTGTTACTGGCAACAAGGAAAAAGACACTACTATTATTAGAGATCTATTTTTTTTTTTAGTAATGTTCTTGCCCCTGTAATTCTAGCTGAGCCGGGTAAAATTAGAACAACTGTTGCTCACTCCACAGCCTGCCTGAAACACACAGATACTCCATAATCAAGGGAACACTAGGAGCACACATATTTTATGGTAGGTTATAAGTTGTGCCTTGGAGACTGCCACAGACCCTTTGAACAAGAAAAATAAATTTTTAAATAGTTGTTTTATTATTAAAGAAACTACCACCCTCTCTCCCTGAATATTGCTTGCAATGTATAATGCCAACTTACTCTATTCCAAAATATATTTTAGGGTAGTCTCACATGTCATTAAGCTTATTAATATTTTCTGTATTCCAGCTCTCAGGGGAGAATTAGAAACACCATCAATGACTTTTTGCTTTTCAGCCATTATTATCAGACCTTGCTAGCTGGCATTGATTCTGGTTTTCCCATAAGATCCGAGATGAAAAAGGGTTACTCTGCTAAATGAAGCGTGAACAAAGCCAGGGTGCAAATATTATCCAATATTAGTAGAACAGAATACCAAGGCCAGTACTACACATCAGTACCCTGTGTGTGGTTTACTTATGACCTTTACAGTCACAAAAGTATGAGGAATCAAATATTGCTCTGAGTGATAATGGCGCTACCCAGCTATAGGGCATCTTGAATGTTGTTCCTGTGCCCTTTAGACACTGCAGAAATCTTATTCCTGCCTCTCTTCCTGGTTGCTACTTTCCCTCTTGAAACCGTTGACCCATGATTCCAATCTCAATTTCTTAATTAGCTGATTTAAAAAAAAAATGTAATTAATATTCCCTTTCTTTCAAAATGGAGATTAGGGATTTGTTGAGATCAAATTATCTTTGGAATACAAGGAAAGGTTATTACATAAATAAGCAGCCTCCCACACCAGAAAAATTTAGTATTTAAATAACCATCAGTCAGCTCTGTGTGTGTAAGGGAGACTCAGCTAATCGTGTACTTGGTGTTAAATATGAGTGAATGAAAATGCCCCTACAAAGGAAATTTGAAATGTTAGCAAGATAGCCTAAGAAGTATTTTAGGATGTAGCTGAAAAACAGTGACAAAAGTGGGTTTTTTCATCTCTCTGTATCTGTGACCTGGTGAACTACAAACCTGGGGAAAGAAGAGGAAAAGGTGTTAGTGGAGAGACACACAGAAGAAGCAGAAAGGTGGAGAAAAGCTTCCCCACTCCCAGCAAATCTTTCTCTTACACAGTAAAGTAACTCACCATTTCTGGGTTTGGCTTTTATTTTGCTGGAGATCATGGAAAAGGCAGACAATTGGAGGTCGACCACCTATTGCTAGGGCAGTCTCAGGGAAACATGAGAAGGGAAATAGAGGGGCCATGGTACAACAGAGGATTATGAGTCTCACTATCACAGATAGGGATACGATCTTGCCACGGGATTGTGAGGAGTTGGGACAACTTTAAGCGTATCAGTCTTACAGAGAGAGCATTTTAATGGACACAAAAAATGTTCTTTCTGGGTTGGTATTCATTTTAAAAAAATAGTCCTTCAGAATACAATAAGCAAACCACATGGAGGATGACAGGATTCATTAAGTGCAGTTTAAGATACCGTTTGACAGTAATGAATAGTCTATTGGTTAATGAAGAAAAGTGGGTGTGAACGCACTCAGATCCCTGAGTGCTTTTATGTTGCTCCACTGTCAGCTGAGAAGTGCTGTAAAGGGCCTTGCAAACTGGTCTGTATGGAGTATCTGTGCTAAAGCCACAGGTCTTAGAAACAAAATTCATCCAGTCTGCTAGAAGTTCTGCCTGTTCTTTGGGTTTGTTACCTGGGCTCAAATTTGTACAACTGGCCATGGATTTTAAGTGCCCTGTAAGAAATTTGTCAACTCTGATTTTTGCATTTCAGCAATCTAGCTTTCAAAAGGAATGGCAAATACTCAAATCTTCTGGTGGTAAACCTATGGTATGTTTGACACCTGAAGTCTTGAGCCATTTCTGTGAAAAAACTATAGTTTTAATGTTTCAACTCCTGCTACCTAGTCCAGAAAACAAGCGTCCTAATCCCTAATGCACTGATTCTGAATGGACGGACACAACTAGGCCTGCTTGGCATTCCCCATTATTGCTTATTCTGTAAAATACCCTGTTGCAACCGAAGTATGGCAAATAAAGGCCCAGGTCTGGCAGCAGAAGCTGGGGCTGCTGTCATCCCGTCTGTGCCTTACACACCAGGCTCGCTGCTACAGTTTCTAACTAGCTTCCACTTGTGCCTTGAGTGGTGATGGTGGCATGTTGGTTGTCTCAACCTTTCTAGAGTAAGAACCAACTGCAATAGTGTTTTGTATTGGACCCTTTCTGTAACTCGCACTGGCTCACATACATAAGTACACACCCCCCCTCTACATTCTGTTGTGCTTTTGTTAAGGAAAACAAGTTCAAGGAAATGGCCGTGCATTTCTGCATTTAAGGACTTGTGAGGGTCCTTCTATGAGAGTTTGCTCAACGGGGAACAATCAATGACTGTCCCATATACATCAGAGTGGTACCATGTAGATTGCTGAGCAGATGCTCGAAAAGAATAATTGATTTTTTTTAATTAAAAAAAGAGCACAGAGAGCACAGAGGAAAGTAAGAATAAAGTGTAGGGCATTTGGGAGTCATGGAGGGATTCAAACTGATTTGCTGTAAATGTTCCGTTTTGCTCTTAAAGGAATGAGTGTCAGAGATGTCAGATTTTTTCTAGTTCTCAACAATCTTCTGTAACTTCACTAAAATACACCTCTGTGATCCGCCCAGCTACTGGTCCAATCTTTGGATATTGGTACTGGAAATTGTGGTTTAGGGATAGAAGGTGTTTTTTTTCTTTTAGGAGCGTCATAGAAAGATATCCGGGTGTCATATGGCCTGAACTTAATGAGGCTTACTGCTCTGAAAGTGCAATCTGGGTGTCCCAACTTTATGCTTTCTTGACTAGTCTGAGCATGAGGCACACAGGTACTGGTAAAAGTTAGGGTTACAGAAAAAGAGAGAGAAGATAAAGAATCAGGTGTACTGACAAGAACTGAATGGACAAAAGAAAGCTCTTACCTGAAAGAGAGACTGCTCTACTTGCTGTCTGTGGGCTGCAAAGATTTTGGATGAACGGAACAAAGAAAGATGTGAGGAGTAGAAGAGCACTTTTTTTTGACTAAGAAAAAAATATTTCTGTGAAATACTGGCTTATAGTTTGGCAGGAGTGAGACACATTTAGATCTGTGAATGCGTTGCTACCAAAGCAATGCACTGGGAGAACTGCAAGTTTTGAGGAACTACGCATTTATTTACTGATCTGAACCGGCACAGACTTCCTATATTTATTTTTTACTGCTTTCAGTCAGAGAATCACAACAACAGAGAAGGCTACATGGACCTGCTATATACAATTTTAAGGTGAAAAAATTGTTAGCCTGTGAACACCTAATAGGGAAGAAGCTTGGCGAGAGGAAAATTAGTGTGACATAGTAAGGTATCCACTTATTTGTCACTCACATCATTGCTAGAAGATACAGCAGCATCCAGGCAAGATCAATAGTAGTCTTGTGGAGCTGTGTGCTTCAGTTGGTTCAGCTGGCTCTTTAAGGTCAAAATCTGTTTTGACATCCTTCCTCCTTGTCTGGCTCTTTCAAGCTGCTCAAAAAAATCATTTGTACCTTGTGTTGCCATGACTTCTGAAAGAAAATTTGAAAGCACCCAAAACCTTCCAGTTAGAGAAGTGAGAAGCTGCAGAGCACAGATAGTCGCAACAGAGCTTAGTGTTCCTACAGGAACAAGCTCACAGTATAGCAGCACTTCCCAGCTTTAAGTACAAGAAGGCTTTGGGAAGAAAAGAAAAAAGCATCCTAAGCTAATGAAGTTTGTTTTCCTGTGAATTTAGTGTAATTATTGATTGCAAACTATGATTGAAGCTTTTCCCTTTTTAGGGCATTTCTAGGTACTGTTTCACAAGTAGATCCTCTGCTGCCTAATAAAAGCAACTCACTTTTTGGCTTCCCTACTGTGGGAATCCTAAAGAGGTTTTCTGTCCTCTACCACTCACCAGTTGTTGAACTGCATTTGACAAGCCATGAGGATAGGTAAGGATTAGCAGATACATACATTTACAAGGACATAAAGAAACGCATGTAATGTGATAACTTCATCGGGCTAAAAAAAATTTTTTTTCAACTTTTAGAATCATTTGTGATTACTTTTGAGGTGAGGAAAGGTGGTGACACTGCTTATTTTATCTAAAACTTTTTAGATATCATATAATATATTTACACATCATAAAAGTATATTCAGAATAAAAACCCTTGTTGCCAGTGATTTAAGAAGCTGTCAAATAAAAAAGGTATGCTGCTATTTAGCTGAAGAAATGTATTAGCATGCAGAAAGCAATGCTTCTTCCTCTGGGAGGTTTTAATCAAGCCTCTTGTACTGATTGAGATGCAGTGCTCAAAAGTGAGAAAAATTATTAACAAAATCCAAAATCTAGAGCGTTTTTCACGCGAACATTCATCAGTATATCTTATGTAATTACATAGCCAATAAATCAACATAGTGTGTAAGTGCTTCAGTCACGGTGTAAATATCTTAATGACTGATACATCTTCACACATGAATAATTTATACCTGTATGATTCATTTTTCATATCCATGCTTTACTTCAACATGATAAACTAATCCTTCTCTGTCAGGGAATGCGTGCTTGATTATTGCCTTCTGATTGCTCTTCCTTGTGTTTATTTTCCACAGTTAGACACACTCCATTTCTTCTCTTCTGGTTGCTCTAATGTAGTTATCTTATTTATTCACCCTGTCTGCCTTGGTTTGCCTTCCCTGTGCATTTCAACAGGCACCTGGGAAATAACGCTAGGGCATAAGCTGATCATGTGTTTCTCGAGTAACTCCAGAGCAGCCTCTTGAAAGATTTACTCATTCTCAACAGATATTTGCATTTAGTTTCCTCTCCTCTCCTCAAGGCAATTGTTACAGAAAGAACTTGTGATAGGCCAATAACAAGTTGAGTTTTGCCATTTTCTGGATCGATGCGAGTTCAAACCTTTGTCACAGTACTGGTGACAAACATTGTTTGACTCTTCTTCCCATATGTTTGTAAATGCGAGCTTGTTTATAGCTCTAGAAACCACTGGAATATTGTCGTGGTTTAGCCCCAGCCAGCAACTAAGCACCACGCAGCCACTCGCTCACTCCCCCTACCCCGATGGGATGGGGGAGAGAATCAGAGGAGTAAGAGTGAGAAACACTCCTGGGTTGAGATAAGAACAGTTTAATAATTGAAGTAAAATAGTAATGATAATAATATAATAATGATAATAACAATAATAATATACAAAGCAAGTGATGCACAATGCAATTGCTCACCACCCGCCGACCGATACCCAGCCAGTTCCCGAGCAGCAATCGCTGCTCCCCGGCCAACCCCCTCCCAGTTTCTATACTGAGCATGACGTCATATGGCATGGAATAGCCCTTTGGTCAGTTTGGATCAGCTCTTCTGGCTGTGCCCCCTCCCAGCTTCTTGTGCACCTGGCAGAGCATGGGAAGCTGAAAAGTCCTTGACTAGCATGAGCAGTACTTAGCAACAACTAAAACATCAGCGTGTTATCAACATTCTTCTCCTAAATCCAAACCACAGCACTGTGCCTGCTACTAGGAAGAAAATTAACTCTATCCCAGCCGAAACCAGGACAAATATTCGAGAAGATAATTGTTTCTCAGTGCAGGAAAGGGAATAGGGAGCTCTTAAATTCTGCTCTGCTATGCGTGCTTATTTGGCTGTATGCAAGCCACTGCATGCATCCCGCCTTACTTAGACCCTTAACCAAGGCATCTAAGGCGGCAATTTGCTTGTGGTAACCTCCTCCTTAAGTTACTAGAGAAAGATGGGTAGCTGCTGAGGGCAGTTCATCCAACTTTAAAGCTATTTAGTACCTGAAGTTCCAGGCAGGAATGCTTCTGGGTGAATTCTCTTCCTTTGGACGGTGGTTTAAAGTTCGGTTCAGATTTATGGAGCAGCTTATTTTGGTAGTGCCTGTGGAAGTTCAGCCTTTAAAAAGTCAGTCCCAGTTGGGCACAAAAATGAGTCGCTCAGAATTCATGGGCACTTTCAAAAATACTAAATCTCCCCTTCAGGTTTCTAACTGGAAAAAAGAAAACAGGAATAAAAAAAATATTTCAAGTTGTGGGGGGGAAAGGAGTTCTATAATAATTAACTGATGCTTTAGTGGTATTATATGTTTTTCCATCCGAGCACCTTTTTTCACTTCATATGTTATACACTTCTATGTTGTTTACCTGTGTTGCATTCTAACTGGGAAGAGCACCTGAGCTGAGCGTTAGCTAATCAAGCTCTCATTCCATTTCTTGTATCATGGTATATAGCTTGTTAGTTTTGTACGATAATGCTCTCTTTCACAGTCTTTCTTTTCTGTGTCAGAATTACATTTTTGGACTAATTTGCTAGATTTAAGACTGAATGAAATATCTTGACATCTGTCTTTTCCTCCATGCTTTGAAGCCCAGCTGCTTTTTCAGCTTCAATCTTAGGGACTTCTGAGAGACATTGCAATTGAACATTTTCTTAGTATTCTTACAGCAGGCCCCAGTACACTGTGAACGTGAATCTCTCCTGCTTGCTAACAGGACTTTTGGTAACTTTACTCCAGCATGTCTTTGCTTATCCATTTTTTCCTTATTCTGACTGTAAGCACCTCCAAAGGCTTCTGATATCGCTTTCTTTGATGGTCTTTTTATGTCCTTAAAACTTGCCTTCGCTTACTGTATCTTACTCCACTGACATCAGTTCTTGATCGATGGGTATTGGTTAGTAGGAATTCTCAGGCAGTCTCCAGAATGTACTTCACCCTTATCATTGCCTGCTTTGTTTTGGCATTTAGGGAGCAGCCTGCTGTCTTTTTTCTTTGTTCTGTCTAGCACTTGTCTTTCTTGGACATAGCTCCTCACCACAGTCGTCAGTCATGACTGTTGCTGCCTCCTGTTTTTCTGCTTTCTTGTTTCAGTGTTGGTCATTTACTGTCTGTGCCCTGTTGCAAGTCAGTATTTTATCCAGTGACAGGATATTACAAGAATCTTCTGAACCTCCTCACATGCATTTTGCTTTAACTCCTACTATTTCTAGCTGTCATGCCTCCTGCACTTTCTCCATTTTCTCCTAAATTGTCCTTTCTTTTTGTGAGGTATTTCTGGTAGACCCTTGTTTCACCTTCTTCATTTAATTATTATAGCTGTTGTCCACAGACCTTCCTCTTCTCTGAAAATTAATTTAGCATCCTTCTCTAACCTATTCAGTTTGTATTTTTTTTCAGATAATTTTCTACTTTTTTTATTAATTCTGTTTCTTCAGAATGCCTATTTTAAATCCCAGGTGATCTTTAGCTTAGTTGTGCAAGAGAGTAATTCGCTAATGCATCGTCATTTCCTAACCTGGTCCATCCCTGATTCTGACACACTCAGAAGCTTCCCCCCATCCCAGATTCACAAACCTCCTCTTGCTTTTATTGGTTTCAACATTAAGAGCTGATTCTTGACACCTAAACTGATGCTATTCCAGAATTTCTTTATGTGGCATGTTGTCTGCTTACAGAAATAGAATAGCCATGGAGGTATTATGTAGGAAAATGTGAAAATGGCGTAAGTACCACATTGGTATCATACTGATCTTTTTTTTTCTAATTTTAACAGATTCAGTAGCAACAGCATCTGGACCACTTCTAGTTGAAGTTGCCAAAACTCCTGGTGCTGCTCTTGGGGTTGCACTAACTACCTCGATGTGCTGCAACAAACAGGTCATTGTCATAGACAAAATCAAATCTGCGAGTATTGCAGACAGGTGAGTGTGACAGAGGGCTTACACTGCAGGTCCATACATCCATTTTCTACTTTCATTTGGTTTGATTTTAAAGAAACGCTTCCATTTTTGAGGAATTTGACTGAACCAGATGCTCTCACGATTGCTAGATCTTAAAATTAGCACTTTGTCAGATCGTTGTTCCATACTGCTGAGTTTAAGACTTCCAGGGCACCATTTACTTCAGCTCATTCACATAGTATGTGAATGACATAAGCCAGCCCCCATGCAATATGTGACTGTCTGCTTGCACTGTGCAACACAGAAGTTTAGAGATCTGCTCTGACTATTAAATGTAATGCTGCAGCAGAGATTAGTGTTTAAAAAAATAAATAACCCACTGGAATTCTTAAAGTAAGCATACAATATGGAACAGCTCTCAAGGGAAGTAAATTTCGAGGCTTTGCAACCTTGAAGTGTTCTTTTGGAATATATCGCTCATTCTTGTGCCACAGTGAAATGGAACTCCTTCTGACTGGATTTTTTTATTGGTATTTTAGAATATGACTGAGGTATTAGAAAGACTGGCTTCTGTATTTTGGAGTGATTTTGCAGTAATTTTTCCACTTCATTTAAACCTTTAAATAAAACCATTTAAACCATTAAAAAAAAAAAGATGGGTATTTTTCCCCAATGCTCCAAGCCTCTGTTAACAGAGCTGTGGGATCTTTTCTGGGGTGCGTGTGTGTGTGCGCGTGTGTGTATGTGTTTATACAAATACAGTATATTTCTATATACATATCTCTATCTAAAAAATCCTTAAAAATTACGTTTCAGCAGCAAATTTCTCCTGCATGTCCCCAGTCACCCTACCTTGTAACTCCTCTTTGACAATGGTGCTTTTGGTAGCACCCACTTGTAGCAGTGAGTCTACAGCTCCTCTGTGGGCTTTTCCCTACAGTAGAAACTTTGAGAGTGACGGCCATTGATCCAGGGGTGTTCTCCAGTTCAATGGTGCAGGATGCTTTAATTTTCTCCCTCTGTTTTTTCCCATTTCGCAGGGGGTAACCAATTAAAGGAGCTGTCCACTTGACTGGTACGTCGGGATGCTGACTGCTGTGTTTGCATTTCTCAACTCATCCAGTAGCCAGTCTCTTGAGTGCAGCGAGATTTAGCAGATAGCCCCCTCCCCACCCCACTCCTCAAGTCACCATGCTAGCCCTGGTTTCATTATTTGTTTGACTACTGCATAATTTCATCGTCATTTACAGCTTTTGTACTAATAAATGTTTGAACTATAACTCAAAAAATGATGAACTGGGTGCTTGTGTGAGGGATATGCGACCAAGTTACTTGAGTCTCCTTAAGCTCTTCTCATTTTATTCTGCTGCCATTCGCACATATTTTTATAGTCAGCTACCCCATTCCAGTTCTGTGAGTGATGTCTGGGCATATACTGTATTAACTGAATTGTTTTTAAGGTTTATACTAATAGACATAAAGTCTGACCAGTGACAATGCCTACAAAACACAAATCTCTCTCGAAAAAAAAGAACACGCTCATAGTTGTCATGACCAGTTTGAAGGCAGTAAAACTCATTTTCCAAGCAAAAAACATACCTGATCATACCGAGTTTTTCCCCTTTTATGTAGATGTGGTGCATTGCATGTAGGAGACCATATTCTGTCCATTGACGGCACCAGCATGGAGTACTGTACGCTGGCAGAAGCAACGCAATTTTTGGCTAACGCAGCGGATAATGTCAAACTTGAGATCCTTCCTCACCACCAGACACGGCTAGCACTGAAAGGCCCGGAGCATGGTAAGAGGATCTGTAGCACCAAATACTCCTTTCTTTTTCTGTCTTTTAGTTCACCTGCCCTTGCTGAATGGTCAAGAAAGCTATCACAGCAGTTATGTCTGTAAATGTTGTTTCAGCTCCCCAGGTTATGCTGCTGCAGTTTCTGAGAAGCTCTGTTTTCTCAGCCTTAATGTACCCTCTGAGATTCCTATGGGTAGAGAGGGAAATATTTTACTGAGAAATGGCTCTGCACATTTGCAGATGTACATAAAGACACCTGTTGACACTACTGTTGCAAATATTGGGGGTGCAACTAGGTACTTCAGTAAATGAATCTCTAAATTGCTTCTTAAATTTAGAGGGGGGAGGAAGGACCAAAGCCAACTTCTTTCCAGCATATTGACTTGATAGTCTGTTATGACCACTTGATTAATAACACCTCTTCTCCTCTAAAATACCTCAAAAAAAACCCGTATTTTCTCTTGTTAATGGCATTATTATTTATTGCCATCATTTTTTAAAGTACTTCTGAGATTGCTTCATGGGTCCATTGTCAGTGCTTATGAAAAAGGTTTGTTTGGAAACAGTTCCCTAGATCCCTTTTTCACCGTGATATTTATTTCATACCAACATGCTTGAAGAGAATGGCTTTCCATTTTCAAATCGAATATATATAAAATGTCTTAGTATTTGAAGATGGGGGCTGCCTGTCTTGTCTTCTAACTAATCCTGAGAAAGTGGCTAATTCACAGTATTCATAAATTTAGTCTAAAATACTGCATGTTGATGGACATCAAAGAAGTTACGAGGGTTATCAAATACACCGAGAACAGGTACCTGTGTTGCAGCATGAACCAGTGGTACCATTTTCTGAGCCTGTGGTACTGTGCTTCTGCCTCCTTTAGACCAAGACAAGATTTCTGAGACCTAGAAATGTCACTGATGGTAAATGTTCTTGGACATCTATGTAAGATCCAGGTTGTCCCTGGATAAGCAATGCTCTAGTCAGTTTGTCAGAGTGGTGAATATTGAACTAGTGGCTGAGGAGACCCTAGTTTCTCCTAGACCAGGGTGAGCAAAAAGTAACCCTTGCAATACCATGTTCTTCCATTATTCAGCTGCACCTCTTTCCCCTTCCTACTTAAGTCAGTTAGAGGGGCGAGGGACCAGGGAGTGATACTGCAGAAGCAGAATGAGATGGAGACCAAAATTTGCGATATATTTCCATTCTTTTCATTTATGACACTATGTTGCAAACAGATCTTTCATTTTTTTGAAGCAAAGATGTCACACAATCGATTTCTGGCTGGTTAAAGAACCTTTGAAGAGTGTTCCTTTTGGGAAAGAGTGCCAGCGCCAAAGATTTGTGTAGATTATTGTATTACTTGAAGCAGTTGGTTTCTTAACCAACATTTAAAACAAATTGATGCTGTTAATGTGCTAGTCACCTTGACCCAGTAAAGCGATGCTCTTGCCAAACCAGAGTTAAGAAATGGCCGTTACAAAATCATATCATAGGGGATCTGCAAAAGCTACATAACACATCTTTTGGGGAGGAATCTCCCTAAGGTAATAAAGTTGCTTTCTTAAGTAAGGCAGAATAACTAGGATGTTTACAGCCCTTCCCAGCCCCTCACCAGGTGGTGCTACTCCAATATCACAACCAATTCAAGAAGTAACATGCTTTATGGAAGCAAGTACCCTCTTGGAAACAGCCTTTCATCAAGTGTGGTATGGCCTAGATGTTGCAGAATTTGAAAAGCTCCCTTTATGTGTGTGGGATAAGCTGAGTCATTAGGGCTGTATCTGTTGAGCTCAGTTATTGGTCTTACGGGAACATGTTAGGAATTTAAAATGGGCAGGAAAGTCAGTATATAAAATAAATAGAAATTTTAGCCCTAAAATAAAATGAAGAGCGCTATGAAAGATCAGAATTTTTTTCATATTTTTTTCCTTTATACTGTGCTGCTAACATTCATTTCTCTTGCTGCCCCATTAGTTTTATGTTCGCTGGACACAACCCTGGGTTGGAATAGCTCAAATTACTGCTAAATTACTACAGTTACACACAATAGGATTTTCTTTTACAGAACTTTTGTTGAATTGGGATTATCCTTCTACAAGCTGAGCAAACTGAATTTGTGTACCTTCCCACTTTGTAGGCCATTTTTATCTCTACTCTCAGTGTGAAAATAAAACATTAAAAAAAAAAAATCAAAGACTACCAGACAATTTCCTGCTGGAAGCAGTCTTTTTAATTAAATGAGGCTCATAGCAACTTGAAAATAATGAAAATCCACCTGGCCACATTGTTCTTATCAGATTTTAATTTTTACACCATAGTTAAAGTTCGGAAATCTTACTGTCCGTGTGCGTAATCAAAGAGACGGTTTCATCTGAGAAGATATGATAGGTCTGTAAGTTACATATGGCCATAGCATGCTACTGGTGCTTTTTCTGGGACTTTTCTGGCTGATGTGAGATTTTCCAAAGTGTCTGAGGTGCCTGGCGCTGGTGCCAGTGGGTGAGGTACCCTGAGGCGCAGGCCGGCCCGTGGCACCAAGCGCTCCTTCTGGTGCTGCTGTCGCACCCCTCCCTCACCTTTGTTATCTGTTGAGGGAGAAAAAAAAAATTAAAATAGTTGTTTGGATTGAAACACGTGTCAGGGCACAGCAGAGGTGCCCTCAGGGAGGGGCCCAGGGCACCCCAACCTGGGGTGCGGGGACAGGCCTGGCAGTGCCAGGGCCCCCAGAGTCCCAGCTGCCCCACGGGCCGTGGGGACGTGGTGGGGCCCTGTTCTCCTCCTCCTCTCCCGTCCCTGGTGCCTACTCATCACTGTAGTGACAGGCGTTGCTTTTGAGTCAGAGGAGGGTTAATATATTGAGACAATTAGCAGATCATTACTCACGTAATAATACGAAGTGAAACGAAAGGATAGCTTTTCCTCTGGCACTGCACAGCGCTTGCTGCGGTGGCTACCCTTTTCCCCCTTATTTTGTCTCATGGAGCAAGATGTGAGCACGAGGTGTGGGTCCAACCTAAACAGTCAAGATTTTGGGCTACAAGTCCAGCATGGAGTCATATGTGTCTGCAGCCATAGGTATAGCAGGTAGCAGAGAGGCACGGGTAATGCAGCTCATGGGCCAAAGCAGTAACAAGTTTCATAGTAGAGGTGAATCCTTTGGTGGTTTTAAGAGAAAAAATCACTGAAGAGTTCCCAGTTTGAAGTGTTCCTCTACAGTTCAGCAAGGACACGGCTACGCTGAATTTAATGATGACTAGAGTGTATTTAATGAAAGGCGACTTCAATCATTTTCCTTCAGTATTTGGCACATCAGCTGAAATGCTTCCCGTTCTCTTGGTAAATACTGGCCCTCACTTTTGGCATATCCCGGATTCCCCATACTTAGAGTCAGCACTTAAATATGGTCTCTAATTTGATACAGAAAATTATAATTTTAAAGTTTTGAAGATGAAGTTTAAAAAACATTAAATTGCACATCCAACTAATCAATAAGAACCCCAGGTTTTTATTTTTCTTTATTAACCAGGCTTCAGGATAGAGTTTCTGTGCTGCTGGCCTAGGGAAGTCATTTATTGCACAGAGTAGCATAATGCTAACAATAGATGGTAGCAAAATTAAAATGTCAATACAGTAAATTAAAATAACTGTCAAGTAAACATCTCTATTCTAGGCAATGCTATGTATAGTATCTGGTTTTATTTTTTAATGTAGATGAATGCGAGGAGAGACTTAATTAACCTTCAGTTAGTGGTCATATATAATAACCTAGTATTTTCTAAGGAAGTTTGCAATCTTAGCTCCTGAAGCCAGAGGGAGATTAGAAATTGATTCAATACTAATCTTTTTAAAAATAAATACAAGGAAATGAAGAAAAAGAAAATCAGAAGCATTTATTCTGAGAAAAAATATTATTCCTGTTCCTCAAGTTAGCACTCCTGCTAAGAAGACAAGATCAGGTTATTTATTACTTCATTTTATTTTATTTTCAATTTATTTTCATTTTTTGACTTTTTTTTTGTTTGTGCAATTCAGTTACTTTTCCCTCTTCTCTGGTCCTTTTGTTTTCTAATTTTCCATCATCCCTTCATGTGGGCAGTGAAGGTTCAAAGAAGCAACAGGCAACTTACCTGGGATTCGTGTGCCAACAGCCACAGCAGCCTTCTCACCTACCACCATTATAACACCTACCACCCTGACCATTGCAGGATGCCAGCCTTGAAATTCCAGACACCGCCTCCTCAAAAAAGCCTTCGTAATGTTCCACGCTTTTTCCTGCTGACATATTCTCTCCTCCTCTTCTTCTTCCTCCTCCTCCCTCCCCTCTTCTTTCACTCATACTTTTCCCATTTCAGGCACTAAAACCTTTTCAGTTTTATGGATGCTGCGCTTTTTCATAGCCATGCCAAGGTTATTTCTGACATTTTATGCCTTTTCCTTTCTGTAACAAGGCAACCTTTGTAGACAGGAAAAGGCTTGAAAATTCTCAGTGAACCAGCCCTACAGCCATATGAGCAGACCATTAGTTTTGAGTAGTGTATATAAAGCACAATCTTTGAATGCAAAGCATTACTTCCAAGTCTTTTGTCAGAAATTACCTACTACAAAAAGGCATTTCTAAAATTGGTGTATCTAGACATATTGATCTGCATTGGTTCATGGATATGTGTTGAAAAATTTAATTTAACATGCTTCGCCTAAAATAAGCTGTATACTATGAATGTACTTTTTGTATCTACAGTACCTTTGTTAGCTTCCAGCAGGTATTTTCATGAAATGTTGACTTTACTTTCACCTAGGGTCACCTATGTGGTTTAATGTCTTTGTTATTGGAAATGCACAAACCATTCCTGTGCATCATACACATTGTTTTATTCATTGATGAGTTACAGGCATGTGTCGCACTCTTCCATGAAGACTGAGTGCTGTATGCCAAGTGTTTGATGTTTTACAGCAGCTTTGGTGTCTTCATCCTTCTCTCCTACCTCCATGAGTGCATACAGCCTGAGTTCCCTGAACACGGGGACCTTACCTCGCAGCCTCTACTCCACCAGCCCGCGTGGGACAATGATGAGGCGGAGGATGAAAAAGAAGGACTTCAAAAGCTCCTGTAGGTGGTAACAGCATTTGCTCAAAATGTGCAGTGAATGGGTGGAGGAGGGGGAAGATACAGAAAAAAAGGTACAAAGTACCTTAATTAGTATGTATATACTAGGCAGAAGAGAGAACAATTGCAGTTTCTGTTAGATGTAGGGAAACAGCAGTGTAAAAATATTTGTCCAATGCTAAAAGGAGGTGAGTAGAGGCCATGCAGCTTGACTGTTTCATCTGAAATATATAAAGCAATGTTTTCTTCAGACAATTCTGGAAGAGTTTGTTACACCATTACTGAAGTGATTTTCAAATTCCTTTTTCAACTCTTCCCGTTTCCAGGAGGGAATACAATTCATAGCTGAATAGTCAAAGCCAGATGGCTTGTAAGCTCAACCAACTATCACATTACACAAGAAGAGACTGCCACAGTACCTCCTAGGTAGTTTTAATGTTTACATCTGCACCATAACCTGTACAGTCATTTTTTGTGAGGAAGAGCGACAAATAACAGTGAAGACTAAATAGCCTTGTTTCTGACCACTCTCTGGATTCAAAGCATGGATTTCCCACGAGTCAGTAATTTCCCAAGCCAGGGTGGATATATTTCAGGCTGTTCCACTTTGCGTATTGCTAAGTATTCACTGGGCCGGAGAGAGTATGGCTGTATCAGCCGTTGTTTCCCAGACTCCATGTAAGTGCCGCCTCTCCTTTTGGCTTGTCCATCTTCATGTGATCCTCAGCAGCTCAGTTCCTCCAGAGCAGGGAAGTGAGAACTGCTCTGTAAATCATCTGCTCCGGCTAGTAATGCTCACAGGTCCGCTCTGGAAAAACTGAGCTGCTGTGCATTACAGTGCTGCTGCCCCGTATTAAAGATTTCCTGTGGTCATAGCAAACTCAGAGCAAACCAGCAGCCTCCAACTAAGGCCAGTCACTATGGAGTTGTGAGGAAACATCTGAGAGAGGAACTGAGGTTTTGCTTTCTTGCAGTTTTTTGTTGCTTGCTTGTTCTTACTTCTTTTGTAAAGCAAATATTTTTACATAACGTTTGCCTGTAAGTGCATTTTTTTATTTTTAATCTGATCAGCCATTTTTCACAACTCATCTGTTGACACGTTAGCTTCTAATGCATTCTTTTGGGTCACGGGGAGATAGTGCGTCCATCTGTGCTGTGGTGTCAGTAGGGGTCCAGCTCTTATGTGTCCTCACGTGCACATGAGAAACAGTAGTAATGTTGCACTAATACTAATTGATTTGAATAGTAAAATAATGCTGGATGCAAAAATAGTTCTTTGATTGTGCTGTATTATAGCTGTTCCATCCAAGAAAGGACTGTTAATCCTGAAAGCTAATCCTATTATGGATCTTGGAGACAGCTGTTAATTGTGTTATTATATTTTTTAGATATTTTTCCTTCAAGGAAGCCTTGCTGTGCAATCTGCTATCCTGCAAAGGCTCAAAACAAGGCCAGTGACATTAGATTTAAGTGGGACAGTCACCTAAGCACTGCAGCCCACCTGAAAGATTCTTCAAGTCAGAAGGCCCTGGGGATTGCAGGCTGCTATGATTAAACAAATCTCTAGTTAGGAAGAATTAGGATGAGGCTTTGTTGTGGGGTAGTTTATTATGCATTTGCATTGTGAGGTCTGGGTATAGAGCATTACAAAATACATGGAACTGGCCCCATCACTGAGTGAGTCTGTGCCTCACTACGAGCAGTGACTACATCAGCAACCCTGAATCAGAGCTGGCTTTGGAGGCGTTGGCTGGCCGGCTGCGCTTGCTTGCCCTTTCTGTGAGCTTGCTTGCCCTTTCTGTGAGCTTGCTTTTCAGCGCATGCAGAGGTCCTTACTCCTTTTGCTAGACTTATACCCATACTTGTGACTGCAGTAACAGCCAGCGTAAGAGACCCACACTGAACTGAATGTGCTACAGGTGACCATGATAGAGAATGACTGGTCCTGTACCCTTCCACCATCCATCGACAGGACTTGGAAAACCTTGCCCCTCTCCCTTTGTGGGAGACCCATGACAACCAGGTAGCATCAACTGCTGTCCTTTTTATAGAGAAGGAATAGCACACTCTCTTAATTTTAGTGGGAATTTTTTTTTCTTTGATCCAATTGGATCAATTGAGGTTTTTATTAATGTAACTTTTAATAAATCTTTTAGGATGTCATTTGGGAAGAATAGGATGTATTGGTGAAGGGTGCTATAAAGTTTACATTGCCAATTATTTAGGAAAACCTGCATAACTTAATGTGATCATGCCAAAATCCATGATGATCAAGTGTGAGGGTACAGGGGTTACAAGACTTTTATGGCCATGATTTTACAATCATTGCATTAGTTACACAGATCTTTCCAAATATGTGCCTGTAAAAATTGAAGGCATGCCCTGCTGTCACGTGCTTTGGTTATGCCACTCGTTTTCAATTTTTAATCTTCCTCTGCTTTTTTTGGTTTTAAAGTTGTGGAAACACTTAGATTATTATTTGGTTAAAGTTTAAGTCCTGAAGTATTTTGTAATAGGTCTATATTAGTATTTGAAAGTGAGACACAATTTTATACCAACTTACATGATAGTTACTAGGTCTGCATATATGGTAGAAATTAGAGAGGGTCTTAGATGTGCATGGGTGCTGTTTTCTCAACACATGCAAGTTAGCTGCTACCAGGAGGAATAGTGAACATTCTGCAATTTCTCAAGGGTCAGAGCAGGAGACTGCAAGCATAATAAACTATATACGTACCTTTAAATATATCTTGCTCTGCTTCTCGTACGGCTGCAGGAATAAAAGTAACAAGTACATAATCTTCAAATTCGAGATTATTATTTACATAACTGCAGAGCATATAGTAAACCAGCCCCCACAACTGTTGCTAAGAGTTGGACGAAAACTATACAAGTATGCTAAAATGTACCCCTAGTAGTAGCAACCAGGGTTCACTGGAACCACATGTACATCCATGCCCCCTTTTTAAAATCAATAAGGCTGCTTCCTGGCCTTTAAAACTTTGAATCCATCAAGCAGCCAAAAAAATGGCAGTGTTTCTTGCTGCAATTATTGTTCAGTTACAAACCCTGACATGCTCTAAGTCAAGCTTTTGGGTACCTGTGGCATTTTATAGAGGCTTAGCAGATAGCTATTGTTACATGATTTGGAAAGGGTATTTTCATCTCTGCTTTTTTTGTTCCTGTTTCCGTTTCGTTTTCTTTGGGAGTGGGAGGAGTTCCTAATTGTCACTTTTAAGTGTCCACATCATCAAAATATTTATTGGGGTGAGTTTTAAATCCCACAAATAGTAACTTAATTTCCCAATGTGAATTAAAACCTTAGCTGTCCTCAAAGTTGAAATAAATGTTGTAAGACCTTTAGGTTCCTGGTAGGTTATTAGAAAAAGAGTAAGAAAGTTACAGAGTCAGCTAGGTGCCTGCTGCAGAGGAGGAATGGACACATAGGTGATGGGAAACAAAGACGCGGCTAGCAAGTAATTGTATGACCTTAAAGAAAGGGAGAATGGAACTTTTCTGAGCTTGGATGCCCTAAATTTAGACATTTCCGGAAGGTGCATTAGGGGATCCGGTATTATATTAACTCTGAATTTATCTGATTTAGTCATAGTTTAGCCTTTGCAGTGCTGAGGGCTGGAGAAACCTGTTTTACACATGCAGTAAATGCTAAAGCCGGTGGCCATTTCTAACAGATTATTACTATTTGCATTTGGGTATGAGCATGTCTTACTCAGTGCAGATAAAAGAAACAGTAAGAAGGAAGCTATTGAATAAGTGAAATAATACACAATTCTTACAAAGGAAAATGAAAACAAAATATGAATGAGAATTCACAGTAATTTAGAAAAGACGGTTTCAGAGTTGAAAGGAGCTTTGCTGAGAGAAAACAAACTCATGAGGTTTTTGGCAAGTGACACTTTTGCAACAAAATTGTCATTGCTGACTGTGCCACATTAATCAGATTTTGTACTAACTATTTCAGAGCAAAAGTCTACTGCTTGTAGCCCCAAGGTGCAGGAAATACTTACACAACCTCCAACAACTTTGTACAGCTGTGCTAATATCACCTATAATGTAAAAAAGGGAACTAATGTTTTTTCACATCTAAGGAAAAAAAAATCCACACTTAAACAGTCCCTCAGATAAACCATGAACTAAACTATCCCTCAGATAAACCTTGAACTTTTATCTAATTCTTAGTAGCTACTACAGGCAGAAATGGGTCTTGAAAGAAGTAATAGGTGGAGAGGTGACAGCATAGAATTATAACATGAAAACATTCAGAATCGTCAACACTGGAGGATTATCATTACAATACCATACCATTACTTTACTGGTCTGAACAGGAATTGAAAAACTCTAGTTTTCTGTGTATGACATAATGAAAGACAGTAGTCTGTCACCGGGGGAATTCAAACAATGATACAATAGAGATTTGATCTTAGAGATCAAAGAACCAAAGGTGCAGTCTCCTTCCTTCATAGGTAATTGCATTGAATCTCAATGTTGTTTTTATATTGTTTTGTTCAGTAATGCAAGCTATTCAGAACAAGAGTGAGAATAGAGAGAGTAAATCAGGAGTACAGAAGTAGCTGCCTGTGTTTCTCACAGGAGGGTTCCCCAGTTCCTTTGAGAGACCCCAAAGAACTTTTTTTCTCACAGTCTCTTGAGATATACTGCTTGCTAAAGCAGAGGGGTTCGTTCAACTTACACTACCCTGACAAATTGCTGACGTGTAGTAAACATGTACAAGAGGAAGGCATCCTTATTTTTTGCAAGCAAGCCTGGGCCATGTGCTTTGTTGCTGTCAACAATGCGTTGCTGTGAGACGTTTAAAAGAGCTCATGGGAATTGGCCTGAATAACAGCTGGGCTTGTGCCTCCAATTCCCTTAGCTCCTGTGGAAATTCTGCTCATCCATGCCTCAGATGGATGAATTCAGAATTCAAGGATGTTCTGAGATTTTTGGGGTGGGGGTATCAAACACATTTATTTTACTCAGCTTGTACTGAGTAAAGTTCTTGTGTAGTTCTTGTAAACTATCTTTTTGCATTCTAAGGTACAACCGGGTGTTTTCTGTTCTCTTATATGGCATAACTGTTTATAAATAATTTATAAACTTTAGCCTAAATTGACTTTAAAAGCGATGTTTCGTTGACTAGGTTTATTGTACAAATCAATTTTCTCAAGGAGCAATGAAATTTCTGCTGTGTATGAATGTCTTTCCTCCTGGTCTGCTCTGTTTTATAGTGTCTTTAGCCTCTAGCACTGTTGGTTTGGCTGGGCAGGTCGTCCACACAGAAACCACAGAAGTAGTGCTGACAGCTGACCCCATAGTAGGGTTTGGGATACAGCTCCAGGGTAGCGTGTTTGCTACTGAGACCTTGTCTTCTCCACCTCTCATTTCCTATATTGAGTCTGACAGCCCGGCAGAAAGGTGAGGTTCTTTCAATTGACTGCTAAGTACATTTTGGTGAGCATTCCTCGGGGTACTTTGGGCTTGTTGCTTTCAATTTGTGATAAATAGCAGGGTCTTGCTCAATGGAAGTGTGGCAAGTAATAAACTGTCTGTTCTGACAATGATATTTTGTATACTTGATCAGCTGTAAGAAGAATGACAAGCACCAGTGTTTTTATCATCCAGAGTCCTCCAGCAGGAGACTGGAAGCTATATTTATGCAAAAGGAAAGAAAAATCAGAAACATTGCTGAAGTCAAAATAGTAATAGTTCAGTGTGCCATGGAGGGAGGCCATATCCAGCTCCGTTCAGTTTTGGTACAGAACCAGATCTTAGGGAGTACCAGAGTTTTGACTTACTAACGATTTCGTTGCAGCATTTCAATTGCATTTTTATGCTTATGTATGTCTTTAATCATGGCATGAGAACAATAGTAGTTGCACAGGCAAGTACTAGCTGCCATTGCAGAGCTACAAGACCTGTACCCAGGGTCGGAGGCAGAGGTGATGTCCCTGGGTGGGGTGGAGGCATGAAGGCTGTGCCCCTCTTCCTGGGTTGTAGAGAGCACGACCCATGCTGGGAGTGCTTGATAGCATCTTGGTGCAAAGTGGCAGCAGCAGCTTCTGTCCCCTCTGTGCCTGTGTAGATTGTTGTGCTGCTGTGCCACACTTCGCCTTCAAGGTTAGGTTGAATGTGTTTGATATTGCTGGTTCTGGTAACATGTACATCTGATGATTGTTTTGTATCATTGTGTACCAAGGTGTGGGGTGCTGCAAATAGGAGACAGAATAGTGGCAATAAACGGTATCCCGACGGAAGACAGCACATTTGATGAGGCCAATCAACTGCTCAGAGACTCCTCTATCACCAACAAGGTCACTTTGGAAATAGAATTTGATGTTGCAGGTATGAATGTACTGTTATTCTGTCTTGCAAGAAAAGTGAAGAAATAAATCCCAAGTACATTGCGAGTGTTAGGGCATCCAGGGTGGAGACTTTCTTCTCGCATATACACCATTTAGTTTTCAAGTGACCTATTTGAAATGTATGTCTTTTTGTACAGCTTTCTCATTTCACGTAGCCCTGCAGCGTGCTCCAGAACTCAAATACAAATGACAAGTCCTGTAGTAAGATCTGGTGACAGTCCCTCCTCTGAGTTATTTCCAGACATTTTTCTGCCCTGAGATAGAAATATTTTGCTGAGCAGAGACAAATTCTCTACAGGCCAGCTAATGAAATGTTATACTAGACAGAAAAGTATTATAAAAGGGTGGATAAGCAGAAGACTCTGAAGAGTTTCACTTACAGTATCTCAAACCAACAATCTAAATAAAATAATAGAAAAAAGCCAGAAGAATCATGCTTAATGTTGCTGGTGAGTCTTTATTATTACTAATGGCTTTCCTTTCTTCTATAATGTGTTTAAGCATACAGAATACACCTATAAAATCACAAATTGTGTAAATCAAACAAGTACACATTATGTATGTGCACTGCCCCGCTATGTCAATACTAAAAACTTCTAAGACTTCTGTGTTCATCTGACAGTAGGTCCTTTGAAGTCATGACAATGTCAGATGTACTGTATTTGGCACAGTGTTGTTATTGTTAATGGTATTATAAATCATGATGTCAAAAACAGGCTAAAGGTTCCTAGAGTAATTTTGTATAATCTTTTAGTATGCATGCATCTAGTAAAATGTTTAAAAAAAAGCCAAATACAATATGTACATTCATATACATAGGAAATGAAATATTAAAAAATAAGAAAACCAAATACTGAGAAAGTCGTTTAAATGCACCATGTGTATTTCAGTCCCTGGACTTGTTTATGCTCCTCCCATTTGCTCCATGACAGCAGACTCGTACTCATGATTAGACTTCTCTGTCACATGTATGTTTAGATGTTTCCATAGCTGTAATTTCAATTGCTCCTTTTCAGGCCAGGGCCTGAACCTTTGCTAGCAGTGATGCCAAAAGTCAGGATTCAAATACAGTGCTGTGTGTTGAAGTGGTTTTTGCCTCAGTGAGCTCCAGGCGCTTCTCCATTAGTGATGTTTTGATTCCTTTTCTTCCCAGTAGGTGTAAAATCCATGGCAGTTACTTTAGCGGACAGTTAAAAATGTGTTAGACCTGCAGCAACAAAGGCCTGAAATCCTTAAGACTTGATCTCCTGTCCTTTTAATTAAAAGTTATCTGCCAGCACTAAAATTTTCACCTGTGCTCACAAAACTTGCATACGAGCTAAAAACCTGCAGTCTCAGCTGGCTGCTGGCCCACGCAATCTCCATAAATTCAGTTAAACCTAAAAAAAAAAAATTGAGTTACCGTGAAATTACCAATAGAGGTATAAATCATACTTGGTATGTCCTACTTCCTTCACTTTAGCACCTGTGTTTCATCTGTGGCTTGTGATGCTGATGTGATTTCATCAATTTACACATATAGTTCCATGCACTTGGAATTGCTGTGCCTTATAAATTATCTAATATTTGAAATATTTTTTTATAGAATCAGTTATACCAAGCAGTGGAACATTTCATGTAAAACTACCAAAGAAGCATAATGTGGAACTTGGCATCACCATAAGCTGTAAGTGAAAGTGCTTATTTTTAAGACCACGTTTATGGGATAACCTGCAGATAGTAGGTCCTGTAGCTATAGACTCATGTTTGTTTTGGCATAAACTTCTTTTTCCTTTTTCTAGAAAGGGATGATTAGCAGTGCTCTCTGATGAAATACCATTCTATAACAAATTTATACTGCCCTTCTAGTAGTTCAAGAAGCCAGAGGTTTGCCAGGCCTAAAGCTTGACCTATTCCTTCATGCATAGCACGTATTTAACTCCCATTAAAATGATTTTTAAAAAAAAGAAAAAATAATTAAATAGAATTAGGCCCATGCAAAAGTATTTCCATAGCTGGGAAGTTTAAAGCAAAGTCTGTCATGGTCTCTCACAGGGTCTTGAGGAGAACCCCACTGAACTCAAGGGTTCTCACAGGCATGAGGATCCACGTACATTGGGGTTATTTTCTGCTTCAGAACCCAGAGTCTGAAGATACATCCTCAATCTGTAAAACTAGTGAGCAGTCCTAAACGTGCAGGTCACATAGCAAAATCCCTTTTCACTAGGGATTTCAGAGATTACTAAAGAAGATAACAAGGGTGTGCATTAGTCTAGTTCTCAAGAAGATAACAAGGGTGTGCATTAGTCTAGTTCTCAAAAAGGATTTGTTACTGTTGTTTGAAATCAAAGTGTTTCTATACTTACTTATTTTGGGAGCAGACAGTAAACACTGTTAGGGCTGGATTTTTACCAGGTAAACTCCAGCATACCACGTTCAGCCCTTGATAGAAGGAAGAACAATCCATATCAAAGTTAATGGCCTTGTGTTTAATGTACTTAATGACAGTGCAGAATCTGATCTCACCAGAATTAACATTCCTTTACGATTGCGGCCTTTTTTAGACTATTAGTCTTTCTTTGGAATTATTCATATATCCTGGGGGAAGATTGTGCTTTGACTTATATTCTCAAAGCTTTTACCAGCACAATGGAATAAGGTTACTAAAAAGTACAGCAAGGAACTCAGTGCTAAGAATTACATCTGAGGAACAAATGAGAGACACTGCAGGCGTGTTTGCTTGCATTGCACACTTGAATGAGTAATTGTTAGACTCTGCAAGCTGTGATGTGGTGCTTGAAGCAAAATCATAGTCTACGTGTATTTGTGCAAATGAAAATACTGAGAAATGGGAAAACCTGGAGAGAGGCTGTTCTATTTAAATGTTATTCTTAGGATTGGTAATGGTTTGTAGGATTATTGTAAAAATACGGTCCTCCTAGTAATTTGATTTGTGCTGCTTTTTGGATTTCAGACATCTTGTACTTTTTTACTGTCTGTAGGAGTAAACTTTGAATGGAAAGCTGCTGTTCGTGGGATTTAGCATTTAGTACTCTTCCAAACTTCCCATACCTTGCTGACTTGGAACTTAATTCCAAAAGTTAGTGATTTATAAAATCAGTGCTTTATATAATCAGAGTGACACCTGGTTGGTCTTAGCTCTGCTTCTCTCAGTATACTGCAGTATCTTTAATATTTAAATTAAATGATCTGTTATATATAATAATTCCACTTATTAATAGTATTTAATGCATATGGAATGTGTCTAGGATTAATTATTTATTTGATTTTAAAAGGTTTTCTACTAATAACTGAAAGTTTATAAAATTGTTTGGTAGAAGTCTTGAATTGCTGCATTTCATGCTTGCTTTTCAGTGCTTTGCTCTGTTCTACCTAACTCCTAAATGAGGCAGTGTGATTTGAAGAACGTAAGCGGTTTATATTCGTTTTGTCAAATTTTTGTCAGAGCACTTTAGCACATTAGCATGCCATTTATTACTGATGTTGTCAGAAAGCTATATGATTTCTTTTAAAAAACGAATACTAAGGGAAACTCGGCTGAGTTGATATAACCAGGTGTAAACAGGGGTGATAGAGGAGATCAGGTTTATTCACTTTGGGGCTTGATCTGTTTAAGTGCTAGAGACCTGTTTCATCCTCTCTCTTCTCAAGATAGTGGAGTTAATGGTCGGTAAGAAAGTGCGGTCTGTATAAAAACACTACAGAGAAACACCTGTCTTCCTTTCCATATCCCCAGTTCAGTTTGGGATTCCGATGAGAAAGTCAGGAAATGACCTGACTGACAGACAAGACAGACGTTTTTTGTCAGAAGGGTAATGTAAGCCTCACCTTGGCTGGGCACCTGAACATATGCCTATTTTTAAGTCCAAGAGTTCTTCTAAGTCAGCAGTTAGGAGGCAGACGTCTTGGAAGAGGAATTTATTTCTCTTTCTTTTGTGTTGTTTTCCTTGGTAATAAACACCAAGTGTGCCTGCATGGAGTTACAGCCAGGTACTTGAAGGCATATCTGAGGTGGTACACAATGCTAAAAACAGTTAAGCTAATTAATTCATGGTCTTTGAAAAACATGACGTGTAATAGGGGAAGAGACTAAGCTTCTCTTAGTTTCAAATTTATTAATGCAAGAAAAAAAGCAAAACAAAAAAATTCAAAATCCATTTAGATAGCAGGAACCCCTAGAAAATAAGACAGAAGAAAGTTTTATGAGCATTATTGTTAATCGAGGGCACTGAGTTTTGGATAGTGCATGTTGGTTACCTCGCAGTATACCGGCCTTGCCCATTGCTGCCTTCACACGCATACTGGACTTTATCATCCTATCATCCTTCCCTAATCTCTGCAGTATCTGTCTAATCTTCCCATTAATAGCTACTTGCACTCAATAAAGACATTATTTCATAGTTTGCAAATATAAGTGACTATATATTTCATGCTTCAGGTACCATCATTTTCATACCCAGTTAGCTGGTTGGAGCATTCTTGTCTCAGTTCTTAAAATTACATCATCCAAATAAAGCATGACACAGCAGTGTCTATTTGTGTGTGATTATGTTTTTATAACAGAACCATTCCCTAGAAGAAGGATGGCTTTCAAGTAGATCTAGTAGTGATTAAATTATTTGCCAGTTACATTGATTTTAGACCATGTAATGAAATATAGATTTTTTTTTTTTTTAAGATAAAATTTTGTGCCACTGGCTACTTTATCATAGACTAATCTTTTTTAAATACATTGAACGATGTCCAAGAAAATGACTTAATAGTACAGTCTGGTAATTGTAGTTAACAGCTCTTTTTTTTTTCCTTTTCTTTCCTTCTTAAGTAAGAGTCTGATATCCTTACTGGTAATGAACTGCAGCACCTTGCTTCATAAATAATCTCTCTGAAGCTAAAGGGACTACTCAAGGAATAACAAGCTGCAAAGCTGGTAAGAATATCAGAATCTCACCCAAACTATCATCAGTTTTTCTAAGTCATTTTGGCTGGCAGCTATACTATAGTCTGCTTTATTGCTTTTGTACTTCATCAGAAACAAGCTTTGTAAGTATCTACAGATATTTAGCATTGACTATGAGAATTTCCTTTCTAAAGCATGTTTCTGTATATTTTGGGATTTCACCTAGCAATTCAACTTAATTTTGCAATCTTACAAGTAAATATTTTCAAGACAGGGCCTGAAGAATCAGCAGGTTTCTCAGCTGCTCTACATGAACCAATACTTATGGAACAAAAGAGCTACATCAGTCTGATTTTAAAAAGCTCTTTCATGTATTTAATAATCATACTATTTTAAAAACGTCTAGTAGCTGTTAGCCAGCATTGTGGATAAGTGGACTGACTTTGTATAAAAAATATTTTTCCATCCCATGAGCATTTTCCTCTGCTTGTTCAGTTTGTTCAGAGTTCGATGAAACTCTAAAACCTGCAGCCAGGCTGAGACTAGTGAGTGAGTTTTGGCTGGGTGGTAGGTGAGATGTCCACCCCAAAATCTGTTTAAGTTACATTGTTTCTTTTCTTTGGGTTAGCAGTGAAATAAGAGAGGAGGGTTTTTTGAGGGTTTTTTTTTTTTACCAAGTGGAACAGCTGATCTACAAAACTGACAACACTTCACTGAACTTGCTTTCAAATGGCAGGGAATAGGCAGGGGAAGTGTGTCTTTATGAGTAGAAGTAGGGTAGAGGCCTGGGACGGAGACCTAGGATCATACAGTAATTTAAAGAGAGAGAGAACAACTTGCTAAAGATCAGCCTTCCAGCTGCAATACTAAAGTTAGTATCTGTACAACTTTATGCATTCTTCAGTCCACTTGTAGTTCATCATACAGACTGTGTAAGGTCTCTATAAAAGCTCAACAGTAGGTAGACTAACGGCTGGACCAGGGAGGAGAAAAGATGAGATCTTCGGTGGACAAGCAGAATGGGTACAAGGAGAGAAAATGAGTGGAGAGCCGTAACAGGGAGACAGCAGATGTGGGAGAGGCTGAGGTGTGATAGGGGTAGGGAAAGCTGGGACTTGAACAAGGAGGCTGGACATGGGTGAGTGGTAAGGTGCTTTGGTTTTAATTGCTTCTTAAAAACAAAAATAATTCTGAAATGAAACATAAAAATGGAGACTTAAGGCTGTACAGTGTCACTTCAAATTTGTGTTAATTCATGAGGATATCTTTTTTAATTAAGTGGTCAAATACTGCTTTCTCACTGGGACTCTTGCTTCTCTGCTCTCTGGGGAGAGGTGAAATAGTGGTGTGTATCAAAGGGGATAGAGGCTGCATAATGAATGAGGTGGAGGACTGCAGAAAGAAAAAGGAGGTGATCTCATGGTCAAGATGGTTTAATACCCTGGAGAAATTAGGGGTTTTTTCCTTTTCTCTGCAATACAGTTGTACTGAGACAACTCATTTCATGGGGTGGGGGGTGAGATAGATTTTCCAGAGGTAGCTGCTTGATTTTCTGTGGAAACTGTTGAGATCCTGGGGTCACACTTGCAGAAATGCTGAGCATCTGCAGCTGTTGCTGAAAATGCCAGTAGTTGTGCTTTGGACATAGAAGCTGTTATATACTACAAACTATTGTGAGAAATAAAGGCATGGCTATCTCAAATTGCTCACCGAAAATTGTCATACTTTGACCTAAATGTTCTGTTTCCTTTTCTCATCTGTAAAATCACGATAATAGTATTCAATCTTCTTGCTGGGGACAGCATCTGTTTGCTAGTGTTTGGGAGACAATCTTAGGCTGTGGTGGTGTGCAGTACAAAAGTCCAGGAGGAAATTAATGATTTTATCTTTGCAACACAACTTGAATAGTTTGTATTATGTCTGTCGTGAGCATTGAACAAGAATAAAACAAAGTGTGGTTAGCTGCTTATTAAGGACTTGTCTGCATGGGGAGATTCATTTCACACCGAGCTGTGTTTGCTGCCTACAAAAATGCTTTCACCCACCAGACACAATTAATGGCCTGGGATAACTGACAACATACCGCTGGTTCACACTTACTCAGTTTGAAACTGTAATAACTTTGTGTGCAATATCATATCCTTTGCATCCACATGTACTCTGTGGCTTTGCACTTTGAGCTGTGGTCTTTCCCCCATTTTGGTTCCTTCTCTCTTCTTTTTGAAACAATAATGGACTGTTTTCTTTAGTACTGATAATTTTTATAAAGCAGTTTCATAAAAACTATCTCAATACTCAAATCGCAAACTGCAGACATTGTACAGTGGGTGGCATATAACCTCAGAGATTTATAAGGCAACCCAGGGAGTAAAAACGTAGAATTAAAAAAAAAAGTTCGCCGAAGTGATACTTTAAAGTTTTAACAAGATACTAATTGGTGGAACAAACCCAAAGAATTCAAGTAAATCATGGACCTGTCATGTAAGATACAGTTGACCCATGGCATGAAAGTATGAGAAACAAGCTATGAAAATTACACATCTTGCAAAAAGTTAATTGCTGTTCTCTAAATTGCAACATAGGCATTTTCTGAAAGCGTGCTGTTTTAGACAAGTTTCTAAAAATTCTTGAAAGTCCTTGTACATCTGTCTTCTGGGCTTTCAAGACACTGCATTTGAAATATGGCTATTTAGCAGTTCTTAAACAGTTCCTTTGGACATTCAAAGGCTTTCTCGGCCAGGGCAGCCAAGGTTAACAAGATCTGTTAGAATATTGTGTTGGAAATGTCATTATTAATACACCTTGTGGTTGCTGTAGGCGAAGATCTGTCGTTTTCCATCAAAGAGAAAATCATGAGCTGCTAAAGTAACTGACATCAGGATTTTGTCGGTGATCCTCCAATATGGGTAGCTTTTTGAGTGATTGTCAGTTAGGCATTGGAGCCTAATGGAAAAGTACCTTCTGTGAATGAAGGCGGAGGCCTCAGTACACAGAGCAGAAATGGCGTGAGGCAGTTGAAGAGCCCTACATGTGCAAAAAACATTAGCGCTTTCAGGAGAACTGAGAGCCTTATACCACATGGCAATGTTTTGATATTAGCACACTCTTTGTTAACAACGGTCCCAAAAGTACGTCTGCGTTCACCACATGGACTGTCTCCTGGCCAGAGCAGCTGTAGGTGGTATACTTCCTGACGGCAGAGAGCAGGTGCCACACCGTTGTCTAAAAACGTACCTTTCGTCACCCTCAAGTTCTGAGCCTGCTGCTTACCATATCAGATCTTCAGTGCAGTCTTCTGTCAGCAAATGGATGAACCCTCCAAAACAATGCATTCAGTGAAGCTGCTCCAAGAAACAGTCCTCTGGAAGCAGTCAGTAATTGTCTTCTTCCTCTGGGGTAGTTAACTGCTTCCTGTGCAACCAAAAGTCAGGCAAAATTGCTAAGCAATTTCCTGGCCAAAGGAAACTTGTCAAATACCTTTGCACAAGTCAGTAAAGAATTGCAATGACTGGCATTGTAGAGCAGAACATCCTTTTAACCATGATGGACAGATAGAAAATTAAAAGTTATGCAAGATACCTCCAAGAAGAGATGAATTAGGTGTGCAAGGAGAGGACTGGTGAGGGTTTTTCTAATTTGACCACTGCTGGAATTGCAGAGCTTCTAGTAGGTATCCTCAGTACAAAGTGGGTGAAAGTCCACAACGCTTAAGGCCCAGCAGCAGTACAGAGGAGCAAGGTTACTCATCAAAAGAGGCACATGTTTACTTCAGAGGAAGCAGCAGTGAAGCAAGCATCCATGTGATGTAAGCTATTTCTGTGCAGATGTGATAACTGTGTATCAGCCCAAGGGTGTGCATGGCCACTATCCACAGCATTTCATTCCTCCTTCTCACCGAGGAAGCATTATCTTCATACCTCTGCCTTAAGCACTGAATGAGACAGGAGTGGATGTAAAGAAAGTGTGCTAGCCCACTCTAGACATTTTGCCAGAGCAGCTCTGTTGGTCAGGGATATAACATGATTTATAACTGACAAAAATATTCTTGCAGAAGATCAGCATTAGTAGTTGTGCTGAAAGTTTCTACTAACAGAAAGTCTTCCTTATGTCTTGTAGCTACACAGCATGTTATGATAGATCACTGGAGCTGTACCATGATACCTTCGCATGGTTCAGTCCTGGCCTAATCCAGAATTCAGACATACCACGTTAAATTTGCTTTGCACCAGTCATCTTTACTCTGGCATATTCTAATTTTTGACAAGTAAAGTATGCAGTCTTACTAATAAGCTGCTGCTGTTTGTTTGTATTCATGTATGTATTTATTTAGGGAAAGGAGAAAAATATAATACAGCTAAATAATGTCTATGAAATATTGATTTGTGGACACAACTAGCCCATCTGCATCTCTAGAAATAAAAAACAGATACTTGTATGTGTTCTTTATTACAGCTCCATCCAGTAGAAAACCAGGGGACCCTCTGGTTATTTCTGATATCAAGAAAGGGAGTGTGGCTCACAGGTAAGACATTCAAGCTTCCACTAAAAATCTGTTTCCACTGTGTAGCCAGCCAGACTCAAGTTAAACAGAGGGAGCTTGTAAGAGACTTGTGCTTTTATTTTGTAAACAGCAGTTACAAATGAAATGTCCATCATATTAAGAAATAGTTGTTTTAAAAAAATCCATCTCATTTCTGTAATAGTGTTCATATCTTCTAAGATACCTGGCTTTAATGTTACCAGAATTTCACGTAAGCTTGTTTACTTGTTCACAGAACTGGGACACTCGAACTGGGTGATAAGTTGCTTGCAATAGATAACATTCGACTTGACAATTGCTCAATGGAAGATGCTGTTCAGATCCTTCAGCACTGTGAGGACCTTGTAAAGCTAAAGATCCGCAAAGATGAAGATAATTCCGGTATTAGCAATGAGCCTATTGCAGATTCTTGTGTATTTTCAGCATTTTTAGAACCTAGCATTATTCTTTTGCATTTAAATTTTAGTGAAATGTTTTTTTCTAAACATGACTGATTTATGCTAATACTAATCAGAAAGTGTCACACTAAAAAGAATTTTAATGGTATATAAAGTTTTGAATTTTCTCAGTGGCTATATTGCCTGCAGGAGCTCCACTGCAAATTGAGGTCTTCGGTTTTCTGGAAAGGCAATTTCCCCTCAGGTACAGCCTGAGGGTTGATCTTTCTCTTGTCAGCATATTGAGATTTTCTCTGCTTTTAAGATTGGAATCATGGTTAGCAAAGCATGGATCCATAGGCCTCACTTCTCTGGCAGAGTGGTGAAGTGCATGCTTTATCCATAAACTTACAAGCTTGACTTCAGTATAACTGTTCGCATGCTTAAGTGTAAGCAGTACTCTACACACTGTGCTGGATGGCTGATGGAGGAGCCATGTCTGATCAGCCCAGTGGAAGTAATAGAGCTGCCATCATTTTGCACACCTACATCTATTCATATTCCTGAATCTTCCCCATTATGGATTCTGCAAGAGCAGAATTTCTACCTGGAGATAATAAAGCGAGTTCTGTTATGCATTCTAGTGGCAAAGGAAGTTAGGCAATTATAACTACCATTACTGCTGGGATTTATATTATGGCGTTACACAAAATCATGAACTGTAGATTCACTTGTCTTAAGCTCTATGCAATCTCATGGCAAAAAGGCACGGCCTGCCACACTCTATTATTTAAAATCAAGTGCAACTGTTGAAATGGTGTTTAGAATTGCACTAGAACACTCTTTTCCTTTAATTGGTTTTCAAAGCAAAAAGAAAATACCTTCTCAGTATGATCAGTACAAAACAAAGGCAGATGCATTTAGCACCTTGTGCAAATTGGCTTTCAGAAGTAAATGTTGATCCAGCAAAGTGAAAGGCCACTGGCTCAGCAGGACACTGTGGTTAGGTCCCTGCAGGCGGTGAGGTGGGATTTGGTACACATAGTTGGTCCATCTGGACAGATGCTGGCCAAACTGGCCATGGGCTGTACATCCAAAGGGACACCTGACTGACAGTTGCTTTGCGAAACTGAGCAAACAACATGTGTTATGAAGAGCAAACTGCAGCTACACTTGGCAGAAGATCAACAGGAAAAATCCACGTAGAAGGAAGTTTGAGTTTTCTCCTGCACAAGAGGGGGTCTGTCTTCTAAGCATTCATGGCACCTAGGATCCCTCCTTCACCTTCTTCCCCTCGTTTGGAAGACTCCCTCTCATTAATAACCCTGCAGAGAAATTGCCAACAGACCATAGAAGAGAGGCATGAGGTAGAGCCATGTAGAAATAGTAATAACTTTTCCCAGACTTTTAAACACTGTGGGTTTGTCCTGTGTGGTTCATGTCATCCCCGCAATCCCTCTCACCTTGTGGACTTAATCTTTTTCTAGGACAGCTTCCATTTCCGTTGAAGTTGGTACACATTTTCTGTTGCTGTCACTGAAATGAAAATCTTTGCTCTCTTAGGTATTCCACAGCATGGCAGCTGGTACAGATTTTGGTCTGCATGGGGTTCTTATTCCACAGTTTTCTTTTACACCTTCACATTGCTTATTTTACAGTTACATCATGTATCTATATCAAGATTCTCACACAACTCCAGTGTCTTATCCAGACATGATTGGTGTAACCGAACAGATTCAAATGTAAATGGACAGCTACTCAGAGACCTACTGAACAAAATTCGCTATACAAATGGTTCTTGTAACAGTTGCTTAAGTGTAAAAGTGTAGTTGAAGTATTAATAGCAGATTTCAGGTACTTTGAAATCTAAAATGTATGAGTGTCTCCTGAGATGCTAAAGAAAAAATATTTTCAAAAACAGCAGCAAAACAGTCACAAAGGTGTACCAAAAGGCATACGTCAATTAAAATAAATTTTTGTTTATTTGCCATTAGTTTATTTATGAAAGTCTGTTTTCTCATAAAGAGAAGAAATGTGCTTCTCAAACACAACAGGAAAAGATCATTAATAAATCCCCCAAGAAAAGCAAAGCCTGATGCTAATAGATGAGTAGGCGTGGAGCACTCCAAAACAATTTCTAAATCACAGAATGAGATTAAGATTTAAACTTTTTTCAGTTTCTCATGGCATGCTTTTTTGAGGAGGGGAAGGCAGGCAGCAGGGGTTCTTCCCGCCTCGGTTTTCATTTCCTCGCCGTCTTTCAAACTCTTTATATTCATTTTTAAGTATTTCTGGCTTCTAGCTCTTCTTTCTGCCTTCTGTCTTTCCTTCCTCTGCTGTCTTTCCAACTCTCCGTTCTCCAGAGAGTTGTATGTTCCTCAGATCCAACTGTGCAGGTGAGGCCAGCAGCAGGGTAGTACGGTGTCGTGCCCTCCCAGACCGTGCTCTTCTTTGCCCTTTTGTCTGTATGGATCAGATGTTACTCTGAAGAGCAAGAGACTGGGGCACAGAGCAGGAGCACTGCAGCAGAGGGTCTACTTTCATTAAATGTGGTTTCCAAGAACTGTCCACAGTTGCATCACAAGAAAAGAAAGAAGGAAAATCTCAAAAACATGAGACCCAAAAACTTGGTAGTTTGATTATATTTCTTCCCCAGGTGCAAGTATGTTTTCAGCAGTTTTTCTCTTTTCTTTTTTTCCTGCCAGTTTCCCAGCCTGGGGACAATTCTATCTCCTGATTAACCTACTGGTTACCACCCTTTTTTGAATATCAGAGTGCTTTGCTTTTGTGGCAAAACCAGCCTTCATTGTGAATTCAGGCCACATGCATGCCAGGTTCTTGGATAGCTTGCATTTCTGCTGCCTGGAAAGAGCGCTGCAGAGAACAGTGTAGCAATTTGACGTTTGTTGCATTCTGACAATTTTCTTAACGAGGGCTAACCAGAAAACAGACATAATGGACCAGTCTCCTTTCCAGTCATTCACTAAGATTTATAGACTTCCAACTCTGATGTGGCAGGGCTGCTGTATGATTAATAACTTCTTATTCACTTGCTGTTGGTGGCAGTGAAACATCAGTATTGTGTCGACCCTTAGCAAATTACTGGCTATTACATTTTCAATTAGCTTGGTGGATTATTTTTCATCCTTCAGTTGAAGTCTTGTATGGTGTCAGTGCCACACCTGAGTAAATGTCACCAGCATTAGATCCCAGAGGATTTGCTGTTGTTCCATGAATGCTATAGCAAGCAAACAAGAGCTGCCACTCTTCTGCTGTGCAGTGGCAGCTTACGTGCTAGCCCACTGTACGCCAGCCAGAGGCTTCCAGTGGGGTCTTGGGATTTGGGTGCTTCTGGAAAGAGCATGTCAGATAAAGCGTAGTTGATGTAACTGAGCCAAAACACTGATGATAATGCCCTGAGTAGCAATACAAGGCCAACGCTAGGCATGAAAATCCCAGTAGTATTCTTTGCTGAATAAACACCACTAATTCTTCTCTCCTTTGATTCCATATGCGTACCATTTTCTTTTATGTGGATAGCAAGGGCAAAATAGGAGAGAGTTGGGGTGGGGGGAAGCTAAAGGGCTACATTTTCTGCAAATTGGGAAGAAACAAAGTAGCTCCAAAGATATTAGTGTTTCTCCAGCTCTGCTGAAGTACCATGTTCAGCATTAACAGAAAGCAACTCTTTGAACCTTTGCTAGCGCTGCAGGTATCTTTTTTTCCTTTTAAAGTTTTTCTATCTATAGGAACAGAAATTGGAAGATTTGAATTTTCTAACTTGTCTCAGGTTAGTTCTAGTAACATTTACGGAATGTGCATCCTAGACATTTTCCATACTCGGTGAACCGTTCAAAATGTCATTACACAGATCTAGGAAAAGTTGCCCGCCAGGCCAGGCGTCCTGGCTGAATACCAATATCATAAGATGGGCAAGGGAGCATTTGTTATTTTGATCTGAGGAGAAATCTGATATTTTAGATTTTAAAATATCCCTTCACAACTCAAAGATACTACAGTTGATTGCTCTCCTGCTGTGGTATTTTTTTTTTTTTTGATAGTATGTAAAAAGCATGCACTGTATAAATACGGGAGCCTTTCTTGTTGCTGCAACACCTGTTGGGTATTGTTTAAAGAAAATACATTGTATTTTAGCTTACTGAGTGATGAATTCGTCTCCATTTCTGATGATTGTTTGGTGAGACTAAAATTATAAAATAATGCAAATGACTTCATGCAATATCATGAAATCAAATCTATTGGAGTTATTTTTCAACTTCATTGATAATTCAAAATTCAGAAGCTATTTTTGATTCTGTTACAAAAGCTTTAAACTTGTCCATCAAAAACATGGGACGTATTTCAGGTTCTCTTAGTAAGACAGCTGCTCATCTTATCATGACTTTTGACTTTTCTCACAATTCTTTTAAGGAAGTTTGGTTTTAAAACTTTTGAATTACCTTTTGTTCTAAATACCTTCCATTCAGTTCAAGAAACAGATGAGTACCAGTTTTTATACAATAATAGTAACTTGTCTTTTCTCTAACAATGTGCCCTTGTGGCAGAGGCAGCCAACAGCCTCCTGGGCTGCATCAGGCAGAGTGCCAGCAGGTCAAGGGAGGTGATCCTTCCCCTCTGCTCAGCACTGGTGAGACACACCTGGAGTGCTGGGTCCAGTCCTGGGCTCCCCAGTGCAAGAGAGATGTGGACATAGTGGATCAGGTCCAGCAAAGGCCACAAAGATGATGAAGGGGCTAGAGCATCTCTCCTGTGAGGAACGGCTGAGAGAGCTGGGACCATTCAGCCTGGAGAAGAGAAGGCTCGGGGGGGGATCTTATCAATGTATATAAATATCTGAAGGGAGGATGTAAAGCAGATGGAGCCAGGCTCTCTTCAGTCGTGCCCAGTGACAAGACGAGAGGCAATGGACACAAACTGAAACACAGGAGATTCTTCCTGAACATGAGGAAACACTTCTGTACTGTGAGAGTGACCGAGCACTGGCACAGGTTGCCCTGAGCTGCTGTGGAGCCTCCATCCTTGGAGATATTCAAAAGCCATCTGGACACTGTCCTGGGAAACCTGATCCTGGTGGCCCTGCTTGGGCAGGGGGGTTGGGCCAGGTGACCTTCAGAGGTCCCTTCCAACCTCAACCATTCTGTGATTCTGTAACAAAATAGCCTGAAGTTATATTTTAATAGGAAAGAAGATACAAGGATTTTAAACAGAGTAAAATTTAGTCCTAATAGAATGAGGGGGGGGGTCTATTGACTTCAATGTAATCAGGTTTTGGCAATAAAAAAGAAATTGCACAAGAGTGAATGGGTTTTTTCCAAATAATCTAGTAGAATATGATTAAGAAATCTATCTGAAATGTAATCCTTTGAAAATGTTGTTTGATTACCAGTCACTAGACTGAATGTGCTATTTTTTTCATTCCCTCATTCTCAAAAAGAAACCAATTGCATCCCCTTGGCATTTCTTGCAGATGAACAAGAGAGCTCTGGAGCAATTATTTATACCGTTGAGCTCAAGCGCTATGGTGGGCCTCTTGGAATTACAATCTCTGGTACTGAAGAGCCCTTTGATCCCATAATCATTTCCAGCCTTACAAAAGGAGGATTAGCTGAAAGGTAAATTGGAAAGCAAATTATTTTTAAGCATTCTTTTTTGTCAAAATGAAGATTTATTTTGTTTATCTGAACATGCTAATTTTCATGGTTTAACAATTTATTTTTGAATAATTGTTCAAATCTGAGTTTATAATCTTTTTGCTGTTGTTTTTTGATCATTGCCAAGTTCAGGAGCATGAGCAATATCTTAACAGGATGTTCTTGTACATACTATACAACACAGAGCAGAGGATTGCAGTCCTTATTATAAATCACCTAGGAAAGACTAGTCAATCAAACTGCTCAGTTACAGGAACATTTTAGCAGCCTTTTAAAAGCAATAGCCTTGTATAGCACAATAGGCAAAGGAAGCACTTAATGTGTCTCAGTTTCTCGGAACTTACCGTACACTTATCTGCCACTTATTGTATGCACACACTGCATCTGTGTGTGCACTTACATACACCATAGCAAACGTCATCCGAGGAGCAGAAATACTCCTCATGGTGAGTGATGGATAGAGAATAATGAAAATGCTAAGGTTTTCTATCACCTATTATTTCTAAGATAGGTAGAGTCATTGCAACTGGTACCTTTGGTGGCGGTTTCAGAGAGAACTTACAGCACACAAAACATGATACTGTGCACAGCCAGAATAAACCATGCATTTACACAAAGAGCATTTATTTTCTTCTTTTGATATGATCGATCCTGAAAGCCACACTGGTGAAATAGCTGGTTACTTGCTCACGCTGCCATTATCTGTTATGTTGTGAGACTTAGAGAAACTTGGCTCATTTCAGAACTTAGCGAGCTGTCTGAGATTGCTCTTAAACAGGTGGGCTGCAATGAATATCATCCATAGGTGATTAACTCAACTACCGCAGTAACATAGAAATCCACATCTCCATGCCTCAGCTCTGCTATTGTCACTACAACAAAGGTGACTTGCTTTAAGCATTTCTAACAAAATAATTACTCTGTAACACAGCTATGAAAGCAAAATGAAAGAAAGAAAAGGAGTCGAGACTTTCGTGCTCTAAATATGCAAACAAATTGCTTTTGTTGCTTTTTATGCTCCTCAGTGTTTTACTTCTCTCTCTTATTGTAGGACTGGGGCAATTCACATAGGAGACAGAATCCTAGCAATAAATAGTAGCAGTCTGAAAGGAAAACCTTTGAGTGAAGCCATTCATTTATTACAGATGGCAGGAGAAACTGTCACCTTGAAAATCAAGAAGCAGACAGATGGTGAGTATGGCCAAGGGTAGCATCAGTGGTCTTTAATGCATGTGTTGTTACAGATTAACAAGCATTTAGGCCATCCTTGGAAAATGTCCTGTCAGTAGTAAAAAGCATATTCTTAGAACTGCAGTAAAGCAATGACCACCACCACCCCCTTTTATTTTTTTATAATCCTATTCAGCTACCAGTCCCAAGAAATTTTCTGTCCCTGTGGGTCACATAACTGAACTGAGCGATGCTGAAGATGAATCCTCTGCTGCACAGAAATCTGGCAAACTCTCAGACATCTATTCCACTACAGTCCCAAGTGTTGACAGCGCAGTAGAGTCATGGGATGGCTCTGGTATTGATACCAGCTTTGGAAATCAAGGTACTATCAAGAGTGCATTGACATTTGAAGTAGAAATTATTGCTTTCATGGTTGACCTTCCTTTGCCTTAAAGAGAACTTTATCTGTACCAACTTCAAACCTTGTACTTTGTAATATGCCGGCGTCTCATTATGACCGCACACCGCGCAGACAGCATGATTTCTTACACTTGGCTGGGCTCAGATTCATTCTTTCATGACAATGTGATGTGTTATGAAGCATTTATCAATACATTAACAGGTTTTTGTTAGCTTTACTGACATCTGAATAGCCCGGTCCATAGCTCATCCACAACTAAATGAGTTTATCCTTCAAACACAGATCAATGCAAGGCACAGAACACACTGAAGATGTTCATTAATTTGATGCCCATATGCAGTAATTTTTAACTGACAACAGATTTATTACAAACTGCTGAAGGGAGAACATTAGGCATTGCTTATGATTTGTAAATCTTCTGCTTCTTCCTCATTCCTGCAGCATTAACATCTAACTTTCAGCCCTCAAAAACAATCATTCTATTCAAAGACATGATTTTCCTTAGCACTAAATTTTCTACTTCTGATTGACTATTGTTTTATATAGGATTTTCAAATAATCTCATTTTAACTTGTAAGACACATTTATTTAGGCAGTGAGGGATACAGACATCTTGTAGTATTCTAGATAACAAGAAAAATAACTTCCACACAGCTTCAGTGTTTTATTTTAAAATCTTCAGAATGTTTACTTCCATACTAAAGCAAGGTATTCCCTCTACCTGGCAGGTATTTGGACAGGCAGATCCTTACTTCAAATAATTTTTTCTCCCTCGCTCTGGTTGCACACATTCTTTCAGTTTTCTTTCTCTGTTTCTTTCTATTGCTTTCCAGGAGCTCATGGACAGCTGTTTTGTACCCTCACACAGGGAACTGAAACCGAGCTCTGCCCAGCAGATTTCCCATATAGACTGAAGTTCTGTGCTGATTACTTTCATAGCACTGGCAGTTTCTTCTGGAAAGCAGAACATTTCCTTTGAAACCTGCTGAGCTACTTGAGATCAAAAAATAGCTGATATCGCTACTAGTGGCCATTTTTTTCTGTTCTTTAAATTTTTAAGTATTTCTTAGCCTTACTGCATGTATTTGGCATCAACTGACTTTAAACAAGACAGTCTCAATACATATAATTACAACTCCTGTTTTCTAAATTTAACTTTTAATTTACTGTTAACATTTTATTTAGTACTCAATGTACTGGGCTAAACCCCCCCCTGTATAATTTGTATTTCACTGGAGTTAGAGTTGGGATGAATTTGTCCCCTTGTCTGTTTTTAACTGTGTTGGTCAATTTATCAAAATAAATAATGTTAGATTTTCTTCTGATATTTTTAAGTTCTAAGGAGAAGTATTGCTGAAAAAGTGTCAAAATGATAGTTCTCATTTCCTGGGTGAATTGATGATATTTGGAGCAAATTGTTCAACTGTGGAACGGATTGAGGCCCAGACTGCTTTCCTAAGTCCTGATCATTCAAATGCTATGCCAAAACTAAACCAGTATCTCAAAGCAGGTTTTTTCCTAACTCCCTTGAAAAAATCAGCCCAGACTTGGCTGGATGCATGGCACTTCTGCTAAACAGCCTGAGTGTAATCAGATTTGCGCCTTATCCCTTGCCGTGGTACTAATATGACCCACATTTCTATTAAAGTTCATTCTGTCTTGACCTGTCAAGTTGAGTTTGGCTTCGCTCCAAACCTTTCTTGGCATAAGCACAGACTAAGCAAATTGAGGAGTTTGGGGAATGTTTCTGGAGCACCAGATAATGTTTTATCCTGTTAGTTACTAATTTAATGCTGGTGAGCAGTCTTTTCTGTCCTTGAATTAATACCTCATTTTGCACCTTTGTCTAATGTGTCTGCCTTACTAATCCAGAGCCTTCCCCATGCAGCAGTCACATTTTAACAACCAAAACCCTTCCTAGAATCTGGGAGTATGTTAATGTCTGCCAATTAGCTGGAAAATGCACACAACTCTGTAGTTACATGGGATTTGAGGGAGACAGGTCTAGACTGATTTATGGAAGCAAATTGCCCTCTTTAGAGAGGTGACAGCAGGGATATTTGTTAGTCATCAACAAAATAGAACTTCCTAATCCAATATGCACAGCAGAAAACACCAACTATAGAGCTAGAAAAGGAATATGCCAAGATGAAATATATATATAGCAGCTCTACCATAATGAATTTTGCTTACCAGATCAGCATCAGCTTGTGACAAGTCGATCCATGTGTTCTTCTTGATACATCACTTGGAAGCCAGACTGTCTGGTTCCTACTTGGAATTCAAATTAGGCTTAATTCAGTTGAAGAAATACTATTGAACTAATACCAACATTGTTTGTATGGTAAAAGCACCCAGAAAAAACTCTTCAGATATAAAGGCTATCTGATGCCACTTACACAGCCTTGAGATATTTGGAAATGGCTGACAGAGAAATCACCTTCTGCAAGATGAGCTTTCCAAGGGTCTATATCGGTCCCAGGCATGTGTGCCCATCATGAGATGGGCCTTTTCCCAGCTCTCAGAGCCCGAGCAAAAAGCAGTAGCTCTGCTAAGTGCAAGTGGCAGTTCCACAAAGGGGCATGGTGCAGAGATTCCCATGTTGGCCTTCATGGAGGGCAGTGCAGGGCTGTGACAGCATGGTCCTGCACTTGCGTTAATGAGTCCTTGCCTCAGCAGTGCCGAGACAGTCGCCCTCCTTCCTGTTCTGGCATTACTCCGGTTAATGGTCACTCAAGAGTCTCTGCACCATGCCAACTTTTGCATCTAGGTAGCCATTCTACAGATTGGTAGTATTGTGCATAATTGACACTAATATGTCACTAATTTGTGGCTGCATTGCTTCCAGATTTGAGAAAGTTACCAGGAGGAAGAAGAAACTTTCTTGCTAGTCATCTGTTTTTTTAATGCATCCTTGCAAACTCTTTTTTCAGTACATCTGAAGCACAGTTTTCTCAATAGCTTAGGTTTAATTTTGGGCATGTTGCACGTGACCACATTAACACATATTTAACACATCCATAATACACATGATTTATTCACTAGTATTCAATGTATGATGTCAAATTGGAAATTGATAAATTGTGAAGGTGTCTAGAACTAAGCATCAGAAGCTGCTGAGACATAAACAGTAGGAGAACAGCATTAGATGTATTTAAGATTTTGCTTTCAGTGGACTTTTCACAGGAGAAGGTCTAGAGCACACCTAATTCCAGACATAGTTTAGGTCATGAATAATATGACTACTACTGCAAAAAAAAGGTAGCAATCATGAGTCCACATGCAAGTTCCGGAGAACCCAGCTTCAGAGATGTACTTTTCTGTCATTACAACATACACAGTGCCATAAATATGTAATTCATCTTTTTAGGACACAGCTATCAGGCTTCAGGATACAACTTCAATACCTATGAATGGAGGAGTCCTAAACAGACTAGTTTATCCCCTCCAAGCAAACCACGAAACCACCCATTTCATGATACAGGGCTGAGTGATGATGAATGGGACCGACCTACAGCAAGCAGGTAAGTTCCCATACAAGTTTCTGTTTTCTGATTTGCAGCTGCAGCAGTGCCTCAGAGATGAACATTTACTGTCTGGAATTAAATTATGTTTTGCTAATGCAGCTGTAACAGCTCTTCCTTTAATATGAGATATAGTATTTATATTTCATGAAACTTATTAGGGTAGGTTAGTGATATCTATGGAAGATTATGATGCCAAAACCAAGACATATATTTATTTTTAATTACTTTGGACAAAAAAACCACAGCATTTATCTCTTAAGACTAAACAAACAAAAAAATTAGGGAATTCCCCTGGGTAAGCTTCAGAAAAAGCTCTGTTTTCCACTCCACAAAAATAAACCTACAAATCAAGTGGCTAAAGACAACTGGCATGTTAATCTTCTGTCTTCCATGAAAATTCTTCGTTTTGGTTTGGGCAAAGAAGCAGAAATTACAGTCGTCTTCCATAAATGCTTGAGACATCTGCAGTGATTCAGTAGGAGAACAAAGTGATCCAGGTAGAAGTCTCTTGTCCAAAGCTGTGGTAGTTTGTCGTGCATTCATTCCTCTTCTGAGAAGTAAATCTCCTTTTCAGTGAACTTCTCTGCAGGCAAAAGAACTTCGTGAGGGAAAAATGTGTAGTTGACAGTGCTTGGAGATAGTGAAAGATCCAAAAGTTTCTTCTTCTCTATTCAAAGGATGATCCAGCAGTGGAAGCACTGCAGAGATTTGGGGAATTCCTGCCAAAGAACAGTTCTTCCTCAGAGAAGGGAAAACAGACATCACAGTTAGAAAAATTCTGTGCTCTTTGTACCCATCCTCAGGACTTGCAGACATGCATGCCCTTCATACAGTTTCTCGCTGTAGCAGCACAGTGAGCCTGAAATCCCAGTCTGTGAGAAATTCAAGTTTAATACTAAAGAAAAACCTTTCTGGTTCCTGTATAAATGTACTGGATAACTAAATCCGTAAGGTCAGTCTTTTACCTTTGAAATACAAATCAAGACCAGGCTTAGATGCCAATGCTGCCTTTTAGAATCTGAATGACAAATCATAGAATCATTTAGGTTGGAAAAGACCTTTAAGATCATCCAGTCCAACCATTAACCTAGCACTGCCAAGTCCACCACTAAACCATGTCCCTCAGCACCACATCTACATGCCTTTTAAATACCTCCAGGGATGGGGACTCTACCACTTCCCTGAGCAGCCTGTTCCAATGCTTGACAACCCTTTCCGTGAAGAAATTTTTCCTAATATCCAATCTAAACCTCCCCTGGCACAACTTGAGGCCATTTCTTCTTGTCCTATTGCTTGTTACTTCGGAGAAGAGACTGACACTCACCTCGCTACAACCTCCTTTCATGTAGTTGTAGAGAGCAATAAGGTCTCCCCTCAGCCTCCTTTTCTCCAGGGTAAGCAACCCCAGTTCCCTCAGCGGCTCCTCATAAGACCTGTGCTCCAGACCCTTCACCAGCTTCATTGCCCTTCTCTGGACACACTCCAGCAACTCAATGTCTTTCTTGTATTGAGGGGCCCAAAACTGAACACAGTATTCGAGGGGCAGTCTCCCCAGTGCCGAGTACAGGGGCACAATCACCTCCCTGCTTTTTCTGGCCACACTATTCCTGCTACAAGCCAGGATGCTCTTGGCCTTCTTGGCCACCTGGACGCACTGCTGGCTCATGTTCAGCCGGCTGTCTACCAACATCCCCAGGTCTTTTTCCACCAGGCAGCTTTCCAGCCACTCTTCCCCAAGCCTGTAGCGTTGCATGGGGTTGTTTGTGACCAAAGTGCAGGACCCGGCACTTGGCCTTGTTGAACAGTTGGCCTCAGCCTATTGATCCAGCCTGTCCAGATCGCTCTGTAGAGCCTTCCTACCCTCCAGCAGATCAACACTCCTGCCCAACTTGGTGTCATCTGCAAACTTACCGAGGGTGCACTTGATCCCCTCATCCAGATCACTGATAAAGATATTAAACAGAACTGGCCCCAGTACTGACCCCTGGGGAACACCATTTGTGACCAGCCACCAACTGGATGTAACTCCATTCAACCACAACTCTTTGGGCCTGGCCATCCAGCCAGTTTTTTACGCAGCGAGGAGTATGCCTGTCCAACCCATGAGAAGCCAGTTTGTCCAGGAAAATGCTGTGGAAGATGGTGTCAAAGGCTCTACTAAAGTCCAGGAAGACAACATCCACAGCCTTTCCCTCATCCACTAAGCAGGTCACCTTGTCATAGAGGAGATCAGGTTAGTCGAGAAGGACCTGCCTTTCATAAACGCATGCTGACTGGGCCTGATCACCTGGTTGCCCTGTATGTGCTGCATGATGGCACTCAAGATGATCTGCTCCATGACCTTCCCTGGCACCGAGGTCAGACTGACAGGCCTGTAGTTCCTGGGATCCTTCTTCCGGGGGATACATCCTCTGATACAGCAGATTGCTCAGTGTCATTTTGTCTAGAGACAAGTCTGTCAAGATGATAGTTAGGATATGGGCAAGTGTAAACTCTCAGTCCGTATCCAGCTCCTTTGGTTCCTACTGGCCAGAAGCATCCTAGAAGTCTTCATAGGCTAGTAGTGGGCAATATTCAATAAAGGAAACGACCATAGTTTTATTCATACCTCCCATTCTTGGTAAATTAATATCTTTAATTTAATAGCAGCATCTTTATCTGCAGTTAAAGCCCATCTTTTGTTTCTCAGATGAGATGCAGCCATAGATTCCAGAACACCTACTGTTCTGCAGTTACATAAGTAATAGGCTGAAAAAGTTGATGAGCAGTGAACTGGGAAGCTGGATTGTAAAACACAGAATCTTCTAAATGAAAAGCGTGTATTCTACTACTATTTTAAAGCACTATTCAATAGAAAGTATGCACAATAAAGAATCTTGTTCTACTTGTCAATGTGACTTATGCCTGAGATATATATGGCACAAATTAAAATAATGATTATTTTAATCCTGTATCTGTAAAATGGATTATGCCACATCCGATGATGTTCCTATAGCAGGTGCTGGAGTATTTGAGAAGGGCATGTCTGTTCTTCCAGCCTGTTATAGAGCTCCTCAGAAAACCACCTCTTCTCTGCCTGTAGCTAAGCATCTTATCTTCTTCTCTAACACTAACAAGTAATTTTTTCTTACCTTTATTTTGTGTAGCACAGCTTCCAAGAACATGTGGCAACAGAAGGAGACTGAGACATTGGGAGAGAATCAAGAAAACCATTTAAAGCAAACTTCTGTAGAAAGATCAGGGGGAGAGAGCATCAGGAGCATGAAGAAGGAGGGCAAGATGTGGAAAGGTGCCTCTGGTGGGCAAAGGAAAGGTGGGGGACAGCTGGAAGAGTGGAATACTTCCAGGTAGGAGAACAAAGAGTGCACAGGAGTGAGGTCCAGCTGGGCAGGGGCGGTGGGGGGTAAGAAAGGAAAAACAGTGGAAATGAGAAAAAGGAGAAAAACAGGGTAAAAGCAGAAAACACATCATTAACATGCCATTGAGCGACAATGAAATTTCAGTTGGCAAGTGAATGAAACCAGAGAGCTTAAACCACTCTGTAGCCTGGTGTCTACCTATCACTGGCAGGTGGGGCAAGTCTGTTACAGTTCCTGCTCCAGGGAAAATTTTTTGCACATTAAAACAATACTTCAGGAATGAGTCTGCCAGATCCTAGAACATCCTATTACCTCCTGAATTTAAAAAAAAAAAAAAAAAATTTGTCTCATATGGCAGTGAGAACCAAATCATAGGCACCTGTGTCTTCATATCTGTCCCACTACCTCTCCTTCAGCATTTTTATGCATCTAAATTTCTGATGGCTCTTTGAATAAGCATCAGAAAACCAAACATATTTGTTATAGGTCACACAATATTTCACATGACATAAAATCAATCTCTCAGGTTTCAGGAAAAAAAGCCATCTAGATGAGAAATTATTTTGGTACCTCTTTTTTTCTGGTGCAGTAGCTCAGCTACAAATCAGTTTATTCACGTGGCTATAATGGAGATGCAAAAGTTGAGCATTTCACACAGCAGGAGACAAGACTCAGAGAAAAGGCAAAAGAGGACATGAGGGCAGAAAAAGGAATTGCTTCAGCTAAAAAGAGGTCCAGACGTATAGGCATCATGATTTCAGATTTCACAGAAGTTGGAGAAGTGGACCTCCAGTTCTAGGAAATCCAGTCTTTGCTGTCGCAGACAATTGCCTCAAATAATCCTGTTCATTAACTCAAGTTCCATTTCATATTATAATACTAGTATGCAATATTAAGAAAGGTAATGGGTAAATTAGTCTATGTTCAGTATTGGCTATTAAAACAACTACTTAGGTTTATTGAAAGAGCTAATTTCAGAAGTCAAGGATCTTTCTAAAATCATGTTTTAAATACTTTCTTATCTTGCCTGAGAGGAATTGCATCTGTGATCTGAGTAGGTATTCTCACCATTGCTGTATCTATTGCAATATCTTAGAAGAAACACTGATGCTAGATGGAGAATCATTGCAATAAGAGATTGAAATGGCTGACCATTGTCTGCTTGACTGATCGTAACTGTAAGAAAGCATCTCTGAGGCAGAGTATCACGTGTGTGAAGCATTCAAGCTGTCGTCTGTTGTGCTGGGCAATTCTCCTATTTAAAAGCTATTCTGTTAACAGTGTTACATTCACGCTATTCTCAGTAATACATTGGTTGTCAAGCAAGGCCTCAGATGCTTCTGTAATAGTGTTTGCTCTCTTTATGTGCTGTTAAGCACCACTAGCTGCAGTCCATGGGCAGCTGCTCCGAAGTAACAGCTTGCTGCGGCCAAAAGGGCAAATTCTCATTCTTTCCTTCCTCATCCTTCCCCTATGCCTTTCACATAACCAGCCCCCTCCCGTGCAGCAGCTCTGACGCTTGTGTGAACCTTCATTGAGCTGATTCCCCTTGCTAAGACAGCAAAAAACTCCTGCTTCCTCCGCACACACACATACACTGTAATGGTGTTGCTTTGGGCTGTGTTGCTGCAGTCCAGAGTTGGCGGTTTTTATCAGACCTCTTTTGCTGGGCCACTTCCCTAAGCATCGCTGTCACCAACATCTTGCTCAAGAGTGCTAGTAATTAGGCTTTGGTGCGTTTATGAAACACCAGAGACCTAAGTCTCCATGAAAGACAGTTGCATCCCTGAAAGTTTCTCTGTGTTTGTGTATGAAATGAGTGGAGCAGTTTATATGATGACAGTCAGGTGGGCTTAAATTGATAATGATAAATGCAGCTTAGGCTGAAGGAATGAGGTAAAAAGCACCACCATCCCTCTTTTGCAAAATGTTGTTTGCAAAAATGAGGGCTCTTTTCATATTCCCTGGAAGAAGCCTGTGAGGTTGAAAGGTTTTATGGCAAATATTTGTTGCACGGAGCAGCTCTGCACACAGCTACTGGTTGATTCATTAATTTTCATGGGAGGTCCCAGTTTCAATCCAGTAAAAATGTGTGTTGAATTGTTCTTGGAATCCATTTATCTCCTTACTGAATAACTCGCTGCTCAGATCCTGCCAGCTGCTAGCAACTGCCAGGTTATGAGAAGACTTGTCTGTCATGTGCTCTGCATGCTCATCCAGCCTCTCCTGAACAGCGACTCTTCCCCACTCCTGCCTACCTACCGTAACGTTCTGTCATTCGAGTTGCAATCTGTGGCAAGGCACTTGTGTAAAATATATTTTTCGAGGGAAAAAAAGTCCACATTTTTTTTAACCTCTCATTGTAAATCTAGCTTCGCAGGTACCCATGATAACACCGAGGCTGACCAGGAGGAAAATTTCTGGTCTCAGGCTCTGGAGGATTTAGAGACCTGTGGCCAGTCAGGAATTCTGAGGGAACTAGAGGTAGAACAATCTTAACCTTTCTTTCCAATTATAGAGAAATATAATGGTTTTGGTTTGGTTTACATTCATTTTATTTTCTCCTTTTTTTCTTTTAAGTTGCACTAATCACACCAATTCATTTAAAAGCTTTAACCCCTCTCCACAGGACAAGGCTGACAGGCGTCTGTGTTTGAGAAACATGACTCTCTTGGTACCTACCCTTTACCTTTATATTTTCGCTTGTGCAGCTGCCTCCCCCGCCCCTAACCAGAGCTGTTTTCTTTTGTACAATGCAACCAAAATTCTACAAACATGTTCACCCCAGAGCTTTTGACTTGCAGCTTCTGCTGTGCATAACCATTGGTGCTGTCTGCACAGGCAGCAAATGGCGCAGAACTTCCTAAGTGGGCATAACCTTCCTGCAGCAACGCATCCCATTCTCTGACAGACGCTTTATGCAGCTTTTCTTAGCATGTTGTAGGTTGCCTTTTAAATTGAAACAATTTGATTAAGATGAACATAAAAGAAAATCAGCTTTTCAAAATATTTACCTATAATCTTACCACTCTGCAAAAAAAAGCTGCCAATGTGAGAAATGTTCGTTACACAGCAATTTCTTCACTATGTAAAAAATTTTCACATTTCATCCTGAAGATAATTGCAAATCTAACCATGCTTTGTGTTAGATTGTGAAGGGGGGTAGAGGGGGAAGGGAATAGAGACAGAGTAACTTTGAGTCTTTATTTTTCTAGTCACCTTTTCTTTAAGTTGTCTAATCAGAACAATTAAGATTATACTGCCACTTAAAGCTGCGGAATGAAAGGTCCTAAAATATTTTCTTTTATGTTCTTTTAAATTCCTGGAGCTGCAAAACTGGCAGAATCTCATTTTCATTTTTACGTTACATAAAGTCCTTTAGCAGCCAGGAGGAATGTGAATGGCATAACTGGGTGAAAGTTTTTCCGTTCAGATTAATTTACTTCCTCAGATTATGGCTTTTGTGTTGCATGTGTGGGTAGCAAAATGTGATTCTCATGTATTTGTTATTGCAAACCAGAGAAATGTAGGAGAAAATGTTACACTGGTTTAATTCCGTAGTTAGATATGGTTCAGTACCACAGGCTTCTCTTGCAATTTTCAATATTCAGAGCACAATGAAAGGATATGGAAATAGATAATTCCGAAATGGAAATAGATCATTCATGCTCACCAGAATTCAGTTACGTCAGCACGCTGAATTTTCTTCACCCCTTCACAAAAGTGAAATTCAGAACTGTAGATGCTGTCTCATTTATAGCATTGCCTTGTTGCACAATGCCCAGCTCTGAAAGGAAAGCAAGACTCAATATGATAGGATGCTAAGAATGGTGATGCCTGTTTTATGAAGTGCCATTGTGTAGTCCAAGGACTCCTTACCGTTTTTCATTTCAAGGTCTTCAGCCAAAGAGCAAAGAAAACTGTTGTTTGCCAAGTCCTCTGGATGCTTTTGCTCCATCAGGGAGTAATATCAGTCATTACTGAGCACAAGAGAGACTGTTAAGGCTACAATGCATTATCTTGTAGTGAAAGTAGTGCTGGAGCTGGAAGAAAGAAGGGTAACAGACATGCTCACCAGAGTCAGAAGCAAACGTTTATTTGCCGGTTCTCCCCTTATTTCCGCGCCCCCCCCCCCCCCCCCCCCCCCCATTTTTACTTCTCATTTTCAAGCAGGCTGCCTGCATCCTGTCCCAGAGTTTAGGTTATGACCTTTTAGTTTCCCTTTTCACTTATCCATCGGCACCAGGGAGAATAAATAGGAAATTCAGCGTACCCTATCCCAGCAGTGGCACCTCTGTACGGTGGCTGCGCCAAAGAGCATTTGCCTCCTGTTCCCCAGAGCAGAAAGTCTTTCACAAGGGAGGAGGCTCCTTGCAGTGCACGTCGTGTCAGTCCGTTCCACCCACTGGATGAGATGACTGCCATCACCTTCTTTCAATATTTCACCCTCCGTGTATTCTTGTGTCTAACGTAAAAGGCTAGCTTTTCCTGAGATTAAAACCAGCATTGAGACAGGGGCTTGTGTCTCTGAAGTATTAGTGCTAAGCTAAGGCAGTTACTCTTGCAATATGCATGTTATGCAGAGTTTCTTTCCAGGCAGTGAGCTTACCTGCACTGAGCTCTCCCCGGCCTGCGATGGTATCCGGGCACACTCTGCCAGTGCTGACTCTGGAGCTGCCTACATATTCTGCTGACTCACATTTTTTTACCTTGCACACACAGTCTGAATTGCAAATGCCTTCCTATAGTTCCGATTCCAACAAATGCAATTATGCCACGACTTAAATATCATTTTATTTACATGTAAAATATTTTTAAAATAAGCGATTATACTACAAACTCTTCAGTCTGCCAGGGGACTAGCTTACAAGCAAGTTCTAGTGCTCAGTATTTTAGTTTGAAATGCCATCTGAAAACTTTTGCCCATAGGGTTTTGTTACTGTTGTTGTGTTTTGTTGTGGTCCTTTATTTTATAGTGACTTGCAAGCAGATTGAACATCTATCCTCTTGCCTTTTGCTGTGCCCTGAGTGATTGTGTTTTAACAAAGAATAGAGATGTTTTTCCTACTGCTATGAATTAACCACTTGCTTAACCCACATTCTGTTAACCTGTTCATTAATGCTCTAGGCCACAATTATGTCAGGAAGTACAATGAGTTTGAATCACGAAAACCCACAACCTCGTAGCCAGCTGGGAAGACAAGCCAGCTTCCAGGAGAGAAGTACTGTAAGGCCACATTACAGTCAAGCTACTCGTAGCAACACATTGCCGTCAGATGTGGGGAGAAAGTCCATGGTTCTGAGAAAAATTAAGCAAGAAATGAAAGAAATCATGTCACCAACTCCTGTGGAGTTACACAAGGTCTGTAATTTTCTTCTGACAGCTTTGAAATAATGTATTCAGCATAGGGAATCTAATTATATGGCAATACAGTAAGCACTTTTTATAATGACTCCACAGATGTAATTTGGGGGCCATGCATATTAGTTCTTACAAACACATTAATGATATATCCTTGTGGGGAAAACAAACAAATAAGATGCATCCTTGTCTACTATTTCGTTTTACAATAAATCCTCAAAAGGGACTGCTCTTTTGCAAGGATGATCCACTGGTAATTTGAATTGACAATACCAATAACTCATCTCTGCAAAATGTGTTCATTAAGAACGCAAAGTTTAATTTCTAGAAGATACGTTTCTTTAGGAAATTACTCAGGAGGGTTTGGGGCTCCCATTGGTCCTTTTTCAAATTAACACTCATTTTGAATCAAATACATAAGGCTCGATGTACATAATATAGAATGTTATTTCAGGTTAGCTATTGCTTCTCTTCTCTTTGTAATTCCTTTGCTCTAAAAAGGATAAATAATCTTCAGTCTGTGCAACTTTTCACTGCTCAAGACTGTTGAAATCCCCTGGTGATATGAAGGTGGCTCTGCACCCCAAGGAAGTACTGGATAAAGTATCTTTAGACGTGCAGAGCAAACACCCTACCTGCTTCAGTCTCAAGTCCTGTGAGGCAGTAACAGCAACCAGTTTCCCAAACTTTGGGGGACATTATAGTGCTTGATGGGAAAGAGCCTCCCATCTCCTGCACCCATCATCCTCTTAAAGGTCTGAGATCTTCCCAGAGAGGAGGCAGAAGCATGGAGAAATTTCGTTAAGACATCGTCGTTCTCAAGAGAGTTGGTTTGGTTTCTAGTCCCTGTGGGTTTAACCAAGTTTAGTTTGTAGTTCAGTGAGGTAAGGGCTCACTGAGTATGGGCTAAATGAATATTTCTAGAAGGAGAGTGGATCTTATATATGGAAAATTAATCCATTGCCAGCGTAAACGATCAATAGGATGTGTTGTGATAGTTTTAAGCTATTCATATTTTCAGCTGCATGTGAAGTGATTAACGGAGTTAGTTCTGTGCTCCGTTTTCCTGAGTGGCAAGTAAATGTGACATATAAAACAAAACTATGCCAGTAGGCATTTCATGGTGTGCTCGCATTCGGCAAAGGCACAGTTTTCTCCTGTGGATTATAAAACCAGCCTTTCATGATGGATAAAATAAATCCTTTCCTGGAAAGGAGGAGTCAGATTTCTATTAATGAGTCAGTATTCTGTGGTAGCTGCTAGTTCTTAGACTCCTGGGCAGTAAAAAATACCCTGTCCTTGAGCTTTCTCTAACTTCAGTTGTCTATTTTTTAAGATTGCTGTGACCTTCCATTTTAGTAATTTCCAGGTTTTGTTCAGACAATATACCCACTTTTCCACTGTCTACTGAAGTGATGCTGAGTTTGCTTATACTGGCTATTCTGTCATCCAGAAAAGAATAATTTCCTTTCTAAAAATCTAAAAGGTGAACCTGCACCAAGGATTTTCCAAATCCTTACAGTCATTTAAGACAAACAGAAACCAGTGACTGGATCTTATGGTCTGATTCACCGAAGCAGGCTGGGCTTGTACCCCTGTGATCACACATGCAGGTTAACCCAAGCATCCTGGGCTGCTTTTGTATTCATGCCCATCTTAGCAAGTTCTTATTTGTTAGTTTTCCTGGTTCTTGTGTAGCAATGTGCCTGTTACTTTCTTGCTCCTCCTTCATCTTTGTATTAGACCTCTAGTTTAACACTAATAACCTGTTCAGTTGTTCTTTCTCATGGACAGCTTGTCCAATGATCGTTTTCCATAAGAGCTGCAATGCCACAGGAATGACTTCATTTCGCTGTCAGAGAAATGCCTTGATTTAAGTATTTTTCATAACAGCTCTTACTGGCAAATGTGGTCTGCCCTCTGCAGGCAAATGTCTTAATCAGCTGGGCCACTGATGGGACAACCAGTGAAATAAGAACTCTTTTGGAAAACTGTGATGGTATAAACAGTCTTTGAAATATACGCTAAGACATAGCTTGCCTAAGACTTACCTCAGCAAGACGTTCAAGCATGTACTTGACTGCAGGCTGCTGAGCTTTCTCAGTTTCTTCAGCAGGACAGGTCAGGTGCCTGTTTACTGCCTCAGTGCGATGAGTCTGCATGCCTGTTGAGTCAGGGCCCATGTGCCCTGTAGATCAGAGTTCATACCTTAAGTTTGACTGCAGAAAACGGGCCATCGAAGGGCGATGTTCCACTGGTTTTTCAGAATCTGATTGTGAAAATTCAGAATCTGATTGTGAAAGACCAAGAATATATGATTCTACCAAAGAAAAAGCCACACATAAAAATGAAATGCATCAATAGCCAGTCCGACTGTACAGGGTAAGAGAGAGTAAGACTGGATTAAAACTGCTCAGGCTACAAACACAAATGAGTAAGTCTAATGGAACAGGATGGTGAGCAGATGACATTGCTAGCTTGTCCTTCCCAGATGTGCACCTGTCAGAAAGGTAACATGGCCCTGAGGATTATGTCACTGAATGCTGCAAACTTTGCAGCAAGTTAACCTGAATTCTTCACTGCTCTTTCTTATTTCACTGCATCACATTCACCAAAGGTGTACTTGAACTGTCTTTGTCCCGAGGAAGCTACGATTGAGATAAGTGTCGTACGAATCTGTTCAAACATTTGTTCTAGATGGCTTAATAAGTAACATTTAACTTAACTGGATAGCATATTGCTATATCAGTACCTAAATTTAATTAATGCCTTTAATGTATTTTATCTACCTAGGTAAGCGTATAGATTAATATTTTTCTAAAAATCATAGCAGACCATTTTTATAAGTTTCATAGAGCATGCATTCCTCTGAGAGCAAAAATATGCACTAGACTTCAGATAATTTTTCAATATTATTATTGCAAGTAGTCATTAACCTAAAATTACAGTCGGTTAAAATACCTCAATAGTTGATCTGTGCAAGATGTATGAATTTAAATTAAGCATTTTCCCACAGATTTGAGAGTGAGGGGAGGCATAGAAACAGACTCAAAACTTGTAAGCCTCTGTTTAAAATGTGTAACTGTTTAATTGCTTATGAAATATGAATTAAATTTCCATTTCAGCTTTCTTTTTCCCTTAGGCTCCTGATGTAAATTTAAAAGTCTAACAAATTGCCCATAATGGAGATTTTGCTATTGAGATCAAACCTTCCAAACAGTTGTGATCAGAAGTACAGATAAAACAGCATGCTTTAGGTGTTGCATGAATTGCCTGCAATCTCATACCCTTCAGACAGGGCTGCGCTACTGACAAGTGAAGATGAGAAACCTGTGTGGTAAGGCTTTGCCCATACCCATTATTAAAAAAAAAATCTGGGTATTTCAGATAGCAGGGTTTTTACTCTGAGATTCCCTTTTAAGAATATATGCTGCCCTAAAAAGAAGTAGCCCATAAGAAAAGAAAGTTCTCTGCAGATGGCTTGCACCTAAAAAATGTGACAGCTGTCAAACATACAACCAAGTTAGATCACAGCCTCATCCCTTAAGTGGATAAGTGTGAGTTTCTTTTATTTCCAAGCTCCTGTTAAATAAACCAAAAGTCAAAAGAAGATAGCCATAAGGAAAACAGTTTTTTAAAATCTTTTATGATTTGTAGATCTGAAGAACCAGAGATACGAGAAAATATACATAAAAGTTCTGCTTGCAGGGTAGTGAGTAATTACGTTCTGGAGTGCTCAGTCCATATAAACCAGGCAAGTCCAACCTGAACAACTACGGGGGCAATAAAAGATTTTGATCATTCTCAAGTTCTGCTTCCCTTCGTGCCCCACTATTGCAGTACTTCCCCCTGTTCTGCAAACGCAGTTTCTTACCTCCACAGCAAAACTCCACTTTCATGTCCCTTACCACTTGCAATGCTCCATTTTTTGACTCACAAGCTGGGCATGAAGTAGCATGTAGATAGATGCAAGATCAGGTGAGCCTATGTGGAATAGCACTTCCTTAGATCCCTGGAACAGGATTTGTATGTATTTTGTTTGCTAATACACCACTCACTAAAAATAGGAAAAAAGCAACACTGTCCTAGACCATACAAATGGTACCACCACCTGTAGTATATGCAGAATTATTCTCTACTCTAGCTTGGCTTTGATAAGGTCTTGACTGCAATAGAGTGTCCCGTTTGGGGTCTGAAAATGAAAAACGGAGGCTAACCTACTGCAGAGAGTCCAGAGAAAAACAATCCTTGTTTCACATCACTGCAGAGAAGGAGAGAATAAAGTGATCTTGTTCTCTGTGGATAGCAGCAGCCTTAACTGTCAGCAAGGGCAATTCAGTTCAGACCTAAGAAAAACATCTGAAGCACTGGAAGGGATGACTTTAATAGACTGTGGAGTCTCCATCGCTGGAGATTTTAAAAACCAGGACAGATAAATGTCTCTCAGAAATGGGTGAGATGCAGTTGATCCTACGTTAGGGCAAGAACACAGTCTAGATGACTTCAGAGAGCCCCATTTCATATGTTTTTGTAGTTCATCTGAGGCGGGATCCAGCTCCACCTAACTCCAGTGCCCTGTAGGAAGAGGAAGGGGGAAAGAAAAAGTGGAAAGGGCAAGTTCCTTTTAAAAATTGTGCCATCTGTGCTAGAACAGCACCTAGTATTTTAAGTGAGTCTTCTCCTCTTAGGTACTGTATCACATTTTTACATTTACTTTTCAAGGCTTCTTTAAGAAGCGGTGAACATGAAGCACTCCTATCCTTTGTGACAGTGTGGGAAAAAGTTACCATCTCCTGTGAGGAGAATTTGTGTCTTTGTCCAGTGCTAATTATTTTTCATTCTTGCCAGAAAATGCACACAAATCTGTCAATAAAATGTATCTCCCTCCTTTATTTTTTTTGGTCTTGTAGAATGGTCTTGCAGCACCTCCATAGCAGCTTCAAACATACTTCAGATCAAAGCCATGTTAGACATGCTATTATATCACAAACAAAAGCCTCTATCGATAAAAAATTATTAGAAGTTTCCCAGACTCCTGCTGGTACAGCAGCTGTTGATACAAATTAAAGTCATTCTGTGATGAATTATTTTGAATTTGCGGATAGGTTTTTCAGTAGCTGAAATGCTCATTGACTTCTAAAATTCACGCTGAGATGGAGGAAGTATGACTGGTTCAGCAAGAAGTTACTTTGGGGGGAGATGGGAGAAAAGGTGGCAAAGACCTTAAACACAGCAGCCACTGGGAAGTTTAAAATGACAGCTCATACCCAAAAAAGTCACTGGAAGGGAGAAAGTCTTCAGTTTAGTTAACGGGACTTTAGGTGTGGCTTTCTGCTTTGCTGTGCTGTACAGCAGAAAAACAAGGGAAGAGGAAGAGGAGGACCTGGTGTAAAGTAAGGGATGAATACTGGGGGGGGGTGTTAGTGCTTACCACGGCATGAGAGAGGGAGATGTTTTCACAGCAGCCCAGCGATGCCCTGTCCACGTCTACAGATGAAATGGTGCCAGGGCTGCAGCAGCTGGCGTTGTAGCCAACCTCTCTCAGCTGTTGCCCAGGATAGCTACCAACCTTACCAGTGAGTCTATTCCCATTCTGATTAAAGCACTGCTGATACACCACTAAAGCTAAGTAAATTCAAGAAAACTGCAGAGAGCAGGAAAAAAAAAACCCCACACGCGACTATCTGTGCTCTTTGTTGATCTGACCAAATCCTTCACTCCTGTTTTGAGACAACCTTGTCTGTTCTTGCTTACCTTTTCACAACGGCAGTTAAGGCAGGATCTCACAAGCTTTCTGAAGGCAGCACCAGCCGGTGCTGTGCCGCAGCACTGCTGTGTCTTGGCATTCTTCTATGAAATACTGACCGAGTCCTCAGCAGCCCGATCTGAATTCGGTCTTGGTCCTGCCTTAAGCAGGAGATTGGGCCAGAGACTTCCCCAAGTCCCCTCCAGTTTGAAGGATTCTGTGACTCAGAAACACCAAAAAGGAATTCGGTGGCTGGCACACACAAGGGTGCAGCACATGGCGCATTACTGTTACCCAGCCATTATAAAAATTACAGAGTACTCTTAATGTTTTTGTTTTATCAGCCGCGGTACGTTTTGAATCAGTATTTGGAAACCAAGTGAAAAAAAACCTATAGCAGTAAAAGCCCAGTTTTGACTGTGTGGCTGTATCTGCACACACATTTTGTGCCAGCATCAGTGTGTCAGTCAGTTGTCAGACCACTGACTCGCACAATTTTCTTGTATAGGTCTGCACTCACGTGACAGAGAAGCAAGGGGGAAAAAAACCCAAACCCCACAGAAATAAAAAAAAAAAAACCACCAACCACCTAAGCATACCACATACCTATGAAAAATTCTGAATACTTTATCATCAAGTAACTGAATTCACAAAAACTACCTGCGAGGACTTGATCTCTGAACACCTGAAAAACCTTCCCCTAACAGTTTTATTAACTTCCATTTCCTGCTTTTGAATGACCGTCTCTTGCCTATGTGACTGTAAGAACACTGCCTGCAAGCCCTTTCTGAAGGAGCCTTATTCATATTCTCGTAAAAGATTGCATTGTAACTCTCATACTGAGCACTTTTGAGATTAAGCCTTATAGGGTGGACCATTGCCTGGCCGAAACCAAGCTGGCTAGGGCTTACGGTGCTGGGGGCGGGGGGCGTTTATGCCCTGTGGAAGTTTTGGAAGACACAACACCGACTGGTTGGTTGCGGCCAGGTCTTCAGCTCTGAAGCAAAACTAAACTTAATTGGATAACCAGTTGGCTGCTTGTACTCAGATCCTGGCAACTAGAGAACAAGGTAGGAAAAAGCTAAGACTCAAAAAAAAACCACCACAAAAGGTGGGATAAAACCCCACAAATTTCCAGTTGACAAGCAGAAGTGAAAAGGGCTGCTCATTACTGAAGAATAAGGAGGCTTCTGAGAATACTAATGTAATGTCAAAATGGGGACAGCCCTCATATAATACTGTAAGTACCAAATAGTAGGTAAGTGAGCTCTCTCATGTGGAGAAAAAGGAAAAAACAAAACAAAACAAAACCCCACCCAAAACAGGCTAGGAAGAAAGCCTGCCTAGTGCTTGTAGAGATGTGGACAAACTTTTTTTTTCTTTTTTCTTTTTTTTTTTTCTTTTTTTTTTTTTTCTTTTCCTTCTTATCATGTCAAATCACCTCCACAGGTAACTTTGTACAAGGACTCTGATGGAGAAGACTTTGGGTTCAGTGTCTCAGATGGTTTATTGGAAAAAGGAGTGTATGTTAAAAATATTCGACCAGCTGGCCCTGGCGATCTGGGAGGTTTAAAACCATACGACAGACTTTTACAGGTAATGTTTCTGGCACCGCACAGGTTTGGCATGAAGGGACAGATTACTTTGTAAAAAGATTTTTACATGCAGATTACTTTGTAAAAAAGATTTGTGAGCACACTGCAGGGTGTTTGGGTAGCTGTGCACACAGACCTGATTGTAAAATTGCATAAAGTGTTTACACCACTTACTTTGAACAACTTACTATCTACATTGCTTATGATATTTTAAATTATGAGCAGTACTGTTCCACTTCTGCTGGGAAAGGATATGTGTAGGGGGACGGGAAGAAGGACAAATGACTGTCATTGCTCTGTGCCACGGGCCATGTAAATCACTGAGACCCTCAGTAAAAGGCAGCACTTCATGGTGACTTGGGCTTTTATGCAGTGGCACTAAGGCTAGATTTTTCTGTAAAATCATATTTAAAGAAATAAATTCTTTCAGAATGTTAGGTATTATTTCAGAACTCTAAAGGAGACATACAAATGCTCACTGGAAAGCTGGAATTTCCTAAGGCATTTCCAGACAAAAGTCCCATTTAATGTGCTTTGTAATTTTTGCTGTTCGTGATACAGACTTGAGAATTGTTTCTGTGCTTAATCCAAGTTGTTGATCGCCATAGTTGTAATTCTCACTGAACGCCACACTTCCCACAGTGCCAAGTTGGATCGTGGTGGAAAAACTAAATTTTTTTGTCAACTAGCCCAATAAAATTCTTGATATATTAATTAAAACTAGAGAAGACTTGAACTGAATTGAAATTTTACATGTGATCTATTGCATTTGAATTAATGAACACCCTGAAAGACAGAATAACTGTGTGCTGTTAAATGTAATTTATGGAGTGGGCATGGTGACAGCTGCCAACAGCTATCACCAGTGCAAATATGCCCACTTTAGCCACATTCCATTAAAGGGTGAGTAGAAAACTTAACTGGTGAATTCAGACCAGACGCCAGGGTTAAATAGTCTTGTACTGGGCAATTCTCTACGTGGAATATTTAAATCGGGTTCCATAGTCTCAAGGATAAATCTGTTTCTCTTGTGATCTCATTTCTTCTCCCTAAAATGGTAACAAAAATCAATCTTCTGATCATTCAGGTAAACCACGTTCGCACCAGAGACTTTGACTGCTGTCTCGTTGTGCCCCTCATCGCAGAATCCGGCAATAAGCTGGAACTGGTTATTAGCAGGAACCCGCTGGCATCTCAGAAAGGAAGCTTAGAACAACCGACTTCAGTGAGCGGGGAGTGGAGCGATCAGAGTAACGCCTTCCTTCAGCAGAGTGGACACACCAATGTCCATAAAGAGACACGGGATCCCACTAATACATTATAGCAGAAAACCATTGTAGTGGGACATTCAGTAACGAAAGACAATTATGGTGCTAAATCCCTGTAAGATTTCTCTGAGATTGAGGCTCAGATGCTGTATAGCACTAAAAAAGCACAGGAGGTCAGTCTGTCTGTCTCAAGGCTTGTATTAATTCACGGTTACTTTTGAAAAAGTTTAAGTCTTCATTAAGTCAAGTCATTCCATTCTAAACAATCTGGCATTAGCAACAGTACAAAAAAATCATAAGGGCCTTTTCCCCCACTCCCCAAATAAGAAACTGGGGAGATGTTTTAAACATGATTTAAATGTTCCTCTCCCTTCAGCAGCAGCTGCTGTTTGAGGGAGAAGCACGGAGTTAACCTCTGCTAACAGTGGTGTTCAGGTTACATGGCTTTTAAAAACATTTTATCAGAAAGGTGCTGCCTGATGGACAAGGAAGAGTGGTATGCTGCACTGGGTTTTCTTGTTAAATGGCTACATCTGTGATTTTGGGGACCTTTATTCTGCTAGCAAGAAGGGTGCACTCTTCAGCCAAAGCATGGTTTAGATATTTTAACAAAATGCTTGTAGGAAGCTGCAGTATGCGGTGAACATTACTTCCCCACTTTGGTAAATGTTCTTAAAACGTATGCTATTCCCTATGCAATGAAATATTTAACAGTATGTCTTGCAATCTGTGGGGATTTTTAAGCAGAGACTTTTTTAGTGAGATAAAACCTCTGAAGGAGGATTACTGACAAGAGTAAAACTGAAATGAGTTCAGACAAATTAAAAAGGTTTCGAAAGAAAATGGCTTTTTTTAAACTAAGTCAGCGGAAGATTGATACAAAAGCTCTTCAATGATCCATAAACTTGTACTGTCACACATGAGCTTTGTAAGTCAAACGATTTCTTGAAGGGACAAAAGTCCCATTTAATGTGCTTTGTTTTCAGCCTTCTTTATGATAAACATTAGCCCCGCAACAGGTTTTTAGAATTTAAAATTGTAAATATATTTTACAAACACATCACACCAATTCTCTCCTTTCCCCTCAAGCAATAAAATACTGCCAGTTGCTTTATATGCTCACCAGCAGCTGCTTTCGTTTATTCCGGTATTCAAGTTGTTATTGGTAATTCTTGTTATTGGTGAATATAAAGATACTGGATTTGTACATTTGTAGAGTCTCCATATCTAAGCAATCACCTTACAGAGTTGTTTCTGGTCAATTGAAACTGTTTAACTGTATCCCTGTTGCTGTTTCCAAGACATGACCAAGCTCACCTGCCCTGCACACACACACACACGTATCTCTGATTTCTATTTCAGCACTGCCAGAAAAGGTCAGAATGACATTCACTGCTGAATCATGTAAAAAAAAAAAAAAAAAGTTCATGAGTCACTTACTTAAATATGTATTTTTATTTGTAACAAATAAGTATTAAACTGTAAAGTATTTTTGTACAAATTTAATACTTTAATAGCATGATATTTATCGTCTATGTTATGTTTTTTGAAATTCAAACCATTGCAACTATTTGTATGGAAAAACTGTATAAATTGAAATAAACAGTGATTTAAAGACATTAAAAATGAGGTAGCATTTTTCTACTTTATATTTTTTCCATAGTTTTAGCAAAAAAATAACATGTTTATATTTGTGGTACACTTTTTCCTGCCGTATGTGTAAAAAAAAAAAAATTGTTAAAAGTAAGCAAGCTGTCCAAATTTTAGTACAATTTGTCTGATACTTGATTAAACATTCAGCTTATTACAATGCCACAAGTCACATAATACACAAAAAAAGGTTGAAAGTGGAATGTTATTTGAAGTCTGACTTGGAATTTTGCTTTTCTTACCCAGATGATTATCAGCATATAACTATTAGCTAAAGCAGCAATGGCAAGTTCTACGTGTACTTTCAAGTACAATGCGGGAAAAATTTTCTATGTCACTGACTGCAACTTTCTTGTTCTGTTTATAACAAGATTAAAATCCATAATCTATCAAAGCTTCATGCTCATAATTTAGAAAAATCTGAAGTCCCCTTTGTAAGCTATTTCTTGAGCAAACTGCAGTTTCAGCACATCAGTAATACCTTCTCGTCAGTTCTGTAGCATTAGGAGATGGATAAATCTTGGTATGGATGGCTACAGTCTTTAAGCCTAGAAATCCCCACGTATTTTTAAGGGAACATCTGGATCCTATAAGACCTGTAAGTTCATTCTTCACCTAAACAAAACAACAATATGATTTCTGATGACTGATACACCAAGGAATCTCCTACTAAAAACGTAACAGGCTCACTTTAAAACAAGCTGTTCCTCATAGAACATGCAAATCCAGCAATTTGGTGGATGAGCTTTCAGGAAGGCTGCTGAAAATCATCTGCATACCCAGCTCCTCTGTTCCAAAAATCTTGAACAGAACAGGTTCAGAACCAGGACAGTTAATTGTTTGTTAGCTTTTGAAAAGCTTCCTAGGAGTTGGTGATGCCAAAGTTAGATTCATAAGTCTGGAAGACCCAAGTGGGGAATCTTTTACCGCTGTCTGTCGAAACAAAACAAAAATGTTATCAGAGGTTGAACCAGAACTAAAACACAGTAACATCTTCCAAAAAAAGCTCTTTCCCCAAGACAGCGCTCAGAAATTGATATAATGAAAAAATCATCTGTTAAGCATGTTTGACTGTATAAAAATCAACTTCAACGATTAAATTTTATATAAATCTTTCACAGCAGGTCAGCTCCTAAAAACTGACTTCTGTACACAAAGAATGAGCTAATACAGGCTAAGCTAGCCAACGGATCACGCCAATGAGTAACAAGAGGTATAAATTTACTGCTGTTAACATTGTAACTTTTTTTCCCTATTAGTCATATATTACTCTGGGAAAACATCTGCCAAGCTTGACTGCTTCACCAGTTACTGGTCATCTTGAAAATTATTAAATAAATCATAATAAAACAATCGTAACAGTATCCAGGTGACTTGCGGTGGTGAAAGAGAGTGCAAAAGTTTGTTTTAAACTTTCTCAGTAAGGAGATACTTACAGGGGGTGTTTTCTTAGCATCCTCAGAATTCTCTGCAAGAGTTTGTTGTCTTTTACATGGACTTTGCTGCAAAGCGCCCCTCTGCTGTTCTTTATTAGGAACTGCTGACCCTTCCTGTTTAATCAAGTCAGTGAGAGGCTCAGGGGGGTCAGGAGCACCTTGACTTACAGGACCAGACCGAGTCTCAAGCTCTTGACTTTGCCAGCTCTTCGTCAGGGGAGAGGAAGTCTGTTTGGGACAGTTGCTTCTTTCTGCGATTGCCTCTCTCAAAAATCGCTGTAAGCGAGTTTTTCTGGGCATGTTCTTGTTAGTGACTGCTCTCCTGAGGTGCATCTCTTCAGCTACAACATAGACACGGCAGCGTCCTCTGGTCACGGCTGTGTACACGTGCTGCCAGTGCTGACGGCCAGGATTGCCAACCACGTAGACAACAGTTTTTTCCTCAGAACCCTGAAACATGTTTAAGAACACCTTATTAAAGTAACATCTCCAGTAAGTAGTTAAAAAAAAAAAAAAAAAAAAGACAAGAACAAGGAAGTTGGAGACAACTGGGGACACTCTCAAGAATATTTTCTATCCTGCACTCAAGGAATTTTAGTTTCAAGAGAGCTTCTGATTCTTTCACATGAAAATACAGTGCACTAGCAAGATAAAGCCATGAGAAAGTTTTATCAGCTCATAGCTTCTTTATTTTTACCTGAAATGTGTGAATAGTTCTGGCCCATGCATGTTTTATACGACATAGCTTCTTCAGTGCCTTATACTTCACAGTGAACGTGGAGCCGTACGTGCTGCTGATGGTCAATAAGCGCTGTTTATCAATTTCTACATCCTAAAGAAATTGCACAAGAACACTTGTCAGTAAGCTTGTATCAGCAGTTTGATCAGTGTCTATACATCTCTGTGCGTCCATATTCTAGCTTTCCCTGAAATTACAATAGCTGCAATGTCAACCAAGTGAAATAGTTTCAAGAAGACACTAAACCCAGAAGATTGCTTTCACTGACCACCTTCGAGGAAAATAGTTTCACTGTACAGGGCCTACCCTAACTCCTTCTGTTTAGTAAGAGAAATGCTGAGGAAGGCAGTTTTAACCCCCAGAAACCTTAGATTATCTAGGGTAGAGAGAAATATACCAGTGAGGCCATTTAGCAATTTGTTGCCACAAACAGAGAAGAGCCTGCTCTCTCCAGCCAACCCTGTATGATCCCCCTTTCCCACACACAAATATTGATGCTTTCACTGGACCCTCTGCTGAGTCAACTCGCTGAACCCCATAGAAAAATACAGAGGTCTTGTTGCTGTACTTTTTGGTCAGCTTAGTTTTCTGCCAGGGGAGAACTCAAGCTGTAACATTAGCTTCATTCTTTACTTAAGACTATGTTTCTACCTATATCCAAAACATTATCCATTTCCATTACCATACATTTGAGTAGGTACAGAATGTATTTGCGCTGGACACAAGCAGACCAACTGAAACACATTTTACAAAAACACCCAGAGATTTTTCTTTTTTAGTTCTCTATTCTTAGTCTGCCTCTTTCTTGCCTTTCACATGATAGTTTAGCAGAAGACCTAAGTATATATTACGGACTAAAATGACAAAGTGTGAATTGTTTATTGGTTTGTTCTGGCGATTCAAGGACTGAATCAGTTACCACTGGGCTTTTTTGTGCAAGTTCTTGCAGCAAGGGCTTACATCTGTTATGAAAAATATATCTCCATTGCATAGTCGTTTGCCCTCCTCAGCAGTCTCTGTAGGGAGGGTGGTTTCTCCACTGGATTCATGGCAATTAGGATCCTCCCTGAAACCACAGTCTGGCAAGAGATCCTTGAGATATGTGTTCCGTGTGCAGGAAATCTTGTCATCAATTTGAAATAAAATTCGTTTTTTATCGTCTCTAGGTCCGAGAAAGAAAGAAGGAGAAATGTATTTACAAAGTATGCATTTACTGTCTCTCAGTATTTCTCCTCTTTCACCTCTCCATACTCCGGCCAGATTAAAAACCTTAATAATGTTCAAAACAGTTAAGACAACTCACATTTACAAGATGTTTCTTGAGCTTTTGTAAAACATTTTGGTAAAAAACAGTAATATGGAGTAGCACCAAAATCCTGCTTCTGAAAATATTTCAGAATCTACTTAGAAATCATACAGTGGAAAAACATAATTAACCTTGAGGTTTTTCTTCCAAGTTGCTTTTACGTCAATTTTAAATATTCAACAGTAACTTGAAATCTTGGAATTCACATAATGACAATTTAATGAAAGGCAAACAGTTTATGTTATCTCTGTTCACAATCCAGGTTGAGATTAAAGAACCCATCAAAGAAAGTTTATTATGTAAATTATTTCTAACATAAATAATCACATCTAGATGAAGCATTAAAAGTTTTACAATTTTATTTTAGGTTGTTGGCCTGACTGTAACATTTCCAAAAACAAAGTGAGATTGTTCACAGGAAAAATTGCAAAACACTGGCTTACCTGGTTACATGATTTGAATAGTGTTGGCAACAAAGCTCATTTATTAGATCGCAATCTTGCCTAAATCATACAAAACAAGAACATGAACAAAATCATAATGTACAAAACATAAATTACATGCAATGTCACATTAGCACTGATTTACAAATAATGAAAAAGCCCGTTTTAGCTATGATGATCTTCCACCAACAATTAAAAACAATCGCTGATTCAGAGTTTAGAAGACAGAGCAGTAAAAGAACAGTTTTGTCTAAATACCACAGAAAGCGAGGCAAGGATGTTTGTGATGCATACCTAGATTAGCTAGATTTGGTTTTAAGATAAAGAAGAAAACTATAGAAAAACTAAAGCCTGGATATATTGTTTTCTGTCTGTGGATGTATTAAAAATAGTCAGAAGATTTATTTGCTTTTTAAAAGACCTGGAATTTTAACTTTTAAATGCAGATTAAGTACCTATAAATATAATCTAGAAGAATCTTATATGGAAATCATTAACAACAGTATTGTACCTGAATGCAGATTGGAGAAATAAAAATTATTTCAGAGTTACTCAGCATTCACAACAAACAGGTGAACTAGCTAAAATTTATAAATCACTTATTTGCACACTAGTAACCTGTAAATAGTGGGCTTTTTTTAATTGCTGAGAAAAGGTTCTTTGCAAATAAAAGTGGAAGAGTTTTTTCTTAAGTACCTTTTTGTGCAGAAGTGTAAGTTTATGGGCTGTTGGTATTACCGGACATTACATTTATTCCTTCAGTGTTTCTGTGAGGCCATCTATACTATTCACACCCCTATGATGGTTCACATTATCAGTGATTACTAACCTTTCCAATCTTCCTTCAAAGTGTGTTAGAGCCCTACACCCCACCCCTTCTTAAATGACAAGTATTGTGCTTCCAAATACCCAAACTGTAGGCATTCACCGCCGCCCAGCAGGAACACTAATGCCCATCAGATTATATGGCTAAATCTGGCCCTTGTCACATGCTCAAAATGCAAGTATCTTCTGTCATTTGGTCAATGTCCACCTGTGACAGAAGCATGTATAGACAGTAAGTTGTATGTTCCATCATGCACCCTGGCATTCACATCTGCCACAATGGGATATGTTTGAATATTCTTTGTATTTTGCAGGTTCCTCCCACAGTCAAGCCCTCCCCTTTTGCTTCTGAAGAACACTGCACTGTTAGCAAACACCAGAGCACAGGCTCCCAGAGAATTTACTACAAAAACTGACCACTTATGTCCATCCTTTGTTTCTTTAACATAAACAGTACAGATGAACATGAACACAAAGGCAGAAATCACCAGTCAGGTGAAGTCCCTGCTGACTGGAGAAAGGGGAACGTTGTGCCCATTTTTAAAAAGGGAAGAAAGGAGGACCCTGGGAACTACCGACCTGTCAGCCTCACCTCTGTGCCTGGGAAGATCATAGAACAGATCCTCCCAGAAGCTATGCTCAAGCACATGGAGGACAGGGAGGTGATTCGAGACAGCCAGCACAGCTTCACCAAGGGCAAGTCCTGCCTGACCAACCTTGTGGCTTTCTATGAAGGAGTGACTGCGTCAGTGGACAAGGGAAAAGCAATGGATGTCATCTACTTGGACTTCTGTAAAGCCTTCAACACAGTCCCCCACAACATCCTTCTCTCTAAATTGGAGAGATACGGGTTTGATGGGTGGACTGTTCGGTGGATAAGGAATTGGCTGGATGGTCACATCCAGAGGGTTGTGGTCAATGGCTTCACGTCCACATGGAGACCGGTGACAAGTGGAGTCCTTCAGGGGTCCGTACTGGGACCGGTGCTATTTAACATCTTCATCAATGACATAGACAGTGGGATCGAGTGCACCCTCAGCAAGTTTGCAGACGACACCAAGCTGAGTGGTGCAGCTGACAGGCCAGAAGGACGAGATGTCATCCAAGGGGACCTGGACAAGCTGGAGAGGTGGGCCTGTGTGAACCTCGTGAGGTTCAACAAGGCCAAGTGCAAGGTCCTGCAACTGGGTTGGGGCAACCCCCAGTATCAATACAGGCTGGGGGATGAAGGGATTGAGAGCGGCCCTGCCGAGAAGGACATGGGGGTACTGGTAGATAAAAAGCTGGACATGAGCCGGCAATGTGCGCTTGCAGCCCAGAAAGCCAACCAAATCCTGGGCTGCATCAAAAGAAGCGTGGCCAGCAGGTCGAGGGAGGTGATTCTGCCCCTCTGCTCTGCTCTGGTGAGACCTCATCTGGAGTGCTGCATCCAGCTCTGGGGCCCTCAGCACAAGAAGGACATGGAGCTGCTGGAGCTGGTCCAGAAGAGGGCCACCAAAATGATCCGAGGGCTGGAACACCTCTCCTATGAGGCCAGGCTGAGAGAGTTGGGGTTGTTCAGCCTGGAGAAGAGAAGGCTGCAAGGAGACATTATTGCAGCCTTCCAGTACTTAAAGGGGGCCTACAGGAAGGATGGGGAGAATCTTTTTAGTAAGGCCTGTTGTGACAGGACAAGGAATAATGGATTTAAACTAAAGAAGAATAGATTTAGACTGGACATAAGAAAGAAATTTTTTACAACGAGGGTGGTCGAGCACTGGAACAGGTTGCCCAGAGAGGTAGTGGAGGCCCCATCCCTGGCAACATTCCAGGTCAGGTTGGACGGGGCTCTGAGCAACCCGATGGAGTTAAAGCTGTCCCTGTTAACTGCAGGGGGGTTGGGCTAGATGACCTCTAAAGGTCCCTTCCAACCCAAAGCATTCTATGATTCTATGAAATCACGGTGCAAAATAACATTAAGCTTACAGAAAAATGAAGCAACTCTCCACGGAGAGACTGGGGGCAACCAGAAGGTACAGAAAAGACACATGGCCTGTTGTTCTCTCTAGTAATTTTATGATATTGCCACTAGTCTCTCCAGCTCAACACATTCAGCTATTTTTAGACTGTGGCTGCTAGCAAGGATTTTTTCAATGTCTGTCTGCATGCCCCATTACCTTCTGAAAGCAATGAACTGCGATTGTTTGGCATCCTGCAATCCTGGTCCTTTTTTAAGTAAAGTCTTTATGGCAGTTTGCAAATCTGTTTTAGAAGACATAAAAGGTAAAGCATAAAAATATGCAGAACAAACAATTTAAGACAGAAAAACATAATTCAATAGGAAATTGCCTTTGCTTATTTCTTGCTTCAATGACATTTCAACTTGTTTAAAACAAGAACAAAACCACCCCAAAACACAAAAACATCCCCCTCCCCCAAAAAAACACCACACCACAAAACACCCACATATATAGTCCCCCCAAAAAGTATCATGCAGCTATCCCACTACTAAAATCTGAGACACAAGAGTGATATGGAAGGAGAGACATTCTTATTTCTCTGTGTTAAACAGCTGCATAGAGTATATTTCATGCAAAATAAGGTTTTGACACTGCACATTAAAGAGATAAAGATAGAACATTTTTAAGCCACAGACCTATACATTTAGATTTCACAGAAGAAATACGTTTTTAGTATTCTGTTTGCTGAGTAAGTTACTACAGTAAGATAAGGTAATAATATTCGCACTATTTTTTTTTTTCCACATTCCCCTTGAAGCTTTTTGATGCATATAAAGTAGAGGCTACTCAATCCATTTATCCAATAAAGGTCAAAAAACCTAAAATAATGGCCCTAACCCTGACCCCAAAACATTTTTAAAGAAATACTGGTGTTCCCTCTGCTTCCATTTTCCTAACTTGATTCTAGAGTTGGGAGCACATTCCTGTCCAACACACCATCCTGAAATAGTTGCTGTTTACTCAAACGATTTACCTCTGAAAAATTTAATCTTTTAAGATCAACAGCTCTGGCTACAACATAAAAAGATGATCACATCTGATTACACTGGTGGAAGCCGTATCGCCCCCATTTCAAAATGTAACCAGTGAGATGGAGCTCTACAGCATATCCTTTGCACTTATGGGTCTTACTGTGTGCACTTATGGAAGGCAAAAGGTAAACTATGACTCTAGCATTTAAATTTATACCACAAACAAAAACAGACTAAAATCTTCCCAAAATGTTAGTTCCAGCCAAATAGTCTATGCTTTCCAAAGGGAAAGTCAAGATCACAAACTGACTGTACACACGTACTGTCACAAATCCCGCCAGCAGGCAAAGCAATAAGAATGAATTTCTTCTCCGGGTTCAGCACTGTCATTTCCTTATTCCAATCAGAAACTTTCAGCACCTCATCAAATCGAGGAAGCTCCCGGCGAGAGATTCTTGAGCAGAGCAGTGGAGGGAAAACAGAAAAGAGAAATTATTTCCAGTTGAAGGATTCCAGTGTATCATCAGCTGCATCAGCCTTAAGATCACCATTTATAAATTTTTGGTCATCTACACTACATACACCAAAAGCTCTTTCTTCTGAGCATAACTTAATTTCACATTAAAAAAATTGGTAATTTATTCTCTAAACCCTTCAGCACTGCAGTAGATACTTAGTATTACCCATACAGTTCTTCTCATGGCAGCAGACTGGAGTAACACACAAATGTTAGCAAAAAAAACCCCATTTGTAAAACACTTAGTAGTTCTGGACATCTTGCAAATGTCCAGAATATTCTCACATTCCAATCAACATCAAAAGGTCTTGGGCACTCGGACCTAGACTTTGTTGTTTGAGGTTTAAAAAAGAAATCATGCACTGACAGTAAACAGGATTATTTCCAGGCCAAAAGTAATGCACATGCTGGAAACATTTAGGGACTCTAGGTATTAATACAGGAAAAAATAAAAAGAAACTATGATTTAATGGCCCTTGACATCTAAACTCTCAACATAATTCAGCCTCTTTTAGCTGTTGTCACAGTTACCGGCAATGTCTTTAAAACTTTCTTTTTAGAGCAGCAATTATGAGTCATTTCAGAAGGCATAAAGTGACTTGTGCACACGCAACTCATTTGAAAACAACAGAGAGTGTCTGATAGTGAAATACGTCCCATAAAACTCAAGAGTATTCCAGCACACACATTTTTTTTGTCCAATACATATACTCCTGGAAAAATTTGTGGGTTTTTGTTGTTGTTGTTTTGGGGGTTGGTTTGTCTGTTTTTAAAACCAGTGTTACTGATTTTGAATAAGAAACTGTAACAGAAGCAGTACTATAGAGTCAAATCTGGATACACTACTATTTTGCAGGTAAAGGACCAGGCCTACTACAAGAATGTTTCTTACATACATAAGGAAATCCTACCTTGACGCATTATCTACAATTAGTTGTGATTCAGCTCTGTGATTAGTTCGCAGTTCCACAGAAAAGCCTCTGGATTTTAGACCCTCAAAGATATCAGCTAACATGTTTCCTGGGTCTATGCTTGGTAACTGTCTAGTATCACCTAAACAGAATGCAAATTAGTGTTTGTGAGAAGCAGTAATAGATCATCTGTTAAAAACTGTCTTAAAAGAAACACTGGAATTAATAAATACTCAACCCTCTACATAGTAACATGCTTCCTCAATACAATTCATGTGAAATAAAACTTTCAAGAATCTAAGAAACTTTGTTTGGGGAATCAGGCTGTAGTGTTAGTTTAAATTCTTCATATTCATATTCATAAATGGCATGCCAAAAAGCAAACCTCTCAGAAAGCAGACAATTTTGATTTTATACTTCGTTTTCCTTTCTGAATTAAACCAAGATGATCCTAGCATTAAGAATGACAGAAAACCTCCCTTCTAACATGTGATTAATATGCTAACACTAGCTTCTTTAAGGAAATTAGAAAAGTTTTCCAGTTGCAAGACGTAATAAGCTACCACATGGAAGTCATAATACTTTCAGAATCAGACAAAAACACTGCTAAACAGAGAATGGAGATACTGATGCTGTCATACTGACAGTTGAGATGGAAAACTGTCTATCTCATCTGACCTTATGAATAAGCAGAAATATCCAAGTACAGAACAACATAACATTCTGGGGTTTTTAAGAGAATCAGTGACACCAGTGGCAGCTCTGATACTTACACTGTATATTGTGTATTATTAAATATTGTGTAATGCTAAATTTGCTGTTTCACTTACCTAGAATAATAAGTTTGGCAAGCTGAGCATGCTCACACAAGAGTTTTAAAACTAAACTAAGAACGTGTACAGACACCAAGCTTCCTTCATCCACAATCAGAACCGTCACAGCAGAAAACTTCCACGGCTGTCCTTGTTCACTCTGCCTCCACGATCTGAAACTATAGATGATCTAGAAACAAATCAAAATAAATGAAGCTCTGACACTAATCAACTGTAAACAACTGTCTTATAAAGGCAGCCAGAGTGTGGTATCTTCTAATGTTGTATTTAGAGCTATTATTTGAAATTCTGAACTTAAACCTGTAAAGACTCAGAAGACTCAACTGTTCAGCCTTATTTTCCTCCTTGGTGAATACATTTCTAGCTGAGATTATCAACACTTACTTACATAAAACCACAGAAATGCATCTTTTTTTTTTTTTTTCCTCTGCAAGGAACCTAAAGGATATAAAGTCAGCCATTAGGTTGCTCAGTAACAGAACACCTCCTACTACAACTTACTGACATTAATAAACCCCCAACATTGCATGGGGAAGGGGAACAGGCAACTATCCAGTCACCGAAGATAAAATAAGCCCATAGTACTTTTTGTATTACTGTAATTTTGATTTATACAAGCTATTCCACACCTCCAAAGTCTTCTTGGCACCTTCCACTACCTAGGACAACAGAGACTTGACAGAAGTTTGTTGACAATGAGTTTGCTTTCTACTTTTTTCTAAAAAAATTTGCACAAGCAGTAATTAAGAAAACACTGTGTGAATGAAATTTATCTCATTATTCAACCCCAGGCTACTGATTTCTTCATGCATGTGCAGGTATCAGTATGATTGCTAGGCAACAGGGCACTAGAAAACAGCTCTGCCATCTAGAAAGTATTTCTGTCTTAATTAAAAAGAAAAAACAACTGAAAAGATAAAAAGATGCCCTAGAAAGGTACAAATTCGAGATGTGTATAAGTAGGAAAAAACCCCAAAGTTACAGCAAATAATGTACTTCAAATGATTGATTTAAGATTCCACAAAATGTAATGCTGACTTTCAAATGCTAACAAGCTGTACCCAAGCATTATCACTAATAGCTACACATTTTGTAAAGTTCAGTAACAAGCTTTCTTCCCAAAACAAGAATGGACAGCGTCAAAAGGTCTTTCAGAACACAATTTAAAAAAAAATAAATTCTTTACCTGATGCAGTGTATATGCAGGAAGCTTAGTTTTTTCACTCAAAAGGCTTGCCGCCCTCCCTGTAGGTGCAGTAAATAGTACATTCAAAAATTTTTTTGTGTACATATTCTCTGAGTCCCAAGGATGATCAAAGGTATTCCATTCCTCAGATGCATCCAGGTCTTCTTCAAAGTCCTTAGAAGCAGCTTCCACTTCTTCTTCCATCTGCTTTAAGTGACGAAAAAGGCAGCTAACTATCGTACTCTTCCCACAGCCTCCTTTTCCACTTATGACTGTGACAGGATTAGAACAAATCTTTTCCATAGCAATCACCTGATCCAAGTCTAGCTCTGCTTTACTTTGGGTACCAGATGTAGACCCCACTTCCTTTTCAGGACAGTGATTTTCACAGTTATGATTGTCTGGACTATTTTCCTTCAGACATTCAATTTCATGAGCCTGGGTAACATCCATTTTGTTACCTACCATTTCTCTTGATGTCTCAGAAACGTTAAGTATCTTTCTCACATCAACATCCAGTTGCCATGAGCAGTTTGACAGAAGGTCACCTATACACATTGCAATGTCTTTTTCAGATTTGTAAAGATGAGGCAGAAACACTAGTTTTTTCTCCCTAATCACTATGTTCTGATCTTTCAAAAATTCAAGAGATTGCCAAACATGGTCTATGGACATATCTTTAGATACAAAATGAGCTAATTCATCTTGATCTTCGTAAGTGTGTCCCATTTCTCTACACTGTTTCTTGAGTTGATCATACAGAATTAATGCATTCTTCTGCAAGTCAGGAATCTTCCAGAGGAGATGCTCACACTGACAGAAGGCGGCCCACGTTGCCTCACAGTAAGAAAGCTTCAGTTCCCTATAGGTAATCTTCTCCCCCAAAAGAATAAAAGCAAACATATTTATTTCAGATGTTAGCCTCTTGCTGAATAACATTCCTCCTAGTAAATACAAATTGCAATTCGGAGGGTGGAAGTCTACAAAAATTTATGCATTCTTCAAAATGTACAAAGTTATAATGCTTTTCAAGCTATATGAAAGCAAGATATTTAAAAGATGAAATGATAATTCCTCTCAGTCACCCTTCTGTATAAAACAGAAACATTAAAAATAAAAAACCTGGTGCAAAAAATGGGCATTAGGGAGAACTAGTGCACATCTAATTAGCACAATTCCAAGTAAAAGCACAAAACTGTAGAAACAGAGTATAGGAAAGGCATTAGCCAGAATACTGTACCCAATTCTGAACATGCTACTTCAAGAAATGCACAACCCTTACACAGACTACCGCAAAATAGTGAAAGACTGAGATGTGCAAAAAAGATGAACTACTGAGGGAAAGAAAAATGAATTGGACTTGCTGAGCCTTAAGAGAAAAAGCTAAAGAGAGTCTTCAAGCAATAAAAAAACCTGCAGTGAGAATGCAGGTCCTTGGTACAAGAAAGAAGAGAGCAACAGGTCTATATTGCATCAAGGAATAGTCAAATTGAACATCAGGAAAACCTTTTTACAAGAAAGGATGTGAAACACTGGAATATATTGTCTGGACTGCTGAACCTCTGAAATTAGAGGTCTTAAAGACAAGTCAGAACATCTGTCAGTAAAAGCATTGGGGGGCTGAAGCAGAGGGATTAACTAATCACATTTCTGAACTATTAAGCTATAGCTCCCATCTGAGGTACAGGATTGCTAAGGTGAGATGCAGCAGCAAAGTTGCACTGCAAGCATGGCAAAGGAAAACAAGAAGGTAAGCAACAACCGCAAATCCCATTATAAAAAAAGGAGAACAACTAGACCAGATGACCTATTACAACGTAACTTACCTACCTTACTATGAAAGCACAGATACTGTTCTATGTATTAAGAACAGAAAATCTTATTTGCCAGTATAAAAGTGAACAGTACAATTGAGGGGTTTAAATTTTGGCCCAACTACCTCAAATATTTAATTTTCTGTTCCTTGCAGATAAGACTAAGCAAATGGTTGTAACAAAACCACCTTTAAAAATCTTCTGAGACTGATTTATTGTAGACCAATTGAAAAAAAAAACTTTGCTAAAACTGAGGCCAGTAAATCATCCATTTCCAAATGAACTAAGTGTACCTCCGACAAATGTCCAGTTAATAAACTGAACATAACTGAAACAGCACTGTATTCTAATGAAGCTCAAATGTAATAAATACCACATTTTTACCCTGCTTAACATTACTTACCCTGCTGAATCCAAGTTTCCATGGCTCATTCTTTAATATCTCATCCAGCTTTGTTAGCATCTTGTCCTGATAATGTACCTCCTCACCATCCATACCATTGTTTTCTTCAGTCTTTCTTTGCCAACACACCATATCCAACAGACAGCAAAAATGGCGTGGCAGAAGAATTGGCAAGAATTCCAGTATCATCGGAAAAGTCAGAGCTACCAACACTGCCTTTCCTGCAACTGTATGCACCATAAACCAAGAAAGTTTTAAGCAATATACAAGGGTATTTGTAAAGGCAATTTAAACTGACTCTGGCTCTTATCCTTCTGCCTCCCCTATATCCAAACCACCCCTAATTTCTTTCAGTTTCTTATTCCTTGTAATCCTTTTCAAATTCTTTTAAAGTCTGTTTTCCCTGGACTGCCTTGGGAAAAAAAAAATGTAAACAGATGACAGATAAATACTCCTTTAGAAAATATGTATTATACATTTGGTTTAAACTGGCTACTCAATAGCACTTTGTAGAACGTCAGTTCAGACGTCACCATGCCCGCCTCTCCTATCTAATTTTCATACAGATGTACAGAAGAACATTTAAAATCCAAAATAAGAAAACAGGCCTCTAAATCTGTAGTATCAGATCAGTACAGGGACTTAGGAAAACAGTCCTCTCCAATGGCTTTCTCAGTGACCCCAAACTTAATCTATCACTCTCTCCCTGTTTGCATCAGTCTTGGGATCCACAAAAGGGGGATAATGAAACTGATTTGCTTTATACCTTGCTTTAAAAAACAAATTTTAGAAGAAAGTGAGACTTGTAGCAGTTAATGACCTGCTACGCCACCTGGATGCTCATAAGTCTATGGGGCCAGATGGGGTCCACCCGAGAGTACTGAGGGAGCTGGCAGAGGAGCTTGCCAAGCCACTTTCCATCATCTATCAGCAGTCCTGGTTAACAGGGGAGGTCCCTGATGACTGGAGGCTTGCCAATGTGACGCCCATCTACAAGAAGGGCCGGAAGGAGGACCCAGGAAACTATAGGCCCGTCAGCCTGACCTCAGTGCCGGGAAAGATTATGGAGAGGTTCATGTTGAGTGAACTCAACAGGCAAGTGCAGGTCAACCAGGGGATCAAGCCCAGCCAGCATGGGTTCATGAAAGGCAGGTCCCGCTTGACCAACCTGATCTCCTTTTATGACCTGGTGACCCGCCTGGTAGATGATGGAAAGGCTGTGGATGTCATTTACCTGGACTTTAGCAAAGCTTTTGACACCATCTCCCATAATATTCTCCTTGGGAAGCTGGCAGCTCATGGCTTGGACGGGCGCAGTCCTTGCTGGGTAAAAAACTGGTTGGGTGGCCAAGCCCAGAGGGTTGTGGTAAATGGAGTTAAGTCCAGTTGGCAGCCGGTCACGAGCAGTGTTCCCCAGGGCTCTGTTTTGGGGCCAGCCTTATTTAATATCTTTATCAATGATCCGGATGAGGGGATTGAGTGCACCCTCAGTAAGTTTGCAGATGACACCAAACTGGGTAGAAGTGTCGATCTGCTCGAGGGTAGGATGGGACAGGCTGGATCGATGGGCCAAGGCCTACTGGATGAGGTTTAACAAGGCCAAGTGCCGGGTCCTGCACTTCGGTCACGACAACCCCATGCAGCGCTACAGGCTTGGGGAAGAGTGGCTGGAAAGTTGCCTGGCCAAAAAGGACCTGGGGGTGTTGGCCGACAGCTGGCTGAACATGAGCCAGCAGTGTGCCCAGGTGGCCAAGAAGGCCAACAGCATCCTGGCTTGTATCAGGAATAGTGTGGCCAGCAGGAGCAGGGAGGTGATTGTTCCCCTGTACTCGGTGCTGGTGAGGCCGCACCTGGAATACTGTGTCCAGTTTTGGGCCCCTCAATACAAGAAAGACATTGAGGTGCTGGAGCATGTCCAGAGAAGGGCAATGAAGCTGGTGAAGGGTCTGGAGCACAGGCCTTGTGAGGAGCGGCTGAGGGAACCGGGGGTGTTTAGTCTGGAGAAGAGAAGGCTGAGGGGAGACCTTATCGCGCTCTACAGCTACCTGAAAGGAGGTTGTAGTGAGGTGGGTGTTGGTCTCTTCTCCCATCTAGTTAGCGATAGGACAAGAAGAAATGGGCTCAAGGTGCACCAGGGGAGGTTTAGGTTGGAAATTAGGAAAAATTTCTTTACGGAAAGGGTGGTCAAGCATTGGAACAGGCTGCCCAGAGAGGTGGTGGAGTCACCATCCCTGGAAGTGTTCAAAAAACGGGTAGACATGGCACTTGGGGACATGGTTTAGTCTAGTCTACCCTTGATTGGTTTAGTGTGGACTTGGTAGTGTAGGTTAATGGTTGGACTGGATGATCTTAAAGGTCTTTTCCAACTTAAACGATTCTATGATTCGATCTCTTCACAGGAAAAAAAAAAAAGATGCAATTTTTAATGGAGTGTTAAGGAAACTTCCTAATTCCAAATTTAGAACACACATTTTTCTCAGTTAAGTACTTTTTCTGATCACTGTCTTACCTACAGAAAGGCAAAGATAAAAACTTTTCCCTTTGAAACAAATATTTTGGCATGGCCAGTTAGCTCAGTTGGTTAGAGCGTGGTGCTAATAACGCCAAGGTCGCGGGTTCGATCCCCGTACGGGCCAACTGCCCTTTTTTAGTCTAGTCTACCCTTGATTGGTTTAGAGTAGACTTGGTAGTGTAGGTTAATGGTTGGACTGGATGATCTTAAAGGTCTTTTCCAACCTAAACGATTCTATGATTCTATGATTCCATGACTTAATTTACAAGTGGATAATCAACACACGCTGCTTCTAGACAAAAGTATCATGAAGGCTTGAATAACAAACTGCTCCAGCCCGTAACAATGACAACCAGGAAAAAGTGACAATAGTAATAGCAACAAGATGACATACAGGGGGGTGGGTTGTTGTTTCTATTGCCCAATGACAGAGAAAGAAGAAAGCTTAATTTGCATAAAAGTCATTTAAGTTAGATATTAGGAAAAACCTGCCAACTACAAAAACAGGATACCTAGGCACACTGTGCAGTATTTGATGCTGAAGATTCACAAACATATTAGACAAGCTTCAATCAGAAGTGATCCATATATCCCATTAAAATTCAAGCAGCAAATTAGATCCAAGTTTCTACCACTACAGATTCCTATCTCTTTGTGGTCATAAAAAGATTTAATGTCCGTAAACAAGGGTTAAGAACTTCTACCATTACAAAAACACAACAGAAAGCCTGAAATCCACAGAACTGTGAAAATTTTCTTCTCCTAACACATGTGATTTGGAGTAGAGTCTAGCAGAAGCTATGAACTCTCCTGTCAGACATGATTTGGCCTCCGAAACAGTCACCTCCATCTTCTGACCTGCCACTGCCCCGTAAACCAGGAACTGGAAGACTTCATACATAGACGCAACCTGTCTGTACAGATTTATGCACAGTTGCGGCTGAATTTAAAAGACTTCCACCAATTCAGAGTACAGAGTCCCATGGTACTGACTAAGTGGCTCTGTACAGCACCAACCCAGGACTGCCTATGTCCACATCAGGAATGTGGCATAATGGAAACAGATCAGTCACAGTAAAACAAAAAAGAGCTAGTGCTGAAGACACATCCCAGACACCTTGACTTTCTGTATTTCGGTGTTTTGCTTCAGACCAACTGTAGTCTGGTCCCACAGACTGAATGCCCACTAGGGGTTCGAGTACCTTAGGTGTGCAACTGGAACACACCTTTTGGGTTTCATCCAACAGGAACACAGTCAATACTCTCAGAGACTGCACCACAGTAGGGACAAGAGGGATGTCTGCTTCAAAAGCACACTCCTGATCCAACCTCTAACATTCATATAGTCACACCAACATAGTCCATAACAGAATCCTCAGCAGTCCTGAACCATCTCCATATGGGGACACTCCAGTGCTCTGCTCCCCAGCCACACCTATCTGCTGATGGTCAGGATTCAGACACACCTAGATAGCCTATTTAGTGCTGCTGATCTGGACTACACTGAGCTCATTCACCGTTCCCCTGCATTACAAAGAAGCAGCTATACTATTTTTGAACACTTATTTGTCCTAAAAAGCCATACCACCATGTTTAAGCAGTGCTGAACTCATTTTTTAATAAGCCTTGTTGTATCTGAATAAACTACAGGAAGTCAGCACCAGTGTCTTTGCATCCCTAGCACAGACAATTCTACTACTGTAAGCCTACAGAATTCAGGAAAGTCCTTATGTGTTTCTACCTGTATGCCTATCTTTAATTGGTCAGCTGTCCCAGTGTCCTCAAATTTAAAAAAAAGAATAATCTTTGCATGTTCAAAACTCATTTGAACATACACTTCATATGAAAGCATGTTAGCTTGAACACAGTATCTGAGATATAACACATTAGCTTATAAAACAGTCAAAATAGCACAGGATATACCTACATGATTTTGAAACATAGTAGAAGATGTCATAAAACTTGGTGACTCTTTGTTCCTTCCCTAAGTGTGCAGCTTGGAACTGTTCTAGTGTTTCTTCAAGATTTCTAAAATTCAACATAGACTCCGTAGGAAGCCAAGCAAAAAACTTTTCTTTAAAAGCATCAGGAACAGCACATTCCTTAAGAAAGAGTGAAAAGACTTGTCGGTTGTTTTCTTCTATATCAGTCCGCAGAAAATACGATGGATATCCTTGCACAAAGTACTTCGACCCCATTTTTTTAGCTTTCACATTAACTCTCCACCAAGGGTCAACTAATGGAAAACGTCCAACTACTTCATACTCCTTTTTGGAGTTGTCTTCTTGTAAAACAACTGAATCATTAAAAAGAAAAATAAAATCATTGTTAATTGACAGTCATAAAGATTAAAAGTTTGGTTTGATTAAAAGAGTTTTGTTTGTTCAAAGCTTATTTTTGTCTTTTGTATAAGTTGCAGTAGTAAAAGAAGGGGTTTTCAGAAACTTCCTGATGTCAGCCTTTCCAGTAGTATTTAAAAACAAAAGCAAAACCAACCTCAGAAACAAACACTAAAACTGCTTCTCTAAGTGTCAGAACTACAAAATTAAACTTGCGTATGCATATTTATTAAGCCAATTAAATGCACTGGCATACGGTTTAATATTATACCATTTATGCCAAGTCAAGTTTCCAATTTTAAACAGTTTTGCCATGAAGCACTGCATCAAGGTGGCTGCATGCTCTTCATTTGTATAGCAAATAGTTCCTGTAACAAAAACCACCAGAATTATAAGCAATTAACATAATAAACTCTTTAATATTTTGTATGACCTGGTTTGCCTCCTCTTTCCATCATCTTTCCCTCACAAAAAATAATACACCGTTCCTCAATCCACGACTGGGAACTAAATGCTATGACCAGAACAAGGGGAGCGCCTACGTTTAGCAGGACTTTTCTCACCAGACCAGAGTACCAGCAGCTCTTAGGTCTGTAACTACTTGTCTATTTATTTTCCCCTTGTTGCTTAGCTCAATTTGGCCATTTTCTAAAACAATTTTTGGATAAAATATTCTTGCTAGGCATTAGCTGCTCCAATGTCACCTGCTTTTCAAAGTACTAAATAGAAAGCAGGGAATCATTAAGGTCAGGTAACACTCTAATATGTCGTAAAAGGGAAAAAAATGCTTTTTTTGTGTGAAGTTAACTTGAATGGAGAAACTTTACGTTTTCTTACTGTTGCGATAGTGTGACCATACAAAGGCGCGAATTACACACGGCTCTTCCACTGCCTGCACAGGATTTACCACCCACTTCGGATCATTCCCGCTCTACCTGGCATGACCTCAGCAACCGGGGAAGGAGCCAGTTTCGATTTCATTTACTTCTCCGGCATTCTACGCGAGCGAACAAGCGCCCTCCCGGCGCCGGCGAGGCGGCCCTCAGGCGCAGGACCAAGCCCGCGGGGCGGGCCCGGGGGCAGCCGCCTCTCCGCCAGCCGCCTCTCCGCCAGCCGCCGGGCGCAGCTCACTCGTTTCACCCGCAGCGCCCCGGCCCGACCCCGACCCCGACCCCCGCTCCGAGGGAGGCCGCGGGCAGGGGGCACCGGGGGCCGCCGCCCGCCCGGCCCCGCTCCGCTCCCCTCCCGCCGCCCCTCACCGGCTCGGCGCGGGGGAAGCGCTGCCTCCAGCTGCAGCCCGGAAGCCTCCAGGAGCTCGGCCTCCGCCAAGTGCGGCTCCTCCTCAGCCTCCTCCTCCTCGGTCTCCTCCTCCGAGCCCCCCGCCGCCGGCCGCCGCGGCGGCAGCAGCACCCCCCACAGCTCCACCACCGCCATCCCGCCACTGCGCCGCGCCCGCCCGCGCGATCCCTCCGCCCGGCCCGCCCACAAGCCCGCGACCGGCGCGGAAGGAGACGTCGAGCGGCAGGGCAGGGCGCGGAGGCGAGAAAGTGCGGGGCAGTGCGGGGCGCCTAGCGTTCTGTGGTGCCGCCCGCTCTGTGGTGCCGCCCGCTGGGCCCCGGCCGGGTGTTCGCGGTGGCTGCGGCCCCGCTCTCCTCCCGGCGCTGGCGGGGCAGCCTGAGGCGGCCGTGCCGCCGCCGGAGGTGCGGGCCTCGCTGGCGGCTGGAGCCCGGCCCGTGAGTTGCGTGAGGTAACGGGTAATGGCCAAAACGGGCGCCGGGGCACCGGCGGGCAGAGAATTGGCAATTGCGGTGTCACCTCTCTGGGGTGGAAGAAACACGCGCTGGATGTCAGATGACACCAAGTTGGGTAGAAGTGTCGATCTGCTGGAGGGTAGGATGGCCCTGCAGAGGGACCTGGACAGGCTGGATCGATGGGCCGAGGCCTACTGGATGAGGTTTAACAAGGCCAAGTGCCGGGTCCTGCACTTGGGTCACAACAACCCCATGCAATGCTCCAAGCTTGGGGAAGAGTGGCTGGAAAGTTGCCTGGCCGAAAAGGACCTGGGGGTGTTGGCCGACAGCCGGCTGAACATGAGCCAGCAATATGCCCAGGTGGCCAAGAAGGCCAAGAGCATCCTGGCTTGTATCAGGAATGCTGTGGCCAGCAGGAGCAGGGAGGTGATTGTCCCCCTGTACTCGGCACTGGTGAGGCCGCACCTGGAATACTGTGTCCAGTTTTGGGCCCCTCAATACAAGAAAGACCTTGAGGTGCTGGACCGTGTCCAGAGAAGGGCAATGAAGCTGGTGAAGGGTCTGGAGCACAGGTCTTGTGAGGAGCGGCTGAGGGAACTGGGGTTGTTTAGTCTAGAGAAGAGGAGGCTGAGGGGAGACCTTATCGCTCTCTACAACTACCTGAAAGGAGGTTGTAGTGAGGTGGGTGTTGGTCTCTTCTCCCAAGTAACATGCGATAGGACAAGAAGAAATGGGCTCAAGCTGCACCAGGGGAGGTTTAGGTTGGAAATTAGGAAAATTTCTTTACCGAAAGGGTAGTCAAGCATTGGAAGAGGCGGCCCAGAGAGGTGGTGGAGTCACCATCCCTGGAGGTGTTCAAAAAATGGGTAGATGTGGCACCTGGGGACATGGTTTAGTCTAGTCTACCCTTGATTGGTTTAGTGTGGACTTGGTAGTGTAGGTTAATGGTTGGACTGGATGATCTTAAAGGTCTTTTCCAACCTAAACGATTCTATGATTCTATGGCATGGGCAGGGCTGAGCCCTGACCCCCAGCTCTCGCTCCGCCATCATTTGTACTCATACGTCGGTACCCTGCTGCAGGAACACTGCGTTTTTTAATAAATCAGGTGATAATTTTCTGTCTTCACGTGACCCTGGTCACAAAATGATCAAATCATAAAATCAGATTTTCGATATATCATACTATATTTCACCCAGCTGCTCTCCAAAGTCATGTAATACTGGGTATAACTGGCAAATCATCTTCCAGGAGGTCCTCGTTTAAGACCACCTGTATTTCCCCGTACTGTAACCAGGGAAGTTCACATAGCTGCTTAGTCTTTGCTTTTGTTCAACACTGCAGATCTTTGCCTTTTCTGAAACTTCTGTCAAACAGTAGCTTCATGTTTTCTTGCAGCTCATTGATGAAAATACCAAGCCGTATCGTGTTTGGTAGTATCTCTCCTGAAGTCCATCAGAAATCCTGCTATTCAGTGATGAAAGCGAGTATTTCTAGGATCTGTTTTAAACTGGTTAGTAGTTAACAGGTTAATATTTGCCATGTTATTGTGTAGCTCTGTTTTTTTAACAAAATGTCACATAGTTGTATTTCTGCATGTTCGCCCCTATCAGCTAGTATATGTTTTCATCAAAGAATTAAGTTTGTTTGATAAGGTTTATTTTCAAAAAATAAAATTCGTTTTGCTGACTCTTGTGTTTTCATTTGCCCCCCTCTTTAATTTTTTAACTCTATTTTCTTCCAGTTTCTCCTTTATTTTGCTTTGGACTGATGTCATACTAACTAATCTGGAGGCCACCATGGATGTCTTGCTGCTACTTCAGAGTACTGGCATGCAGGTTAAAGGAGAGGCAAAGGCAAAAGCAGTAGGTGCTGGTGCAAAGGCTGGTGGATTCTTCTGTTTGAAATTAAGTAACTGGGTGTTTTTGTACTCCAGGCCACAGTGCAATGTAGCAATGCCCAGTATTACACTAAAACAATGTACCTGTCTAGGCACAGCAGCATATAAGTTTGCCCAGCTTCTGAGAAGCTGTCAGCAGCATAGGCGTACCCTTCAAAACAGTAGTGAAGGTAGTTTGTACATATGTTTAGAAAAAGTGAGGTATGATTAAATAGATCAATAGACAACATTTCCTTTTGGTCTAAGATAAAAGAGACCTGACCGTTTTTCCCATTGTTTCATGACTCCTTCCCATGCATGATCCAGCATGCCCTCTGCCCACAGGACTACCCTACAAAGAATGGCCCACTCTTCACCAGCTTCCTCCTTACAAAACTGGGGGGCCTTCAGCTCAATCACACACAGGAGCGTGGACTCTCCCTCTGTCCTGGCATGGTTCTCTGCCACTTCTCCATTTCTGGGAATACCTACATCACTGTGTCAAGTAATACCTGTAAAAAGGCAGAGCCATGTAAATACAACTTTTATGATTTTTAAAACCAGCTGCAAATCTCATGCAAACACAGAGCCTTGAAATAGTTGTTTTCAGTTCTTGTGTGAGTTAACTTTAAACAACGGTATTCTTTCTCCAGCTTAATTCACAGATAATGAAGTAACTCCTTTACATGGCAGGCTGAAAACACATGGCCTATAAAAGGGAGTCAGGAGAAGGGACAGAGACATTCATGTTAATTTAAAAAATTTAAAGCATTAGCCTACTGAAGTGCTTAATGGTGTTATGCAGTGCTACATTTGAATCAGTGCTTTAAGATGCTTTTTTTCTTATGAAATGTTATTTCACATTTAACTGTGTATTTGTGTAAGTGAAACTGGATGTCTGAGTGCCCCAGTCTATTCTGAAAATACAAATTTAGTACCGTATTCAGCAAGCTTGACTCTGGAATTTCCTTGTCTTTCTATAGTCTGTACCATACATGCTGAATTCCTGTACTATACATGCTGAATTCCTGTATGTTGTCTTACATTTCCATTCCTCTTTGTCATTCAGTTAAGGAAATACTCTATTTTGCAAAGACTGAGGAACAGATACTGAAAGTTAGATGCATCCTGATTATGAATGGCTTTCTGTGTGCCCACCTTTAAATAGGTAAGACTTGATTTTCAAAAATGTGACTATTTGCTGCTCAGGTGAAGTAAGATTGTTTTTTTAGAGCTAGGTGGTCAAGCACTAAGAATTAGAGGATCCTTTCGAAAATTTGAGACTAAATGATTTGCTCATCTCCACAGTGTAGCCAAGTTTAAGGTTCCCATCTGCTTGGTTCTCTTTCCTCCCCTTACTCAATACTGCTACCCATGCAGTTAGAGAATAAAAGCTAAAGTAAATCTTCCATTTTGTGAAGTCAATGGTAAAATTGTTAACTCTAATACAAGAAGGATTCCAGCCATGAAAGCCATATTATAAGAGTGAAAAATATAAATATAAATGAGCAGTTGTATAGGTTTAGAAATTTACAACACATATGTGCAAGAAAAGATTGTTAAGCATTAAAAAACAGATGAACACAAGGCCAGGAGATTCAGTCAAAAATTACTCTGTCATGAAGGTTTTAAATCATAGTTTGAAAAATACTTTGAAATCTTAGATCAGCTTTCGGGACTAGCATTTTCTCTATCATGTCTCACTTTAAATTCCACCCCAAAACCAAGAATGTACAGTAAAAGTAAAACACACTTTGACGACCCTATGATTTTACCTTCTAATGCACCATAATATCACTGCCATGATAATTCATGACTCTTAGAGTATAATCTGACATGACACTAAAGAAGTTATTACTCTTCTGTCCATGGGGAAGAATCTGTTTATAAATTTGAACTCAATATTGCTGCATTCACGGGGAAAAAAATCCAAAGCCCTAAAAAGCAAATAGTCACAATGAACAAGGAGAGATCATTTGTGCTGTCTCTTACTGCTTTGTGTCTTGACACACAGTAGCAAGCTTTCACTTAATAAAAAGTATGCACATATAAATCTCCATCCTTTAAATGGGTATTTGAAATCCTTCTCCGAAAACAATTTTCAGAATGCTCTGGCAGGTACCATTTATACACTGAAGGGTTATATTAATGCCAGCCTCCAGAATTAAGTAGACTTGCTACATTCCTTGGTGTTGCCCCATGCCAGCCCCTTTAAAGGGATGACTAGCAGCTCATCTTTGAATCTGACTAGGACCAGAGGGGGATCCCCCAGTCTCAAATTTGTTTGGATGTTCATTGCTCCCTGATTCTCTGCTGGGATTGAAGAGACTCCTGTCTGCCAAACTCCAAAAGTAAGTCTGAGTTTGCCACTCAGGAGCATCAACTAGAAGCCCTCAGAGCATGAAATTAGGTTATGTATCTAGCACAACAAGGAGGCAGGAGTAGCAGAGAGGTTTAAACTTTCATTCCTCTTGAGACGGAAGGGTTTCGATTTTTCCCTGTGATCTTCCCTATGATCTAGAGGAGTCATGTCCACAGCAGTACTTTTGAGGAAGGGAAATTATGGACAACAGCAACCCAGCCTAGCTGCCTTTCAAGATGCTAAATTCAAGTGCTGGACCCAGACAACAGTGAGCAATCCTTACTGCTAGTAATGAGCTTCCTGGAAGATGACATGAGGCCCAGGAGCTGTCAGCTACCACCAGCATGACCTAATGTAAAAGGATGGTGATTTTGGAGATCTAGGGATCCCATAAACAGGTGCTAACATACAGAAGCTTTTGGAGCGTGGTGGCTAGTGAAAAGGGGCTGTAAACTGACTGCAGATAAATTAAAACTGTTGTTTACCAGTTTGTCATGTGAAATCTCTTCACAGCTGGATGACATTTCTGTATATAAGGCAGAAAGTGGTAATTCCACAGACATTGTTTTTTCCCCAGACAATGAATTTCAGAAGATATCAAATATGCCATGAATGTGATACATATGTCTCACAGGCTTTATTAAGTATCGAACTAGCAGAGCTTGAGATGTATGTAAACATGAAAAAACAAAATGTGAGAGTTGTTATAAGAACATCATATTGCAGCATCTTTAATCATTGTCTAGAAGAGAGGCTCTCCAACTTGAGAGTTGTAGGATAGATCCCCCTAGTCAGGACAGATACAGTGATTTGACCTGGAACTCTGCCAATAGAAACCATAGCATTAGCAATAATGTTGAACTCTGCTTGGAAAACATGCTTGGCATTATCAGAGCTTTAGGAAGCAAGGCAAGTTCTTTGCATTTAATTCAAAGTTCTGACACAGGACTGCTCCCTATTAAAGGCTTCAAAAGAATCTAAAAACCAACACAACCTTTTCATTATCCAAAAAAACCTGATGAAGCCTTGATGCAGTGTGCAGAGCAAATGGTTTGAAATAGATGTCAAAAAATTGTACTTAAAAAACCTGTTTCTAAAAAGTAGAGGAGAATCAAACATGTTTGGTAATGTCATAAAGCTTAAAGTCCTCTAAATAGCCCATATAGTCCTCTATGTAGCCCTTTACAATGAAATCCCTTTAAAAAAATTGTTCAGCAATAACTTCTTTTGTGCCTTGGCTTTTTGTTTCATAGTTTTGTGTAGCGTCTCAGCATCCTCTCATTCTTTTGTCTGTAACAAACATAAGACAGAAGCTGTTTCAGCATTCCCTCAGGGCACATGGTATTTAACATAGAAGCCAGAATTGCTGTGTCAAATAGCAAATGCTCAACTATTATTGGATATAATCAAACCCTTATTGTGTTCATTTATGCTCTTCATGTACCCAGGCTAGTAACACTTTAAGAACTTAATGCAGTGTGTAGTATAAGGCCACCTATCTTGTTCTTTGGTATTAATGCAGCCATCCTAAATCTCCTCAGGCTATCTAAAAGGGCTTTGCCAGTATGACACAGCGACATCAGCCTGTGCTGCATCAAAATGTACAGCGTGTTTGACAGACAATAGCCTTACCTCTTGATCAGACACAAGAGAGAACTTGATTCAAGGGCCTATGAATATTAAGTAGGACTGGTATTCCTAGGAGTTGTTAATCAGCGTGTTATTTTTGTGGTGAGCATGCTGAGATTAGGTACGTTGCTGAGAATTTTCTTCTTTTGCATAAGACCTTGGAAACTTGTTATTATAGGAATGTTAGGCTTACTTTTAAAAATCATAGTTTCTAGTCTCAAGGTTGTCAAGAAAACGGATACTAAATATGCTCTGACAAGCCTTTCCCTGCCTTTCTTATAGGTAGTGTTCTTTATGGCCATTTATTTGCTATTCAAAGGCACACTAGATTCACTTCTAAAAGCAAATCAAAAATACTTTCTTTGGTGTTGGAAGGCTAACTTCCCAAAAAAAATGGTAGTAGGAAGAGAGGTCTCATTCTTCTTTCTTCCCAAGACCACAAAATGTTTGCAGCATCTGGCATGTATTTCCCCTTACAGAATGGTGACCTCATCTGTAGGATCAGGGTCGCTTTAACTTAACCACACTGTTGCAGAGCATTAAAAAAAAATGGTGTTACAAGTTTCTTTTCTATGTCTGAGGGAGGAAAAAGCCACCCCAACACAAAAACTTTCTGGATAGAATGGCTGCTGCTACGGACCTAAAAAAGATATAACTATTTTTACAATTAAATGTATGTGCACAAAGAGTTCTGCTTGAATATATTACATTCATTCACCGGGCTCCATGTCATGCTTACAGGTTTGTATCTCTCAGGAGAGAAATCCAGAACTGTTATATAATTCTCCAGGAACAGATAAAACCTTCCTTAACAGGGTTTTGTAGTGGATAGTACTTTGCAGTGCTGTTTCTAAAACAGTCTATATCTTGGTGGCTTATAAAAAAAAAAAAAAGAACACATTATCCCAATGTGTTCCATTAATTTAAAGGCTAAGGAAAACAGAAAAAAAAAAAAGAAAATCAAAGACCAGCCTTCCTATGAAATTCCTAAAATTCCCCCAGTGCTATTTGTAATGAAAGTTTGGGTAACTATAATGACCATGTGATAATATTTGGGTTCGGGGTTTTTTTTCCCCTCTGGTATCCTGTCACAATTCATGGTTTGGAGGAGAAATAGTTGGTGAATTGCAGAAGTCTGTATTTTTGCAAGAGAATCCAAGACTGTTCATTTATGTTTATGACTTACAGAGCTGTGTTGTTCTGTAATGGTGTAATCTCTGCATTCCTGGTGAACCAAACAGCAAAGATCTAGTTAATAAACTCAAAATTAAAAAGAAAGGGGTCTCAGAAAAAGAAAATTCTCTGTCTTTTGAGACTGTCAAACAAAAGGATATTAGTAAATATGTTTTAAATACTGTTTGGTACTTGCCCATCTTTGCTTTTTGAGATTATTTGTCTGATAACAGGGAGGAATAAATGGGGGGTATGTTTCCCTCAGGATTTGACTGAAGGCTTTAGTATGTTCTGTGCTTAATGCTATTTTTTTTCATTTTCCTAAGCAGAAGGTCGTCCCTCTGCCAGCAGTATACTGTGTGACTGTCAGGACATGATCCTGGGCCCAGTTTACATCTATATTGGCAAACTAACCTGGGCCAGAACAGGGGCTGAAGCAGAGGTGTGCCGTCATCCACACTGTATGCAGTTGTGGGCACCCGGGCACATTTTGGCCTGTGCCAACAAGCACCATCCCAGAAGATGCCCACACCCTGAGAGCATTTCTCTCCCTTCTCGCGGTTCAGCTTCAGGACCAAAGAACAGATGCTGTCTGTTTCTTTTCTGTTTCAGAGGTAGCCACTAAAGCTTCCCAAGAGAAGTCATTTACCCGTGTACAGTTCTACTTTCCAGCTGTTTGCCACCAAAAGCCACTGCACACATTAGCTGTATAAAGCCTTGCTTGATACTCAGATCTGGAAAATATTTGTAGCCACTTTCCCCTTGTTTAATTTTTAACTGGAGCTTTTCTTGAACAAGGACTAAATAAAAATAAGTAAGGACTTTCACAGTCTGAGGTTTGAGCCTGTTTCCAGAGAGTCCTTTGAGAGCCTTTCCAATTATTTCCCTTCAGCTGGGCTCCTGAGTTAGCTATTAATCTTTCTTAATAAATAAATCACTGTTGTGCACTAACTCCTTTTTGTTACTGTTCCTCCAATTTTTCTATACTTTCCTGGTAATGAATTTAATGCAATACTCTTCATGTGGTCTTACAAGCATAATGAGCAGATGGAAGTGCTAGGATTACAGCTAAAAACAGCTTAAATGCAACTGTCCATCTTCTTTTGTAACACAAAATTAATGAATGCAAAGATTAACTTTCACTAATTTTCATTCTTTTCTTTTTCCTCAGCCAGCCATTCCCAATAGGTGTTCTGTTGGAAAAGCAAGGGTTTAAAGGAAGATTTACAGAGGAGAAGGAATGGGGTGGAAGCAGATGAGAGACACTAATAGAGCCCAGCATTACAGGAAAGAACTTTACAGTCCTCCCATTCATCCCAGCTGCTTCCAGGTCTGGAAGGATAATAACAGACTGTAAACCCTGCCTTTGTTTTTTGTGTAAGACACTCTAATGCAAAGGGCTTGTGAATAACAGAAAAACTGAGAAGAGTGGTGAGATCTTGCTGATTGATGCTGTCAAGCAGCAATGGGCATAGAGGTCAGGAGGATTTTAAATCCACTGGGATTTAATGACACTATGCACTTTTCTCTGTGACCAGCTTCCATCCTAAATAAACCACCTGGAGAATGGAAGTAGTTCTGACAAGAGGAATATGGCAGCTCTGAACTTAATAAAAAGCTAAAATGTTCACCTAACACTGTGCTGGGTCACGCATCTAGTACATATCAGAAGATACT